>NW_023994313.1:0-430000 GCF_015586225.1 Lucilia sericata | reverse complement strand
ATTAGAGTAGCTCGAGTATTTGAGCAAAATGCTTGTACCGGCAGAATAATGTACAAAAATTGTCAACGGCTTGTAAGATGCACAAAGGGTGTTGGAGTGTCTAATAAACCTGTGGTTGTAAAAGTACTGTCATGAAATTAGGCCTTCCAGACAGTTGTTCACGTACAACACTTCGACGTCTTGTAACAATAAGCCTTTTAAGGGGACTTCTAATAGGTGCTAATGAGGTACGATTATTACGAAAATCGGCGGCAACTGTTCGATTTGTATAGAACGAAGTTGTCATAAAAGATAATCCGTGTATCAAATTTCATCGAATTATCCTTAAAATAAGGGTCTGTAGTTTGAATACCAAGTTTACATGGACAGACGGATTGGTAAATTATTTGATTACTCTAAGTTAATTGATAAACTTACCCATCATATTAGGCCTTTTGAAAACTATTAGTAACGGATTTCAAATTTCTAACTTAATTCATACTGAATTGTAACCCAAAGTAGTTACTGATTTCAAATTAAATTTTAATTTTTTTGTCAAAAGAAAACACTCCTTTAAATACTTTTTAAAGCAATGCTCCTTGTAAATAAATACTACTTACTACAAGACATACATATAAAAGTAAAATAATAATACTACCACCACTGACTGTAAAAAATCAAAATATTTGACGTGCAAACATTTTATACACAAAATAAGTTGTTAATTATAACGAACGAGTTGTTTTTACGCAAACAAGCACAAAACACCAGCTATAATTGAAAACTTGTAAAATTTAGCTCATTTTCAGTTGAAAATGCTACGCAGCAGCTGAGATAATTGAATAATTGAATAAATGGATGAATGAACGTGTAAACAAACGCATTTCTTGGAAAGTGTTGAAAGATTCATTGATTAGTTTAATGAAGAAATTAATAAATAAACAGATTTTTCAATGTGAATATTCAAAAACACAGTAATAATTAAAAATAAATATAATGCCAAAGCTAGATAACACAAATTGAAAATCTTAAAAACAAAAATTCAAAGAAAAAATGTTTATCTTTGGGGAATTATTATTATTTAGCAATTAACAGGAGGTAATGAATAATTCATGTTATAATTAAGTACTTTAAAATTACAAAGAATTTGTGGGAAATACAAATTATAACTAAGTACATTTTATATTGTCCGGAGAGAAAAATTATAAAAGTACTTTAGAGTTTGTTTTTTAAATTAAATAATTATAATCTTATTGTTTAACTACTTTTTTGTAATTTTGTAAATAAATTTATTTTTCTAGTGTATTCTCACCTGTTAGCTTAAATATATATTTAAGTTTTAAAATTATGCAAATTTAACATACCTGAAAATAGAAAGAAAATTTATATTAATTATCAATGTTTACATGTTTGAGAAAGATTATATTAAATGCTGTAGGTTATTACTATAATAATTATATTAATTACTATTAAGTTTTTAAAAGAATGTTTTTTTTAATATTAATTTTCACATAGCACAATGGGACATAATCTAAAATTCCTGAAAATAATACTGTAATTTTTAAAATGTATCCTTGCACAAAAAATCTAGTGCTGTACGTGAAATACTTGCCAAACGGCCTGATTCACAGTGGAACTTTTCAACCACAGGGTGAGTTAGAGACAACTCACCACTGACCCTTTGTATCTTGCATAGAACAAGGCAAGCTCCATGTACAAGCTATATAATCACTGACCCGTTGTTTAACTTCCGAGATGCAAAAGCAACACTTCCGTTTGCCAGCAAGCAGATAGGAAGCTCCCTGTAGATTTTTAACAGTCGTAATTCAGGTCTGATTTGGGGAAAAACTCTCGTGTAATCGCGATTATTTTTTAAACGCGTTTAGGCTTGTGTTTATTGGCTGGCTTTCGACAGTTTTGCGTCTCGTTCGCACTGGTGTGGTGTATTACTTCATATAACTTTTCAAAGTTTTTGAAGGTTTCCAGCTTCCTATATGATATAGGTCGACTTGGAGGATTTCCCTTAAACCAACGTGGGAGATACACTGGCATTTTGCTTAGGAGCTCAGCAAACAATACAAATAATACGAGTCCATAAGACAAGCCAAAGACAAGATTTTACTCACAGAGAAAATACTGTGGCAAGCCCGGTTTAAACAGAGCAAAGGCCGAACATACTTTGATAAACACATTGATATATCCATCATAATACAACACATCACACTTCTCATTCATACGACAGATTCATAAGAAAACATCCGACATTTTCTCGCGATTAACTGGGTATGTCTAGATCCATATACTCCTGATATATTTCGTGTCTTATTAATTTACACCAACAAATTCCCAGCTTTAGTCCCACACTCACTCTTCTGTGGGCTATATGTTGTCTTTTTCGGCAACGGCACCAAACATATTCCCGCATTTGTGTTTAAACTAACCAATAACGGGGACAAGATAAAGTCCGAAACTTTGCCCGTGCTAGCAGATTATGTGGTTCTCTGGTTCGACCTCATGTCAAATCACTCTAAAGAAAGACAATGGATACATTTGATCATCACCAGTTTATAGTCCCGGCAGACTAGAGGTAGCACCTCTTTTCCCCGGGATTGCAATAACACCAAGATTGGGGAAGTTCAAGATTTGTGTGACACTTTTTATCTTCCATTCGATAAATTAATATTTAACAATTTTGCCATACCTTGGTCCCATTTTTTTTTTTAATATGGACCGCAAATTAAGATGGAGGCACCACATTGAAGAAAAGATTAACAAGGCACATCGGTGCTGGACGCTATGTAGAATAGCCATAGGCATGAAATGGGGCCCTAATCATGTTATGACACATTGGTAACTAGACCAATTCTAATTTATGGTTCAATAATCTGGTGGACTTCTTTGGAAAAAAGTGTAATATTAAACTATTACAGGTAGTTCAGCGTACATGCTGCTTGGGTATAATTGGAGCCATCAGCACTACGCCAACCAAGGCTCTGAAAACAATGCTAGATATTCCACTCATTGAAACATATATAAGACATGAGGCGGCACTTACAGCCGAACGGCTCATAACTTTAGACGAACTGGCCAAAAGCGATTATAGGACAAGTAATCAATGTATACTGGACACATTGGCAGGCTATACATAATAATCGGACGTGCCCGATCGCATACCAGAAAGAAAATATGTCGGAAACATTGAAAAGCTGATCCCAGATAGAATGTCTTGGTTAAGCGGAACCTCAGATCAAATACCAGTAGAAATCCGTTGCTATACGGATGGCTCTAAATTGCGAGACAAAGTGGGCCTGGGGTTTTATATTGAAGACCCAGAAATATAAAACCGTTTACCTAATTACAACACTAGCTTCTAGGCAGAAGTCCGAACAATAACGGAATGCGTAAATTGGATTCGAATAAATATGGAGCCCACAGGGCTTAACATATTTACCGACAGCTTGAAGGCAATTAGGGCGATATCATATGATAAAGTTAAATCTAAGACCGTATTTGGATTGTCAAAAAGCTCTAACCGAATACTCTCCCAGAGGTGAGGTTCACATCATATGGGTACCAGGAAACTCGGGAGTAGTTGGCAATGAAAGAGCAAATGTAATAGCTTTAAGGAGAAGGGAGCTCGAGATAGTTAACCTGACGAACGCAAAACCATTTGAAGCAACGAGAGCAGAATTAAAATTATGGGTTAGAGAAACGTATAAAGTCTCTTGGAATAATGAAACCGTAATTAGAACCACTATGGGGTGACCCTAACGGGAGCAGGACGAGAAGTCTCCTCAAATCAATCAGGTCTGAGGTTAATATGATGGTATGTATTCTGAGTGGACACATAGGATTACGGGTACACTTGTACAAAGTTGGATGTGCGGATTCATACAAATTAGCATGTAGAGAGGACAGTGAAACTCTGGAGAACTTTCTTTGCTATTGTCAGGCTTTCGCCGAAATTAGATCCAAATATCTTGGGAGTGACATTATTCCTGATCTAACATTTCTCATGAACACTGGAAAATTCTTAGGAAGTACGTGCAGGAAACTGAGTTTCTGAACATCGAACGATAATATATTTAGTGAATATTGTACAAGGTTTTTCTTATTACCAACAAACATTTTCCATGAATCTATCTATTTATATCTACATACAAATATGTCACGATATGAAAATGATTCTTCAGAACAATAATATGCAGTAACATTTACTGTTTTAGTAATATTTTCTTTAGAATATAGCAAGTCACTCATCAACTTTCCATTAAAATAAATATTTAAATGTCTATCATAACAGTATGAAAGAATGAATGAAATGTTGTATTATTTCAAGAAACATTTCATTTCCGTAAAAATGAATTCAATTTAAATAAATACAATTTATAATAGATTTTTATTATTAAATATTACAACATCTTCATTATCGGCATGCGGCATGCCAAAAGAAATGTACATGTGGTTTTCAAAGAAAAAAATACGCTAATTTCCTGTGTGTATATATTTTAACCAAAGAGAACTGTAATAAATCTATAAGGAGTATAGTATAAAGTATTACTACATATAGTTTGTTTTAGCTGAATATAAGTTTTGCAAAGAAAAACACTATAAAAAGTTTATATTTTATACGCATGCAATCACTTGGCATTTTCACATGACAGTTTATTGCCGTTCGTTGGCATTGCGAAGAAGGAATGAGTGAAAGAGAAAACCCTTTTCTTAACCTTGGGCTAATAACCGAGGTCGTAGATAAAATTAAATAATATACATTTATGACTTTATGCTGCTGCTTAGCAGCAATCATTAAAATTTGCCATTTCTTTTTGGTGAAAAGTTTTGTTTCAACAATTTAAGGAAATATTCACATTGTACAAATATTTCATGAAATAACTTTCGAGAATTAGTTAGATTAATATGAATTTAATAGTACTGAGATTGTTTAATCGGTATTCTAAGATTTTAAAATATTTTGATGAAAATTTTTGTTCCCACGTATTTCATCAAATATTTGAACAATCTGGAAGTATTTTATTATTGTAATGAAGGGGCTTATTGCTTTTGTATTTTCTCAGTATATTAAGTGTTGCAAAGTACAAAAGGATAGGGAAATGACTTGTAATTTAATTTAATGAGTTGTTCAATTTAAAGGTGAAAATTCAGAGAAATAACAATATTTAATAAAGAAATTTAGTTAAATACTAAGTTCTCCTACCAAGCGCATTTCTGGGTGACGGATAGGAGATAGTGATGTACAATCTTTAAAAAAAAAGATTTTATCTCCTCGAAATTTTTTGTTTCCATTGGATACGGGTGTATTCCGTTAAAATTAATAACAACTACGGAAAGTATATATAATAATATAACTGTTATGGTGCAGGTACTAAATATCTCAGTAACGACGGCAAGTGCTGATTAACGATGATCAGCACTTGCCGATGATCCTGCAATCGTAAGCAAAAGTTTACTACAGAGGTGGGTACCTTGGCCTTGTACCTTGTAGGAGTGAAAGATCTACTCATAGAGATTTCTAAACAACCTCAGCCTTTAAATGTAAATAGGTGAGGATTCCGACTCTTAATAAAATCGCAAAAAGGATGAAGTAGAGCAAATTGTGAAGCATAGTTATGCTACCAAGAACCAAAAACGACTTTCTGGAGCAAAGATGAGGTTGTTTAAGGATATACTTCAGGAAATCTTAATGAGTCAATCACGGATATTCTGATGGATATATCGGATACTCCCCCAACATATAAAGCAAAGAGGGTCTCCGAGCTGAAGCCTAAGAACAAATTTATTGAGAAAAAAAGCTCTTATACACACTCAAAGCCCAGCCATACTTCACTCAAGGGATTCTCAAATCAGAATCCTGCTGGTAAACGTTACAAAACGAATTATTATATTCTAAAGACGAGCACGTCAGCGGAATCAAGCTTAGGGTGCCTAAAAAAAGGCTGCGATAAACGAGGAAGAAGAAACTAGACAGTGAAAAAGGATAATAGACCGGGACGATCTCTGCTATTACCGATGCCGGTAATCTGAGATGCAAAATCCAAATAGACTAGCGCAGTTCGGTAGAAGACCTGTTTAAAGAGATGCTACAGCGAATCATAGTTAATCCCCATTCCGATGAACATATCGGATCTCTCGGAAGCCACATTTAAGGAAAAAAATAGCTCCCCATACTGAAATACTGACAAAGCCGAGCCATATTTAACTCAAATCAAAATAATGCTGGTAAGGGTGACAAAGTCAAGGAAGATATTCCGAAGACGAGCCAAATAAGGGTGTCTCAAAAAAGTATCCGAAAAACAAGGAAGAAGAAACTATACAGTGAAAATGGAAAACAGCTGACAAGAGAAGAGACCTGAACGATCTCTGCTATGCCGGTAATCTGACAGGCAAAATCACATAAGATCAGTACAGTTCGGTAAAAATAAGAAGTGGACCAGCATTCGCTATCAGTATACAAGCGAACGCGAAATACAGTTTAAACAGTAATAACTTTCTTTAAATTACCACATAAACAAGGAACCGAAATTTTATGAGGATTGGTGATCCTATCCCCCATATAAGACCAACTTCTAAAAATGACTTTAACTACTATTCGCATCGTTTGATACAATGAAGTTTTATAGGAAACAATATCAATTAACCAAAATTTATGAGGATCGATCCATATTTGAAATTGAAAATCAGTTTATTGTTCCAAAAGTTTAGAATTATTATAAAATTGTACAAAAATTAGTTGTTTAAAAAATTAAACCAAGTCTTTTTTAAGGGCCCTATTCCGAAAATCACTCTGATGATCTAATAAACAAGTAAATAGAGGCCATAAGGATCTAAATCCACATATGCCACCCCCGAAATTCATATTATTTTACGGGTTATGCTTTAATGGTGGGTACAAAAGATTTCGAAGTGCCGCATATAACAAACACTCTTACTCTTTTATATCATTAAAACAAAAAATATAACCAAATTTTTATAATCCCAATCACATTCTTCTAGAAACCTATTACGAATTCAAATCATTTCATATTATGGAAATTGTTATTCAATAAATAAATCTATACAAAAGTACGACCAATAATATTTCTTAAACTTATAATTTAATATTAAAAAGGTAACATAATAAAATTACAGATTTTGCCAATATTTTTTTTAAATTAGGGACACTGAACATAAAAAATACATGTTAAAACTTGCACAAGCATGCATGATTTAAATGACTTCAGAGACTCAAATATAAAGAAAAACTTTCTTTATATTAAATATGTTCTTCATTTTCTTTTATTGTTTATTGCTTAAATAACCTTGAGTTTTTTACCATTAAATATATTCTTAGTTAAGGATTGCTTTATCCACACAATAATCTGTCCGTCAGTGTTTCATTAAGCATACTTATGAGTAGCATACGAGTTCATGTATTAGGTAAGCAATTGATAAGTTTATTATATACAAAATTGTAATTCACTCAAGGGAATCTCAATTCAAAATCCTGCAGGTGAAAGAAAAATACCTAAAGCAAATTGATTGTTTTAAAAATCTTATCGAATTTAGATAATTTTTCAATTGACCTACTTGTAAAAGACCCATTTGTTAAGACTGCTTTTTTATATAACTTGTCTTAGTTATTTTATGTTCTCGTAAGACAACATAATTACTGTAAAACAATCATGCTTTCAAACTTAATATATACAAGGAGCAACTCGTACAGTGTGTAACATAAAATGGAAAATATTTTTAATATATAATTATAGCATCTTATGAAATGTCTACAATTTATTGGGTATATATTTAAGATTTTGGATTTCCAATATTCAGAAACATGCCATCAAAAACTCGGTAATGACTTTCAGTTGTTCCTACTTAGGTACCTCGTCCTGATTACACATAAGTAGTGTAATAACGAGTTATTAATAATGCGTTAAATAAATAGTTTCTAATTCATTAGTCATCTTCTGCGTGAAGATATATACGCTATATATGTTTTTACGTACGATTTACATTGACTACTTTTTCTAATTACTTGTAAGCGGTTGTGGTAAGTACTTGCCTCCAATGACATCACCATGTTAAAATAATGACTTAAAATGCTATTGTGTAACAAAATTTTTAGCATTTTAACTCCTTACATGGTAATGAAACATTTTGCTGGGATAGTTTCCCAGAATTTTTAAAACAAATATCTGATATAACATCGCTCCCAAGATTTTTGCATGTAATTTCGAAGTAAGCTCGGCAATGACAAAGAAACAGAGTTACAGAGTTTCACTGTCCTCTTCGCCTGTTCTATATTCGTCCAACATCGACCGCCCAATTTTATATAGTTGTGTCCATAACCCTGTGTGTCAACTTAGAATATGCTTCTCGTTAAGTTCACTCCATAGTATTTTAGGTTAGGTTACGTGGGTTGCTCGCTAGTAAGCGAGTTCACTCGAGGCCTCGTGGCCCATTGTGATACCCTTAGAATTGCTATTCTCCCTAATTTCGTTGACTTCTTGGTTCGTTCGGTCTCCGTGAAAACTAGCCAGTGTTTCTAGTAAAACCGATCATGTTTACTAGTGACCCATCTCCGAGACAGTCTAGATCATGGAAAAGAGCTCTACCAAGATAGAGTAGTCTGTGCTCTTGTATGGCTGGGCAGTCACATAGAAGGTGTTAAACCGATTCCATTCTTCTTCGTCCAAGCAGCTTCTATAGTAGCTATAACGTGAGCTTCTACAGTAGCTATAACGAGCCGACATATGTCCAATCATACAGTACCCAGTAATTATATCATTTAGAATCCTAATCGAGTTATTACTAAGAGACCAGAGGGTCCTAGTCCTATCTGTTGTCAGAGTGTTCCAGAGCGGTCTCGATATTCTACAAGTGGTGATATTTTACCACCTAAGTTCCGTCTCATTCAAAGCCCAGTCAGTTTGATATGGTCATCAGGAGAGTGTGAAAGTCTAGGGTCGTCCCTAGACTTAAGCAAAAGTCTAGGGACGACCCTTTGTTTGTGCATTCATTAGATATTTCATTTCCCCGGATGCCCTCATGTTATGGAACCCATATCACCCATATCAACTTAACGTGATGTTGTGTCAATGATTAAAGTTAAGAGCCTTGATTGAAGCAAGGCTGTCCAAGTATTTTGAGATTTAGTTCCCGGATTCTTCTCGTATATATCTCTGCCTGAATGACCGTGCAGGTATCAGGTAGTCGAACAGACAGAAAAAGATTTAGTTTTTCGGAGAAGGTTCTCAATCCCGTGCCCCTTTATGTCTTCGAGTCATCAGTATAGATTGAGATCACGTCGTCCCTTAGGTCAGTGTACGCGGCCTATTCATCCCTTGTCGGTATTCTGGTCTTGAATGACCTATTAAAATTTAGTGTAGATAGAATGTAGTCTGTTTCCTGCCCCATGAATAAAGTTAAATAAAGTTGGAATATAATTGGCAATTGTATAAAATATATAAATGTCAGCCATCTAGCTACTAGCTACCTTAACGTTCGTGAACAGACAGACGGATGGACGGAGGACATTGTCATTGTTATGTTACAAACGAAATGTCAAATCTTCGATTTCAATGTTGGACTTAAAAAGAAAAGTTTTTAAACTCACTTACAATGTTTAGAGCCGATTCATCCCTAGTAAGCATTACCGATTGGAATCTAACTTTTCTGATAAAAATCACAATGTAACATAAATATTTCAGCAATTACGATAGTACTTTGTCTCATATACTAATTGTACTGAAGTTGGTTGCACTTCTTTGTATATCTTGGCGCCTTTATTAAAATGTATACTTTATATTGCCATTTACTGTTGGCACAAACGTACACAGTCATTCTTTTAACATTCATTCGTATGTCAAAGTAATTGACCCACATAGTTTTTCTTTTATAAAAAAAACTCATAATGTTGTTTTTGTTGTACTGTTTGTTTGCCATTTTTTTGTTGCTTTCAAGTTCAGATGTTAAAGTGTCTGTATATAATTTGAAAATGGTACTTAAAGCATTCAACTGACACTACTATATAGTCATTATACTAGTTTAGCTGAGTTCCCTGTTATTCGGGGGAAGCTATAACCTTTGATAAAAGACTGTAGTCCTTTAAAAAATTAACTAAAATCATAGTTCGCTTTAACTGCAAATGGAATATGTAGCAAAATAGCTTAAAGTGATTTATCTTTAGATTACTAAGTGATACAATGCTGAGAAGTGATTTCCCGATTGTTTACTTGGGCATAATAAAGTGGCGATTATCTTTCTGAAATTTAAAGATCTTAAAGGGTTTAAATTTGAAGTAATGAAATGAGAATTTAGATATTGGGTATGAAATAGATACATTGTCCCCTAGCAGAACTGCTGGGTTACCATATGGTGGTGTCTTCTTGTTGATAGTAGCAATAGTAGTAGCAGTAGTAGTTGTGGTAGTAAATTGTCTAAACATTTAACATTATTTAGCCTTACATACACTCCTCCATAAAGACATACCTATGACCAGAAAACTTGTTTGCCAATTGCTTTGTCCTTTATTAAGTATTTCTTGGCTTGAGCTATAGAGACAGGGATGAGAAATATATGCAATAAAATGTACCAAATTAATTGTGAAAAAAGTACATTTTATTAGTTAAGTTTTATACAAGAGTTAATTTGTTTTGCAAAGATTTTCCTTATTCCCACTTCATAAGAGATAAAACCTTAAATATCCAAAGTTTATAGGGGATGATGTAAAGTAACTAGAGACAAACTTTTGGTACTATTGCATAAAGCTTTTTCTGCACCAAATGTCCATTATTACCATCTCTATGATTGCTCATACGAGCAAGTGCTGTTTTTAACTCTGTAATAGAAGGGAGAGTTGAGTTAATTAGTTTTCATAGCACCAAGTGTTAAAGTCTTTATAGTGAAGAAGAATATGTAAGTAATTTTATTTGAAATTGTTTTGCCCCCTTTATACACATGTGTCCTTAAAGGGCTAGAAATATTTTTTAAAAAATTCTTTTAAAAGAAAAATTTACAACAATGATAATGAAAAGGATGTGAAATTGTGTTAAAATATTTTCTTTATTTTTATTCTTTACAATTTAACATTTTTATGGTTTAGAATTGGAATTTTCTTTGAAGTGTTTTTCGTTCTTCAGTTCACACATGATAAATGCGGTCAATTAAATTGATAAATTGTGTTTGTGTGGCATGTGTGCTTAGGTGACTTAATGCTTCATTTTTATGAAAATAATAAATATTAGAAGAAAACAATTTCTTAACTTTTCCTGTTATATGCCAACGTTGTTGTCCTCCCTTGGTATTAAAAATAACTGCAGACAAAGATGTCAAAAAGTTTTAATTGCAACACAATGTAATTAAAGAGATAATAAAACATTATATTAAACATTTGTGGGCCAAATCGATAATAAAAATTGTAACAATTTTAATAATAAATTTCCATTACTTTTAAAATTATTATCATTTGAGCAAACACACATTACTCATGGCAAACTGAGAATTTTTTAAATTTAAATACTTTTACAAACTGATTGATAATCATTTTACGATTTGCAAAGAAAGGTTCTAAGATTTAGCATTATGCTTGCTGGGTTATCAAACTCTACTTTTACATGTTCAATTTCTTTTAAAATTTAATATAAAACATATGTAGCATATTTTCAGGCTTGGCTAAACATTTGTTACAGTTTTAAAAGAAAACCAACAAAAACAGAAGTAAGAAATTATAGTCTGGCGATGCCGACCATATAATACCCTACACCTAATAAGCCATTTAAGTTGAATTGTACCTTGCCTTGAATTATACTTAAGTTGAATAAAATTGTGGACATTTAAGTAAAATTTTGAAGGGGGCTTTAAATAGGGGCTATGGTCAAATGAGACCCTATAATTATAAAATTCATGAGGGTCATCAAGGCTAGTATAGAACTTGGTTTTGCAGCTTTTTGTCGACATACGAGTATATTAAACATAATTATGAACTTAAAAGCCCTATTAGTGCGGTTCAGTTGTATGGGGGCTAGGTGAAATAATGGACCGATGTTTACAATTTTCAATAGGCTTTGACTCCGGTACCATAGAAGATCATCTGCCAAATTTCATTGAATTATCTTCAGAATTGCGACCTGTAGTTTGATTGCAAGGTCCTATTCGGGGGTTCAGTTGTATGGTGGCTAGGTGAGAAAATGGACCGATGTTTACCATTTTCAATAGGCTCCGGTACCATAGAAGATCATGTGCCAAATTTCATTCAATTATCTTCAACATTGCGACCTGTAGTTTGTTTACAAGGTTTACATGGACAGACGGACAGATAGACAGACAGACAGATAGACAGACAGACGGACATAGCTAAATCGACTCAGAAAATAATTCTAAGCCGATTGGTATACTTTAAGGTGGATACAGGACCAATATTATTGTGCGTTACAAACATCAGCACAAGCCCAATATACCCTCTCCACTAAAGTGGTGTAGGGTATAAAAAAATAACGAAAAGGAATTATGAATAGTAGTGCACTTACACTATAACAAATTTAAACTGTCACTACAAATTATATCAAATGTCACGGATGTATTTAGTTAAAGTCTTAAAAATACAACATGAAAATTACTCATTCACTTAACTAAAACGAAACGGAAGTGAACAACACTCTTCACTAGTACAAAATGAAGAAAACAACTCATAAACACACAGAGCATCGTCGAACACTTACAATACAAACATGCATGCATGATTACTTTTTGTATGGTTCTATGGAGCGTATGATTTATATTTTATGGAAATATTCTCCTTAACTTTTATATTACTTATACACATACACTTTACAGGGCAAATAGTGGATGACTTTATTGGTTGCTGGTGGCCAACAAGACACTTTATTACATTTTATTTTTGTTCTTTTATTATTTTGTTTCGTAACGTAGTAGTAGTACATAGTCTCCCAAGTAATATGTATAAAGCCTTAATTTTAATTTTTTATTATCTCAGGGAAAAAAATCTACATAATTATGTTTCTCTTTCATTCTATATAAAAAAAAAAGAAGAACAAAATTGCATAATTTAATGTTGTTCAATGTACTGAAACAAGAAATATGTTTTAAATTTCAATTTTATTTCGAAAGTAACTACAGCTTAAAGAAAAATTACTTTTAAATAAAACAATTTAGTAAATAAGACTACTGTTCACAATGTATATAAATATTAACTAGGTATAACTTGTATAAACTTCAAAGAAATTATTTAATATTTTTTTTTTCAAGTTTTAAGGCAAAATATTCTTTATTAAATTTGCTTTGAAAAGAAAGTGGCACAAAAGTGAAATTATTATCGCCAGCGTTGAGGAACACAAATAAATTGTGAACAAATTAGAAACACGTGTATGAAATATATAAATATGCAGAAAGGAACAAAACAGAAAAGGCTGGAAGTGGAAAATAACATAATAATAAAGTTGTAGAGTAACCTGCATATGTGTGTATTCGTAGATGTTTAACTAAACAGTGGTGTGAAAGAGTAATTTCATTTGAATAGGGTTTATAGTCATATAAGGTGGTTAAGGGAAGGATTTTATCACTTAGGACCATGTTGCTTATCATGTACCTCCATAATTTCAGCAAGGGACTAGTTTTGGGAATACTCCGATGTAATGTATTGATGGATTGCATGGTCCTCACCAATGACATCACAATGTTAAATGGAATATGTTTATCCCATATATTTGAACCACTTCTAGTTCTTTGAGGAGTACTATTTACACGCGTTTGCGGAGTAGTCTCAATTTCCGCAGGGTTAGAGTATCTAAATAAATTCTCAGAAAACGAAGATGGTGCTCATTACATGGAAATAATACCTATTTCCAACTGGCCAAAAATGAGCCATATTTCGATTATAAACCAAATGGATGCCGGATCTTAATGAAAATGTAAAGAAAGCGTACGTTGATATGTACTCAACATGTTCGATATAATGGATATTCAATGCTATAGTTAGACCAATTATAGCATTATCTGGTGGTCCACAATAAATCCAAGTTGCCATGCTGTATTTATTGAGAAAGTTAAAAGAGTTATTGCACTAAATATATTGAAGCTTTGGAAACCGAAGATATCTCGGGTCTTTAGAAATTTGATTTCTACAGACACACAGATGGACAGACAGATATACAGACAGACAGACAGACAGGCAGGCAGACACGAATGTTGAGAGCTTAACGTGAACACCTGCCTTGACGGCCTTTTTTCACGGTGGTCTTTTTCATCCACTGGGTAGACATGAGAACGATCTACCAGTTGCCCCTAAATTCTTCTATGAAGAAATCAGGTGGCAATCTTTGTACAAGGCTGAGCCGGTCCATGTACAAGCACTTTGCTAAAGAGCTCGAGCTATCTAATCTCTTGCCAAGTGATCACGTTGCGGAAAGACAGGTAGCAAGCTACCCCGACAGGCTGAAAAGTACCAGGCGAATCGAAAGAGTGGGGTCAACGAAGACCCCAACATCGTACCCATCTCGGGATCAACACCGAGATAGACCAATAGGTATATGCATAGTCATGAGCGTCCCCATCCTCTAACGATCCGTAGTATTAACAACCATTAGTCGTGCAACCACATCACAAAGCTCTGTTGCTTCGGCAACAGCACTTAGGGACAAATTGGTAGATCGAATCATAGATTCCATAATAACTTGACAAGACTTATTTCAGTGGCCATTAGGACCTACTGCTTTGTGTTAAACATGATTAGAGTAAACTCCAAACTCACCTAACCATGAAGGAAAATTAGCGACAAAACAAAGATTAAACATCGTCACCAAACCGCTCAACCTTCTTACATCATCCATCTTCTCCAACGCTTCCGTCTCATCCGACACTTCCATCTCTTCCGACACTTTCATCTCTTCCATCAGATACATCATATCCAACAGCCAACACATCATTTTAAGATCAATCATTGCATTATCAGCTTATTCCCAACATTTTATTCCACAGCCTACCCTGTGGGTTGTACCGATCAACCGTCGATAACAGAAACCTATCTTGAAAAGATATTACTTCACCGTGAATCAAACCAAACCAACTGTCCCTTCCCGCGATTTTGGGTATAAACCTCTACAGCCTCTACGTGGATCCCGAAGGAACCTCAACCAACTGACCAGACAGGACAAAGTACTGTGGGCAACTCGTAGTACCAGATTATGTAGTTCTTTGGTTAGATCCCATATCAAATCAGGATACATTTGATCATCACCAGTTTATAGTCCCTGCAGACCAGAGGTATTGGTAGCACCTCTATACCCCGAGATTGCATTACACCAAGATGGAGATTTCATCAAGGAAACAAAGGATGTATTATCAAGTAACTCACAAATGTTGGGATTTCAGTGTAAATGAGAACCTATATTTTTGGACAATTTCTAATGTGGAACCTGATCTTTTTGATCTTATTGAGTTAAGAAATTAGGCCTTACTTGGTGTTATTCAAAACTGGAGATATATTTGTATGCATATTTGTACTTAGTTGATATCTAAATTGATGACTCTGGAGCATTGATGTCGATGTGGGTCTAACTTGATCTTATTCTTATTCTAAGAAGTTTTCTAATTCAATTTCTATATTGATGACTGTGGAGTAAAAATACAGTCGGCCAGTGAAATTAACATATTTGAAGTCTTGCTGATATTATAGACACTGGGACAATTGCTCAAACATACATACATATATTATCTCCTTCACTATGAAGATGCCGGTTACATTAAACCGAACGCTAAAGAAGGTTGTTTGTGTTTTTTCCATAATAGCGTATCATTTATTTTGTCGGTCTTATGTTTACTGTATATGCATACCAACATATTAAAGGACCTAGTACAAGGAGGTGATCAATTAGCTAAGACACACCCTTGAACTTGTTACAGCAACAACAATGACATACATACATATTAAAAGACATTTTGCAACCGAGTGTTAAAGAATATTTGAGATGATGAAAAAACGGTGTAAGTTCCAAAGTTTTGTACATATTAACATTTACTAGGTTATCTTACTATTAAAAACTATTACATACATACATATGTACATATTTTATTCTTCTCCTTTTTAGAGTTAATAATGCTGGTAAATACATAAGCGTGTTAGTAAACTCCTTTAAATATTGTTTTTGTGTGTATGTTGTCAATAGTTATTATACCTACACTACTACAGTTATTGTGGGGAAAGTATTATGTGTTTGTGTTCTGATATTAGTAAAGGATAAAAATAATGAACCCACATTCTACTAATCCG
This sequence comes from Lucilia sericata, assembly GCF_015586225.1. Classification (NCBI taxonomy): domain Eukaryota; kingdom Metazoa; phylum Arthropoda; class Insecta; order Diptera; family Calliphoridae; genus Lucilia; species Lucilia sericata. The sequence goes on along the minus strand of NW_023994313.1, from coordinate 413,739 downwards.
TATTAACTAAATGTTACGGATTTATGCCCCATTTGAAAGTTTTTTAGCATTGCAAGTTGCAACTTATACAAAACAGATGATATGTGAAAGTGATCTTTAAAAGATATTGACAATTTTCAATACCAAACAACTTATCTCTATCGGTACTATCATGCGCTAGAATCTTCTAACAACCCATATACATATATGTAAAGGTATTTCTGTCGGTTTAATGTTTTATGTACGCACATATGTATGTATAGATTTGTTAACCGTGCGTGTGTTTTAATGTTTAGTTTACTTAGTAAATTTTTTTATCTAACTGTCTTTATTTAATGATAGATATCAACAAATTAACTTTGTCATTCCGTTTGTAACACCTAAACCTACCAAATAATGTATACTCATGATCCTTATTAGAATCTAATACGATTTAGCTATGTCCGTCCGTCTGTCTGGAAGGAGATCTCAGTTAAGTTGTCTAGTATCAGTCATTACTGATCACTGTAGATTTCAAAAGTCATGTAGGACGCATTAATTTTCTATATAATGACTTCCGTAGAAGTTGTCATAATAAAGATGAAGTGCAACCGGTAGCTCATCTTCATAGGGAAGGACATATTTTTATGATTAATCGGAACTACGGATTAGAATGAATAAAAACGTTTCATAGGTTTGTATGTATATATACCATTCGGAAATATAGTACTCAATGATAATAGCCCCTTAATCCTCTTATTGTTTTTAGTAGCACATTATAAAGAGGCCATATGGACCCAAGTTTTACTAGGATACCCATTGCAAAATTAGGTATAAAATCTAATCTATTCAAACCTATATTCACTTTATATTTAATACATATGCTTTGATGTTGGGTATTTAAGATTCGATATAAACGAATATACTTGTTTTGTAGTTTGTTTACATATATACATAAATACATACATACACGCATACATATTTATATTATTAATGGTTGGCGAATAGAAGGCGTTGTTTTTTAGTAGCCATGGAAACATTTATGTTCGTTTATAAATAATTACAATTAATAACTAGGATCATTTAATAAATTATCTATTTGTATAGAAACGTATTTAATAATAAATTTATTAGGAGATTATAAAGATTTATGTGAAAAAAATACCTAAAAAATTAAAGCTAAAACGCAACTAGACAAATTATGTGTTTAACATAAATATTGCAATATACAAAATAAAATAAAGTATACGCCACATGTGATAAATGAAATTAAATTAATTAACACTCATACGTCACGTATGACTACATATGATGAGTTAGATCTATTATGTGATATTATTTAGACATGTAAATTGTTTAACATTATAATTTGTCTATACTCAATACATATTAATTACTGATAACAAATGTTTTGTAGTATTTTAAGAGTAAATTCTAAGACATACATACATATGTTTTTTCTCCTTTTGCATGAATAATTTAGTAGTCCAACGATATATTTGATATATAATTAATACAAAAATGTTAATTGATAAGAAGTGTTTTGTATGGAAGCACTTTAATCATTAATTATTAAAGAGCAAAGATATGCGTTGAAAACAATATGAAAAGTTTTTCAATATAAAAACAATTATTATCTTTTTATTAAATCTTATACCATTTAATGATGTGTAGCATTTAATATAAGGAAGAAAACATTGTTGGGTTTCAATAATAAATAATTCTTGTACAAAAATCGTTTATTTAATGTTCAGGATTATTCTTGATTTTTCTATGTAAAGAGGTTTTCTTTTTAAAATCATATAACAAAATACGGGGAACTACGTTTTCATTTAACTAAAATTATAGTACACTAGTAATCGGTTTATAATAGGTAATAATATGCCCCACAAACATGTAGGTACTATTGTTTCACTGTTTTCATTACATATGATTATTACACAGAAAAAACATGGTTATGGTAACCATGTTCAACATATTATGGTTAAAATAATATCATAATATGACTGAATACAGTTGGAATATTTCATCATATTTTCCTATTTATTTAATAGTCTAGTCTAGTCTAGTCTAGTCTAGTCTATAGTCTAGTCTATAGTCTAGTCTATAGTCTAGTCTATAGTCTAGTCTATAGTCTAGTCTTATAGTCTAGTCTATAGTCTAGTCTATAGTCTAGTCTATAGTCTAGTCTATAGTCTAGTCTAAAGTCTAGTCTATAGTCTAGTCTATAGTCTAGTCTATAGTCTAGTCTATAGTCTAGTCTATAGTCTAGTCTATAGTCTAGTCTATAGTCTAGTCTATAGTCTAGTCTATAGTCTAGTCTATAGTCTAGTCTATAGTCTAGTCTATAGTCTAGTCTATAGTCTAGTCTATAGTCTAGTCTATAGTCTAGTCTATAGTCTAGTCTATAGTCTAGTCTATAGTCTAGTCTATAGTCTAGTCTATAGTCTAGTCTATAGTCTAGTCTATAGTCTAGTCTATAGTCTAGTCTATAGTCTAGTCCTATAGTCTAGTCTATAGTCTAGTCTATAGTCTAGTCTATAGTCTAGTCTATAGTCTAGTCTATAGTCTAGTCTATAGTCTAGTCTATAGTCTAGTCTATAGTCTAGTCTATAGTCTAGTCTATAGTCTAGTCTATAGTCTAGTCTATAGTCTAGTCTATAGTCTAGTCTATAGTCTAGTCTATAGTCTAGTCTATAGTCTAGTCTATAGTCTAGTCTATAGTCTAGTCTATAGTCTAGTCTATAGTCTAGTCTATAGTCTAGTCTATAGTCTAGTCTATAGTCTAGTCTATAGTCTAGTCTATAGTCTAGTCTATAGTCTAGTCTATAGTCTAGTCTATAGTCTAGTCTATAGTCTAGTCTATAGTCTAGTCTAGTCTATAGTCTAGTCTATAGTCTAGTCTATAGTCTAGTCTATAGTCTAGTCTATAGTCTAGTCTATAGTCTAGTCTATAGTCTAGTCTATCTAGTCTATAGTCTAGTCATAGTCGTCTATAGTCTAGTCTATAGTCTAGTCTATAGTCTATAGTCTAGTCTATAGTCTAGTCTATAGTCTATAGTCTAGTCTATCTAGTCTATAGTCTAGTCTATAGTCTAGTCTATAGTCTAGTCTATAGTCTAGTCTATAGTCTAGTCTATAGTCTAGTCTATAGTCTAGTCTATAGTCTAGTCTATAGTCTAGTCTATAGTCTAGTCTATAGTCTAGTCTATAGTCTAGTCTATAGTCTAGTCTATAGTCTAGTCTATAGTCTAGTCTATAGTCTAGTCTATAGTCTAGTCTATAGTCTAGTCTATAGTCTAGTCTATCTAGTCTATAGTCTAGTCTATAGTCTAGTCTATAGTCTGGTCTATAGTCTAGTCTAGTCTAGTCTATAGTCTAGTCTAGTCTATAGTCTAGTCTATAGTCTAGTCTCTCGTCTAGTCTATAGTCTAGTCTATAGTCTAGTCTATAGTCTAGTCTATAGTCTAGTCTATAGTCTAGTCTATAGTCTAGTCTATGGTCTAGTCTATAGTCTAGTCTATAGTCTAGTCTATAGTCTAGTCTATAGTCTAGTCTATAGTCTAGGTAAAGTCTATTTCCAAATTTAAATTTGCCATGTCTGATATGTTTAGGAAAAGATTTTTTGCTATTGTCTTCATTTGTATGGTTTTTATTTGTTTATGGTTTTAAATAACATAATATGTTTGTATTGTTCTCATTCTTTAGTTGTTGGAACAAAAATTATGTCTCGGAGAATTATATTTAAATTTATAACTGCCACGAACAGTAAAATGCTTACGGTTACCAAAATGTTGTTAAAATTTAATGAAAATAACAATTATATGTTTTTCATAACAATATATTGTAATAGTGGATAAAGTATAGTTGTAGCAAACATATCGAAACATGGTTTTTGTCTGCGTGTGTGTATTCTTTAGTTTATATACTTAAACAAACAATTTCCATAATACAAATTAATTATTATGATGATAAAAGTTTTCTTTTTTCCAAATATATTTAGTTATAAACTGACAGATAGTGATGAATTGTATTTTTCAAATAAAATTCTAATGTAATTGATGTTATGGAGCAATTAACAGTTATTAAGTAATGTATTTTCTAAGAAAGTAATCAAATATTAAACTAATTTTTCTTAAGAATACAAAACAAAAACTTAACACACAGTAAAAGTAACAAATAGATAAAGTGGAAAATTTTAGCGAAATTTAAACAGAAATATATTTTTAAAAACTTAAATTATTATAAATGCCATAATTAAATAGATAAATATTTTGTAAGTTTTTTTTTTGTTTGTGTTATAATTTTCCAAATGATTTATATTTAATGCTGAGTAATTGTTACTGATTTTTCTTAAAATATTTTTAATAAATAGGGAATTTTCTGTGGGTAATTTAAAATAAATGTAATATAATAGAATTTTTTTGGAAAGTAATTACTATTTAAGTTTAATACAATTTAATGATAATTATATTTTATTTTTGAAATTTAAAATTATAAAATAAATACCTGGGTTTGGGAAAACTTTCACGTTTTGAACGTCTCTTTTTCAGCCATATACGTTTACCCACTTTGACACGCATTGTTAGGGAAATATTGTTGCTTATGTGGCTAATGTTGCTGAAACTTTTTGGAACAGTTGTTTTTAATTTAATGGAACAAAAACAACAAAAAGTATTTATACACTCTCACTTTGCAAAACTCTATTTCCGGTTTACAGTGGTTAGAGAGAGTTTTAGTAATAAGAAGGATTAGTTTATTTGTGGTTATTGTTGTTGTTTTGAACAAATCACAGAAAGGTTTTAATTTATAATATAAACAAGGAATGTTGTTGTTGTTGTAGTTGTTGTGTGTATGAGTAATATTTAGAGAGCGAGTGTTTAAAAGAAGTTAAATTAGAGCCCGCGCTATTTAAAGAATTTGAAATGTTTCTAGGATATGCTTCGTTGCTTATATTATTTTATAATTTTTTAATTTTATTTAAAATAATACTTTTTATTAGTTTCTTCTTTTAAAGTTCTTGTTATTAAAACATTTTTTGTTAAAATTTATTTAGTTAATTAATTGTTCCAGAATTTTTTTTTTAACGAAGCCAGGCACATTTAGTTATTTTTGTGGTTACAGCTTATTTTCCATGTTTATTTAATAGTTGTTTTTGTTGTTTTTGTTGTTTTTGTCAAAAGCTTAACAATTTTCCTTTCTTAATGCTAAATGTCAAAAAAGAAGCATTAAGAAAACGTAGCAGCAGTAGAGAATAAAAACACAAAAATTACGTTAAAATGATTTCATTCTTATATTTTTAAGCCTTTCTTTTGTACATTTTTAATTTTGTTCTTTTCCGTTTCCTTTTTCGTTTTATGTAAATTTTTCTTTAATATTGTTTACGTTTAAATTTTGAAAAACCTCTTCAACATCTCCACCTCCTGCAAACACTCGCATTCGTAAGGGGTTTAAAACATTTCACTGGAATTTTATTATCAAACACTTTTTGTTAAATTTATTTTTATGTTAATATAATTTATTGTTATTTCATAAAAGATTTACTTTTACTTAAAATTCATATTAAAATGTCACTCATACGCTTCGTTGGCCATTAAAAACATGTAGTACAATGGCGTTTTTTTTTCTATTTATTATTTAAACATTTTATATTTTTTTTCTTATTTCTTTTATTTCACTTTCAAACCTACAAGAAAAGAAAATAATAAAAATAAAAAATATTTCCACTTAATTGTTGAGTTGTTGAAAAAAAGTAACGCTTTCGTTACTTTTATGTTGTTGTTCCGGCCAGCGTTTAATTGAAAATGCCGTTCAATTGCTGTTGACACATTTTCATTACTAGCCGTTGCTGGGCTGACCGGGTTGTTTGCTTGATTTGCTTTTGTTGTTATTATTTTTTTTCGAATCGTTTAAACTTAAAAGAGGTGAATAAGAAAATTAGTTTTTATTTTTTTTATTCATTTCCCTTAGTTTTATTTATTTCATTTCTTCGTTTTTTTTTACCAACAAATCAAATTGTTTATTTGTCTTGTTTTGAATTTTTTCTTCTGTTTAATTTCAAATACATTTATTAACCCTCTGGTATATGTTTGTGCTGTATTTTTGAACCATTTTTAATTAGTTTCTTTTATTTTTTTTTTCAAAATTATTTATATTAATTTTAATCATTTAATTATTTTTTAAAAAAACAATAAACAATGTTTATTAAATACATTTCAATGTTTAGAAAAATATACATAATTTTAAAATGTCAGAAATTTATTTTTTATTTCTCTGAACTTGCAAAATGATTTGGGTTGTTTTGGAATTACAATAATAATTTGATCTGATTCAAAACTGTCAAATTTTGTTTCAACAGATATATTTAATTTAATATTAATTTTTTATATTTTTTCCTTTTGTTTAACATTATACACAATATTTGATCCCTTACTTTACCATCAACTGAATTAGAACTGAACTAATACAAAGCTAGAACTAGAACTGAAGTAGAACTGGACTAGAACTGAATTGGACTGAACTAGAACTGAACTAGAACTGAACTAGAACTGAACTAAACTAGAACTGAACTAGAACTGAACTAGAACTGAACTAGAACTGAACTAGAACTGAACTAGAACTGAACTAGAACTGAACTAGAACTGACTAGAACTGAACTAGAACTGAACTAGAACTGAACTAGAACTGAACTAGAACTGAACTAGAACTAGAACTGAACTAGAACTGAACTAGAACTGAACTAGAACTAGAACTGAACTAGAACTGAACTAGAACTGAACTAGAACTGAACTAGAACTGAACTAGAACTGAACTAGAACTGAACTAGAACTGAACTAGAACTGAACTAGAACTGAACTAGAACTGAACTAGAACTGAACTAGAACTGAACTAGAACTGAACTAGAACTGAACTAGAACTGAACTAGAACTGAACTAGAACTGAACTAGAACTGAACTAGAACTGAACTAGAACTGAACTAGAACTGAACTAGAACTGAACTAGAACTGAACTAGAACTGAACTAGAACTGAACTAGAACTGAACTAGAACTGAACTAGAACTGAACTAGAACTGAACTAGAACTGAACTAGAACTGAAGTAGAACTGAACTAGAACTGAACTAGAACTGAACTAGAACTGAACTAGAACTGAACTAGAACTGAACTAGAACTGAACTAGAACTGAACTAGAACTGAACTAGAACTGAACTAGAACTGAACTAGAGCTGAACTAGAACTGAACTAGAACTGAACTAGAACTGAACTAGAACTGAACTAGAACTGAACTAGAACTGAACTAGAACTGAACTAGAACTGAACTAGAACTGAACTAGAACTGAACTAGAACTGAACTAGAACTGAATTAGTACTGAACTTGAGCTTGAACTGATCTAGAACTGAACTTGAGCTTGAACTGATCTAGAACTGAACTAATGCTGATCTAAAATTGAACTAGATCAGAACTAAAACTGTACTAGGACTGACCTGTAACTGAACTTTTACATTTACTCCAATTTGTGGTATGTTTCTCAAATCCCTGAAATCCCAAAATATTTTTAACTTTTAAGTAAAATGCCTTTTGGCAACACTTTAGTACTTAAATCTCTTTATTTGATATCAATCTATTGAAACTGATACACCTACGAGATACTTTTTTACCTTAAGTGTGTAATTTTCAAGAGTAAATCTATAGACTTTAAATAAATCTCGAACAAAAGAACATTCAAGTGTATAAAGTAAATTTAATTCTTTAAATTCAAGAGTTTATTTCAAGGATTTTATTTACAAATAATATTTGACATCCTTACATACTACATATGTATGTAAACATTACTTACATATTTATACAGGATTTTTTGTTTGTATACATGTGTACGTACACGAGTATAAGTACTTACACCTGTACTTACATGTGTAATCAAATAAATAGAAAAAAATGAATGAACAAAAAAAAAAATGAAATGATTTTGTTTAAATCACAAAATTAAATTTGTCAATATAACAAACGCCATAGGAGGTGGTTGGCTATATTTAGATGAAAACAATTTCCCAATAAATCCTAGAGGGGAGATCGAAAACTAAAGAAAATAGCAATTTTGGAAATTTACTCACAGAGAGGATAAAATTTTTGTAAACATATTTAGTAACATTAGGATGGTTCAAGTAAAAATGATTGATCATTCACTATTATTGTTCACTATTTCATATTTTGTACAAAATTTGTTCATATGGGCTGGAGTTTTATACATATTTTGGAGGATAAAAAAATTTTATAACGATATTTGATTTTAAATTTCCGTGATAATTCACCACAAGTTTCCTTGTGGTTTCCTCTAAAAACTAAATTTCCTAAAGTAGTTCTCTAATAGGCAGTTACAGTTAAAAGTTGTATGACCCCAAATTATAGTTGTAATTAACAGCTTTCAGACAAACTTACAAAAAGGGGAGAAGAATTTCCAAAAAAAAAAAAATCGAAGAAGAACTAACACAAAAAGCAGGACGAAACAAAAACATTGTTGTGTTAACACCAGCATTATTTTGTTAATTTTATTTTTGGGTTTTAGGTTAGTAGAGTCAACTATTCCGCCCCATTCTCTTGCCTATAATGATGATGATGATGGTTTTTGGTGTTAGTTGCTGGCTGCTTTCCTCAACGTTGTTGTGGTTGTTGTTTGGATTAATACAATAATAAATTGCCAGTAGTGCCATCATGAAATGAATTCTTAAGTGGTTAGAGAATTAAGAAATACATATATACAACCAACCAACCATTTGAAAAACCCCAATGACGAAATACAAAAATTATACTCCAACTTATATATTTATTCTAAATTTGTTTGATTTTGATGTCATCATCATAAAATTAGTGTACGAATACAACTACATGTTTTTTCACTTTAACCATACATTTTGCCTTAACGTAACGGAACTGAACATGGAAACATTTGTTATAAACGTGCGTGTTTTCTTTGGGTTAATTCCTTTTTTTTTTTTTTTGATATTGAAAAGTGAAAATATACTGTCACTCTGTATCACCAGCAAATATTTGTTGACATCAAATTCTTTCAATACCCAACATTTTCATGTCTTCTCACTTGCTGGCTGACTGGATGACTGCGTGAATAAGTATCTAAGTAAGTAGGAATGTAAGTATCTGAGTTAGGATTTTTTGTATAAATCTACCCAAAAAGTACATATAATTGGGTTTGAGTGTTTAAGTACTTTAGCTGTCTTTCATTTATTTATTTATTTATATGTATTATATTTATTTTTGGGGATATATTATAAGGGTAAAAAATCGATTATCCTTTGAATATTTAATATTTATAATCTATTTGAGTTACAGTATCTATTACTTTTACTCGTAATTGTTATTGTAATGTTGAAGTACAGCCGATTATTTGTTAAGAATAATTACACACCAACTGTACTGGTACACAACAACACAACTGTCATCAGGAAATGAGAAAAGTTTTATTTTATTGAGAAAACATTTACTTAATGATATCATTTATCGATAAATTCATATAAAAATATTTGCTAACAACGTTTGTGGTAAAGAAAATTTAACCCTTTTAATTGTTTGTTGTAGTATTGTCCCGGTAGGGAGTTTATGAAACGTGCGCAATTTGTTGTCTGTAATTATTTAGAAACGATTAACGTTTTTTCTTCATTATCGAAATTGGTTAAGTCGTTTCTTTAGACTAAGAGGCTTGATTTTAAACAGTTATGATTTCCTATCCAATGATATACCATATTAACCTTCGTCTGTTTAACACCTAAAAGAGGAACTGCAAATAAATTCATAACGTTAAGATCTCATGAGAACTAGGGAATAAAACAGTGAAGAAAATAGGTCAATAATACCTCTGCTATACTTTGTACTTGAATTCTGAAGATTTTAGGAAAACACATTTTTTTGTAATGGTTTAGAGAACTAGAACAGATAAAGACCAATTTTGAATACAAATCAACGATGAAAAAGTGTTTTCAGAATTATTCTGTGAAAGGAATAAATATTCGATAACGCTTCCACGTAATCGGTCATGAAAGTTACAATTTTGGAGTGAAATAGTTGGTTTTAACGCCGAAATAAAACAGTTTCAGAAACGTCAAAGGTCTCAACACCAAACTAGAAAAGGAAAAGGCTTAAGTTCTGAAACGAGTTCTAAAATTACTTGTGGGACTGCTTTTTCCTTGACTATCTATCAAACTTGGGGGGTAATGACTACATTTTCAATTACAATTACATTTGAAGTAATCGTAATTGAAGCTTTACCAATTACAATTACTTGTAATTGTAATTTAAGTTTTGCCAATTACAGTTGTGTGCAATTATAATTGAAGTTTTACCAATTGCAATTACTTGTAATTGAAGAATTTCCAATTACAGTTACTTGTAATTGTGAATTTAGTTCCTTATAATTAATAATTTGTAATTAGATATACTTTAATTACAATTACAAGTAATTTAAATTGGAAACTTCAAGTATTTGTAATTGATCATATAATGAATTACTTTGTGTAATCATTACCCCCATCCCTACTATCAATCTATCAAAATAATTTATGTATGAAAAATTTTAAGTTTTATACAAATACATACATATTTATTAACTTACTTATCAGGGTTAAGTTAGTTTTCCTTTTTCTAACACAAAGATATCTGTATTTCAGAATGAAAAGATTAAATCATTAATTTCTTAAATTAATGCTGTCAACACAACATAACTTAAGCTCTTGCTTAAAGGCCATTTACCACACAAAAAAAAAAAGTAAACGAAATGTTAAGCCTGTATACTTAAAGCACAATTTCCTTTTCAAGCATCAACATTATTAATGAAAATCAAAACATGATAAATTCACAATTTTTTTGACATCAACTCAATTTTATGCAAACATTATTTTAAGAAAATCATCATTACAAACAAACAAAAAATCTTAATGAGTTGTGGTGGTGTTTACAGTAAAAGTATTTTTAGAAAGAGTTGATATATTTTCCTTCCTTCCTACCCCCCTTTAGAAAACTTATTAAGTTCTATCTAAACATAGTTTAGTTTGTTTGTTTAAAGGAAATTTCATACACTCATAGCTACTACATAGTACTTTGAGTTAGACCAAGCAATATGTAAACAGAAGAAAAATACAACAACATCATTATTATAAATTTATAATGAACCATTTTAGATTCAGCAACACCACAAATGCCATTATTGTTTAGCCACAAACTTATATACAAACATATACCAATAACAACAAACGGTACATTTTCATATTTAGATGTAAGTACATGTGTTCTATATATTAATTTATATGTATGTTTCAACATAGTGTGTATATAAACACTCACACCCCCACATTGTGAAAAAACAAAATCGACATTTAAAAAATAAACAACATTTTGCAAACTTTTATTTTTGGCATAAAACACACCAAATACTCCTGTGTATACCTAACGGGGATGCAAGGTACTAATTGTAGCAAAGAAAATTTGATTATATGGTTTGAAATTTTACGGCGAGATATTTTCCTTTCCCTGTTAATATTGTCAAATATATTAATATTACTCTAAAAATACTACTAACTAACTAACTAACTAACTAACTAACTAACTAACTAACTAACTAACTAACTAACTAACTAACTAACTAACTAACTAACTAACTAACTAACTAACTAACTAACTAACTAACTAACTAACTAACTAACTAACTAACTAACTAACTAACTAACTAACTAACTAACTAACTAACTAACTAACTAACTAACTAACTAACTAACTAACTAACTAACTAACTAACTAACTAACTAACTAACTAACTAACTAACTAACTAACTAACTACTAACTAACTAACTAACTAACTAACTAACTAACTAACTAACTAACTAACTAACTAACTAACTACTAACTAACTAACTACTAACTAACTAACTAACTACTAACTAACTAACTAACTAACTAACTAACTACTAACTAACTAACTAACTAACTAACTAACTAACTAACTAACTAACTAACTAACTAACTAACTAACTAACTAACTAACTAACTAACTAACTAACTAACTAACTAACTAACTAACTAACTAACTAACTAACTAACTAACTAACTAACTAACTAACTAACTAACTAACTAACTAACTAACTAACTAACTAACTAACTAACTAACTAACTAACTAACTAACTAACTAACTAACTAACTAACTAACTAACTAACTAACTAACTAACTAACTAACTAACTAACTAACTAACTAACTAACTAACTAACTAACTAACTAACTAACTAACTAACTAACTACTAACTAACTAACTAACTAACTAACTAACTAACTACTAACTAACTAACTAACTAACTAACTAACTAACTAACTAACTAACTAACTAACTAACTAACTAACTACTAACTAACTAACTAACTAACTAACTAACTAACTAACTAACTAACTAACTAACTAACTAACTACTAACTAACTAACTAACTAACTAACTAACTAACTAACTAACTAACTAACTAACTAACTAACTAACTAACTAACTAACTAACTAACTAACTAACTAACTAACTAACTAACTAACTAACTAACTAACTAACTACTAACTAACTAACTAATTAACTAACTAACTAACTATATTATATTCTATTTGAAAAAGTGTTTCATTTCTCAGAATCGATTTACTGACTATAAGACGCGTTGTACAGAGTGGTAGGATTAATTATGGAGCGATCCTCACGATGCTTGATAGAGAGATTGGAATTTACAGAACTTGCTAATGTCAACCTTCGTAGCTTTAAGTCGATTTTAAAGGAGAACTAGGGCAAATATGGAACAATGTTTGTCATACTTATTAATTATAATTTCTGGATTGCTATATAATAAATTTGGGTATATTCTTTTTGGTCACATGTATTGTGGCTAGTAAAATTCGATATTTCTCTTTTTCCGTTCTGATCATAACGTTTTTTCAATAGACATAGCGTCTTTGAACCAAATAAGAATATATATAATTTCTTAGGTCCAGATCCTATATTGTGTTGTTGCCAAATGCTTGAAAGGGGTTAGTTATGTTTCTTTCGCTCTTGTTCAGTGAGAATTTCCAGATATTGCAAAATTCAACTTTTGACCTCCATAGTTTATTGGTTAGAATTTTCCGTTTTGAATGAAACATCGGGAATATATTTTATATTATCTGAAATATAATAATGTGCAATTAAGTTATTTAAAATGTACAACAATTTAGAATTATGACGTTCTCTATAAAATTTTAGAAAACGCCCTTTTAAGGAAATCCGCCGAATTCAAATCCCAGGTAAAGCCTAACTATAAGAGTTGTGGACTTAATTATTTTACTGATTGTCCATAAATTACTGTGAGATCTTATAAAAATTTTAAATTTTGTTTAACAAAGTTTCAAAAGAACTGAAATTGTAACTTAGATAAGGCCGTTAACCGGTTTTGGACCATAGCTGAAAACAGGTTTATGTTATCGTAAAAATATAATTGTTTTAGTCGATTATTTCTCAAAATAAGTGATTTCTTTGCTACAACTGGTGTCAAATTGTACCATAATAAGTGTACTATGGTATCAGAACTTGGCTACAAATTTTACTTTAAAAGCAAAGCATGTTTTCTTTTTCTTGACACTGAGAAAGTGAGACAGGCATAAATTATTGCAACCTTGGCATAGAACGTTAAGAGTTTCTGTTTTATGTACAAATATAATTGTTTTCCCAGCAAGAAGGAAAATTCTAAATTAAAACTTTTACAAAATCTAAAATGTAGAAAAAAAAACTTTTACAAATACCAACAACGACAAACATAAAAGTGACAGCTATTAGAACAACAACAAAGTCAAAAGAAATCCTTATTTAATTGGAAAATATTGGAAAACATTTAAAGGCCTTGTTTTAGTTGCTTTTCCCTTAACAGTTATTTTTAAATTTCAGCACTACTTCCCTTAAGATTTGTATGTATTTAAATTTTGGAAAAGCAGTAGGGAGTTAGAATTTAATAATTATAAATTATTTTTAGATACCAAACACACACACAAACACATTATTATTATTATTCTTCCTGTTTTGGGGTATGAGCGGAAAGTTGATGGAAAACAGGAGCTGCTGTTATAAAAATAAAATTTATTTTTTGCAATGTTTTGATGGTCAGTTTTACTGCCTTATTTCGGGAGGTTGGATAAAATATATTTAATAGAGAAATTTATGTTATATTGCCTGAGGCGGGGTTAAATAAGTTTTATGAAAATACAACAAAATATTTAACATATTTTTAAGGATTTTGACAAAAATTGCCAAAAATCTTGTTTTTAAGTTTGATACTGATACCAGCATGGGGAATATTTTGTAAGTGGGATTTTAAATAGTAAACAAAAATTTGTTTATCTAAAGGCTTCCTTTCCCTGAAGATTTTCCACATTTCGTATTTGCCTTAAAAAACAACCTCAGTTTTGCAATATAAAAAAGGTCCTTTGTGTATAAGTTCTTGCTAAAGAGTAGCGTTGTTTTGTTAGCAATTTCATTACACCTGTAGAGTGGAGGAGACAACAAGCTTACAGTTTCATTCGAGTAAATACATATTGACCTTAATTTTTCTTTTGTAGTATTTTTTTTTTTTTTTGTAAGCTTCAGCAGCCATTGCGTGGTTGGTCGTTCAAACCATCAACGTCTGTCTGCATGACTCTAAAGCAAATTATCTTTTTTGCTTAGGAGTTAGTTAGTTAGTTGATGGAGGAGTATTTTGTTGTAACATAAATAAAAAGGTTCTGCTACTGATTGACAACAATCCGCATGAAATTCAAACAATTTTTTCTCTTTATTTTGCAAACGCACACAAACACTAACACACACCTACACAGACAAAGGACACTCAGGACAAAGTTTTGTGTTTAACTAATTACAATTTGTAGTCTGGATATTTATATTGATAGATATTGTACATTAGCTTTCGGGGGGGTTGCTCAGGCGAGGTAAAATTTCAAATTTTGTAATTATATACTTTTGTTGTCGTAACAGCAATTTCAATAAAATACATGGCTGATGCAAAAAAAAAACAAAAACTGAACACAATTATGTTTATTGACTTGAGATTTTTTTCTATTAAAAATTTAAAACCTTTTTTCCAAGAATTTAATTTGTAACTGGCGTTTTTTTTTCTGTGGGCTTTAATATAATGTAATGTAATTATGTATTTTTAATTGAATTTATAAAATTAGTTTTTAGCAGCCTGTGGCCACAATATGGTTATTTAAATTTTATTTTTACTTTCTCTTAAATTTGTTTAAATTTAAATCTAAATATGAGTCTCCTTTATATGACTCATATTTGCAAAATATTAGACTTGGCTGTAAAGTGTTAAAAATTTTGAAAGGATTTCAGGTTTGGGGGTTTCCTAAATCATTTCATTTATCATTTTTATTAAAGTACCAGCTATACCCAGTAAACTTTGCTACCCTAAAGTTAATAAAAATGAAAAGGCCACTTTACGCTTTTGAGGATTATATTTCTTCTGAGGATTCTTTGCATTTAAATCAGTTGGGATATTTCACGCTTACAACTGTAAGTTCACCCATTTTTCCAAACGTTAATATGGATTTTAATGTTACCCATGCAACGTTTGAAGATTTTGCCTCCTAGATGTACCAATTTTTGTTTGTAGTTCATATATGTAAGAGGTGCCACGCCCCCGATTGCTAGTCCTCTAATTAGTTTACCCAATTGTTCACATGAATGTCGAAGCAGTTCGAGCATCATTACAGGATTCTAACTCTAATAGTTTCTCAGATATACGAATTATTGTTTTTAATTCACATGGTAGGTGACATGCCCACTATTGTAAGTACGCCCATTTTTTGTCTTAAATATTCACATTGATACTAAAGCGACTCAGAGAAGAAAATTGTGAACTCTAAGTATTTTAACTAAAAAATTTCCTTATATGGGAGCTGCCACGCCCTAATACCTAGGCCGCCCATTTTTGCCAAAATATTCATATGGCTGTCAAAGTTGTTCATAAAAAACTAACAGTTTCAGAGGTATACTATATTTAATACTTATTTTGCATGTATGTGCGTGGGTCCTCGCCCACATGAATTTTTTAAATAAAAAGTGGTAAGCGACCACTATATCAGCAGATCAACTCAGCTCCGACTGTGTGCAAGTTCTCTATTTTAACACAATACGGGCCAAAATAAGTCAATTCAATCAAACAAGTTAAAAATTAAGAATAATAAGTTTGATATTGGCTTTATCGGCCAAACTTTTGATGTCAATAATCTGTGAGGATGAAAATATTCGATCGCATTAATATCAGAATAGTGTTAGAAATCGGTACAACAGTTGTATTATATATATAATAGTAGACCCATTTTTTATCAGTACTAAAGGGATGGCCATACTTATGCAGTTGTTGGGAACTAATAGGTTGTGGTATTTAAGAGCAGTGTTTGTGAACATTCGATTTAAATCTTGTTACATTGGGGAAGACGTTGGCTGGAAGTTTGACATACCGAAATACGATTGTAAAATGGATGTGTTCTTAAGGATAAATGAGTATTGCATATTAATCTACGAGTATCGGAAATAAGTTTCCTAATTTCAGAGGAACACATTCCATTCCTATTCGCTGCATCGACAAATCAAAAGAGTTGGAACCCCACTGTTACCGAAAAGTACTTTCGTTCGAGTAGCTCAAAAATAGACTATGTAGCACCGATCGGCGGACATTATTTTGCTGAGAACATTAGGGGATTCTGATTCCCTATCTTATCTTTTTGGGATTACATGTAAATCTACGAGTATCGGAAATACGTTCCCTAATTTTAGAGGAACGTATTTCATTTCAAACGCTGCTTCAGCAAATCAATAGAGTTGGAAAGTTACTGTCATAGATAAGTACCTTCTCTCTCTCCGGAAAGCGTTCGAGTAGCTCCAAAATAGACTATGTAGCACCGACTGGTGTACATTATGTACATTCTTATGCTGAGATCATCAAGAAATTCTGATTCCCTATCATATCTTTTGTGGAACGTATGGTCGTTATGACGTGCACTAAAATCGAGTCTAACATCCGTGATGGTCGGTCTGTAATTCTCAGAGTATCCCACGTTCTCACAAACAAAATCCACAAGTGGTTTTATATTATTAAAAATTTAGTTTTGGTCTCCACCAGCCATAACCACAGCTCGAGTTTAACATATAGCATGGAACAGTTATACTAGTAAGACGCAAAATTGTCGAACGCCAAGCAACATTTATCCACCTGACCTTCATTATAAAATAATAACAATGATTCGCGAGTTGTTCCTTAACTTGCACCTGAATTGCGAATGACAAATTTATTTACAGTAGATACAAGGTATTTGGTAATTTTTGTCCAAAAAAGACTGTCAAATTTAATTATGGTTTTAACAACACAAATATACGAAATGTCATATTACGAATACAATAATTCTCAAATTCCCCAAAAACCTCCAAAAATTCGGTTAGATTACTAAGTGTCGGTGTAATGTCACAAGCAGACGCGGAAAATAACAATGTCTTAAACTTGAAGTGATGACAAATGAATAAATAATGACTGAATTACATTTGATTTATGGTTAAAGTTTTATTCTGTTTTATATTATTTTATTTATTTTTATTTATATTTATTTGTGTGTGAATTTAATTGCTGTTTTTTGTTTATTTTGCGAATGAAAACATGTGCCTGAAAATGTTGTTTATTTATTTTTATACTTTTTACATACTTATTATATACATATATAATGCCTGGGTAAAAGTACATTTACCTGGTTTTACCCATCTTAACAAATCCCAAAAAAAAAAAGAATTTTTAGAACATGAGCCAGCCAAACTTTGTCAAATCTCAAAGGAATTGTAAAGTAAACAGATACAGCAAGTAAATAAGTATTAACACGTAAACAGATAAATAAATAACGTTTACTGTATACGAACCCACTTAAGCGAAATACATCTAGAATTTTATAACCCACTTTATGGGTTGATCCTCTGTATGCTAATTTTGTCAATAGAATTGTTACAGCTCAGACTTTTTCTTCTAATTAAGTTTTACGTCTTTGTCATTGTTAGGGTTTTGTTTTTTTAGAATTTAGGAATTTATTTTATGGATGCAAAATTTTTATCATCTTTAAGGGAGTCATTACTTTAAGGTATTTTAATAAGCCTGCCTCTAAAAATAGCAGCGATTTGTATTTACTCAAAAACTTACTTTGTAATGACTTCCACATACCGTCTTCATTACTAAGTAATGACATACATATAACTATATACATATGCAAGTTGTTACTCCTTGATATTTTGAGCCAATCGTAGTAAGCACTTAACTAACTCCCTATTTGTAAGTGAGCGTGGTTAGTAATTGCCTTCAATGTCAACAAAGTGTTAAAAAATGACTTAAAATGTTATTATACCCTACACCACTATAGTGGGGAGGGTATTATGTGTTTGTGCTGATGTTTGTAACACCCAAAAATATTGGTCCTACACCCATCCTAAAGAATACCAGTCGGCTCAGAATCACTTTCTGAGTCAATTAAGCTATGTCTGTCTGTCCGTTCGCCTTTCCGTCTGTCTGTCTGTGTGTCCATGTAAACCTTGTGCGCACGCTACAGGTCGCAATTTTCTAGATAATTTGATACTCTTCTTTTGGTGCAAGGACGAAACCTATTGAAAATGGTTGAAATCGGTTCATTACTCGCCTAGCCCCTTATCAATGTAAGTTTTTGCTGGGTTGTGTACCACTTAAAATAATTCAAATTATGAACAAGTTGATGGCAATACTTCAACCTTGACCACATTAAACTTCAACTTCAAAAGTTTATTACAAAGTTTTTTTTTTTTCACCTACTCATAGCTAAACTTATATTTTCCACTAAATACCAATACCTACTACACTTTGTAATAATATTTCTGGGAAAAATAACTTACATATTTCTATTCAGAACATTCAGAAAGCTATAAATTAATTTCCTGGAAATATTATTTATTTTATGCAATTAAAAACATTTTATATAAAACAATAAGCATATAAATTATTATATTTTTAAAATGAAATTTTAACCAAATAGGATTATAATTTTGTTTGCACAGTCGTTGTCAAGAGCATTCCTTTGCAATTTATGAGCCGCATCAAAAACAACGAAAAAAAGTATATATTTTTTCATTATAAATATTGGTTTTCTCCTTCGCAGGACACCAACAGTTGTTTGTAATTAAATTTTTGTGTAAGCAGTTAAAAAAGGGATACAATATAACTGCCAATTAAAAATTGTAAAACGTGAAAAAAATATATATTTTTTTAACAAACAATTTATTTTAGTAAGCATGAGTGAAAAATGTATATTTAATTAATCTTACATTGTATATGGGGTATTATATAATTATTAAATAATTGCTAATTGTATGTAGTATGACTAAATTATAATTATAAATATTTGAATTGATGTTATAAATTAAATTTGATTGATTGTCTAAGGGAGATAGCTGATATTGTGTCTGGTGTGAATTTGTTAAATATGAGAAAAAAATATTTCAAATAATTAATGTATATAGGTGGTTTATGAAAAGAAATATCTGTTAATATATAATTATACATTACTTGTCTATAATGAATATTATGCATTTGTGCAGGTGTTAATAATGTTATTCTAAGTCGATTAAGAATTACCCGATCGCCCGTCTGTCCGTCCATGTTAACCCTGTAATCAAACTGTATGTGGTACTTTCCAAGATCATTTACGAAGTTTTTAACCCAAGAACCAAGCTAATTTAAAATGGTTAAATTCAATCCGTTATATTTTATCTATCCCTCATACTACCGAACTTCCTGAATAGGGCTTTTGAGCTCACAATTACGTCAAATATACCAGTGCACAATAAAGTTTTATATAAGTCTTGATGACGAATTTCGCAATAATCGGGCCTCATTTGACCCCTATACAAAGCTCCCAACAGAAAATAATTTGCATCATGTGGGTACCAGTAACAATCGGCAATGAAAGAGCGAATTTACTAAAAAGGAAAACGAACTCGAGGTAATTACCTGACGTATGCATGATTGTTCGAAGCAACTACTAAAACATGAGCTATAGAATCCGATATTGTCCTTGACATAATGAAATGGTGGATAGCAGCACAAAGGTCCTACATTTATAGAGGGAGACAAAAAGCTTTCTCGGAATAAGTTAGCCCGATGTTAGTATGATGGAACGTATTCTTGGTAGATATGCAGGATTATTCTGAGTAGACATAAGGATACAGATGAAGAGTGAGCATGCCGAGAGGACAGTGAAACTCTGGAACACTTTCTTTCAAGTTGTTATTCCAGATATTACATTTCTCAGAAACACTCATTGAAATACCTTTATAGAGCACAAACGATTTTCAATGTATGTTTTTATTGTGATATAATTTTCCCAGTGGACCCTTTCGGTAAGCAGAACTGGTGTGTACCAAACGTAATGTTACGGTGATCAACATTTCCGACACAACACGCCCGATAGCGGTCTAGATGTCAAATCTAAAGTATTATTTTTTTTTTTTTTTTTTCAAAAAGAGCCCTATAAAATTATATAGAGTTCGTACTCATAGTGGCCCTTCTACCAGAAATTACACTTGGATCAATTATAGATAGAACTTTACAGAGTTTGGTAGAGAGTAATTCATTTGTTAGATCAATATGTTTGTGAAGGATTTTGCATTAATACTGATATGTTTAAGCGATTTATGATGAATGAAATTTCTAAACAAATCTTTTAAAGGAACCTAGGGTTAATTGTATACCTAACTTCAGCAAATAGAGGTAAGTGATTTAGTTCTATAAGCAAGTTATGACAAATTCCTAGAGAATAATAATAATCCTTAAGTCTTTTATGGATTTTAAAACATATGAAGGAGACCGAGATGTATAATATGATTGGGCTTGGTTAAACCATGAACAGATTTTTACCATCATTGAGTTATAACAATATATTACGATAACCTGAAACGTAAAAGTTCAAATTTGAAAGGCGGTGCCTTCAAAAAGGCACCGGCGAACAAAAAGGTTCTATCTTCTATTGGCTGGCCAGACCATAACAACTATACCGATTGCAACTGATTCGTTTAAGACGAGCATTGGCTGAATAGTAGTATTCCATCATTATAACTCTCGGCCTCATACTTATTGTAGTACTGTTAAAAACTATTCTGAAAGAAGAAGTTGGAAAGTTTTGCCTCACCCTCCTATAGTCCCGACCTTGTGCTATCCGACTACTATTTGATTGAAAGGATACAGAACGCCCTCTCTGGAATAAGTTTCACTTCGGGGCGGAAAGTTTTGCCTCTCCAGACCTTGCGCCATCCGACTAGTATTAGATTTAATGGATGCCGAACGCCTTCTTTGGGATATGTTCCAAACTGGTCGTTCTTAGCCTCAAATAATGAGGAGGTCCCTTGGCGCGGAATTCGTATGTTGCCATTAAGATGGGAAATACCAATACATTGGCTATATTTCGACATAAAATAGAACAATTTACAATTTCAGTTACATACCCAATATACATATAGTTCGGGTATTTACTTCCTATTTTAATAATTAATAACTTGAGTTCTTAAATCAATCTTAATTTGTACATAAAATATACATATAGTTCGGGTATTTACTTCCTATTTTAATAATTAATAACTTGAGTTCTTAAATCAATCTTAATTTGTACATAAAATAAGTACGACTCAGTACAATTGTCATTGAATTTTAAGCTGCTCGGTATACTTTAAGCCGGTCGCCATTTTTGTGTTATAAACATTAACATACTTAATATCAACCTAGTATAGTATAGGGTATAAAATCATACATTCGTATTTTTAGCCCATTTACCAATTTTCTTCAAATTCCCTTGAAAAACTCTTCAAAAATTCTTTGTAACACTTTAAAGCTGAAAAAAACCAAGATGCGTGTCTGTGCTAAATACTTGTCTACACAAATTAATACGAATTTTATTTATTTAATTTTAATAAATGGCATATTGTAAACCCCAGAAAACAAAGGCCATTCTCAAATACCAATTATAAGTAAATAAATACTTTAAAAAGCCACTTAAATTAACAAGTTCACGTGATTTAAGTTTGTCTTTGAAAACTTAAATTATGATTCTTGGACTTTTAAACAGGTTTTGAACGTCACTAATACCTTAGACACTTGATTATAATCTGAGCTAATTTTAGCTAATTATAATGAGTTCTACGAAATGTATACTAAATAATTATTAAAATACACCAAAGAATTAAAATTTAGAGAACAAAATCAATAATTAAGAAATCATAAACATAGTAAGATTAAATTTAACACAAATTGATAAAATAAACATATAATATTAAGGTTTCGGGGAAGATACCCAAGTGTTATAAAGTTGTAAAAAAAAGCAATCATAGAAAGGATATTTGGAAGTCCATGGAATTTAAAACATAATCTTTAAAATATATCTTAAATCTTACCAAATTTTCTCTTTATATAGTTAAATATTTCTTCATAAATTATCCTTAATTTTCAACGACTTCTTCCTCTGCGCATACCTTCACTCCACAAGAGAAACTTCTTCTTAAGTCAAATTAAATATAAACAGAAGGTGGTTTTTAATTTGTTTATGATTTTCTATTAGTCAAGTATATAATTTAAATTAACTAGACAAACAAACAAATCTGTTGGTTGCTCACGACATAACAACTGGTTGATCGTATCGCACCGTATCAATACCGTTAGGGGACGTACCGATTATCTTTTACCATATGCATAATATTATGGCCGTGTAAAAAAAATGTTTAAAATTTCAAATATAAACAAAATACTAAATGTTTGTTGTTATTGGCATTTTGTATAATTTTATGCAAAATAAATTATTGTTTTTTTTTTCAGATGCTTTTTTGTAATATTTGATTTTAATTAGTCATTAAAATCACATTAATTATGTGCATTTTAAATGTTTTTTGGAATATTTTTTATTGAAACAGTAGAAATAAAATATAGATTTTATTTTCGTGGAATTAAGACGCCAGTTGAGAGAAGTGAGCCGGTATATTATTGATACAAACATTAATTATAATAATTATTATTGTTTTAAATAATTAGTTTTTGTTATGGTTTAATATCAATACGAATTCAAGTTTAATTCAAGAACTCAGTTCTTGAAAAAGGAAAATTTTGAAATTCATCCTTTCATAATAACTTTGCATTCAGACTTAAATCGGACCGAAAATAGTAAGAACAAGTACATAGTAGGATTACTTTAATATCATTGATTACTATATAGAAAAGTCCATAGAATCAGACATCCCTACTGGTCAGACAATATAAGAATTACCGAAGTCGGACCGAAAGTTTTCAGAGCAAGTATATAGTAGGATCACTTTTATACCATTGATTACTATATAAAAAAGTCCATAGAATCACAAATCCCCACTGGTCAGACAATATAAGAATGATCTATCAAGGCTAGGTCATCTTCGTTTGGGTTCTGATGTATAGATACTTCTATGGTAATGAAGAGTTTGTCAGAAGGGGATTTGTTTTGAATGTCTCTTCTTATTCTTCTTATTCTTTATTCAGAAGGCTAAAAATAGTTGGAATAACCTAGACACATATAGAGTGGTCTGGGTAATGTGACTCTCATTTTCGTTTTGATTCGTACGTATAGAAATTTCTATGGAAATAAAGAGTTAGTCAGGCTGAAATGGCTACGGAATAGTTTCCATGACGAAATGGGACTTGACCCTCGCAGTATACTAGAGTTTGTCAAGAAAATTAGTCACTTCTTCGACTGGGCTTTATGGGGGTGAAAAAGATTTTCTCTCTTATCTCTTTATTCTTTAGGGTAACTTATTAAATCCTCTAGCGTGTAATCCCTTAGAATGAACCTGTTCCGATTTATCTATCTTTTTTACCTTTTTTCTTCCATCTTTCATATTTTCTTTGGTGTTTTTGTTTCATTGTCTATGAATCTTCACTCTTTGAAGGAAATCACAATGGACCTTATGGTCTCTGAGTGGATATGCATATTTTTATGGTGTATAGCCCTTCTAAACCTAATAGTTAGCCAGAAAGGGTTCTGCTTTGAAGGCCTCCAGTGAGACTTCAATTTCAATTCCTCTGAAATCTACTGAAAGTAGTATCTTCAGATTCTTTCTGCAAAAGACTGAACATAGGTGGTATAACCTAAACATATGTATGTCTGTATATTAATATGACCCACTTAAGATGAAAAAGTCACCATCCACCTTAACTTCAAATAGATGGTACATATCGAGGTTTCTTGCTACTTGACATTGGGTGCTAGATTGACATGCAAGTAGCAGGTGCAATGACTGGTAAAAAAAAGAAACGGACTTTTCTTCGAATCCTCTGTTTTAGCAATATATTACTTGACTATAACCAACCTTGTCAAGTAATCTGTTTATAGACTTAATGTCTTCTGAGATAGTATTTCACGGCTAGATTTGGTGTATTATTTACACATCTGAAGAGATCAGTTGTCTTGTCCAACTCTACTGGACTTTCATGTCAAAAAGTACTGAAAAATGTACTAAGGTAAGTACTAAGGTACTTAAGTTTCCATCCCTGATTTTAAACTGAAAAATCGATTAAATATATTGACATACTGTTATATTATTGTAAATTGGATCTTTTCAATATCTTTTGCTTAAAATGATAGATTTTGAAGATTAATATCGGATAGAACTTGAATTTGTACTACAGCGTCTATAGTACAATTCAAGACGGCCAATTTAGGACAATTTTTTAATCATTGCTGGTGCATAATTTGACCTATGTTGGCCTGCAAGACATCCATTGTTTATTAGCATGGATTTTTAGCATATACTAGTATCTTTACGTAGCCCTAGAGGAATAATCGAGAGGTGTCAATTTGTGCTTTACTAGAGCGTTTGATTCTGACAGTCCAATTTTTTCTATCATTATTGGACCTTTATCATATTTTACTAGTGACTTCACGTAATCCCATAGAAAATAATCTAGAAGTATAAAATTTTGTGACCTTAGAGGTCAGTTGTTATAGGATTATACGAAATCAAGTTATCGTCAACTTCATTTCATTATATCGATGGTTGTGGTCGCCGTATATCACTTATCGTGTCGAAACTATCTTGCTATAAGATATTGATGACAGATTTTCCAAATAAATTTGAACAATTTGGTAGCGTTCATTAATTTATGATGATTTGCAAGAGTATACTGATCATGAGTGTCAAATAATAAGCCCATAAAACGATTTTCTACCTACATAGATCTTTACGTGGACATTCCACATGTTCAGTCAATAGCGTGCAACGCGGACCGGGCACTATTAACGTATTCTTTTAAGGAAATGAATGCATTCTGATCCCGCGGATATCACAAACCCAAAATTTGCCAATTTTAAAAGGCAAAAGATACCCAAGATTGGGTTTTCTATTTCAATTGGTGAATGAAACGATTTTAAAGTCATTTATCTCTTTACACTAAGGGCGATACCATCCAATGTACACTAAGTCCAAATTTTAACTGAACAATTCAGGGTATTACTTCATAGATCTCAAACAAATTACTTTAAAATAAATAAAATTAACATCACTTTTTAAAACACCTTGTATAAAATGAACATTAAAAATGTGAAAGCTTTAAGAGAACCTTCCTCCCTCCCCCTTTAAAAATTAATTAAAATACAGAAAAAAACAAACTAAAAGAATGGCGCTTAGTTACACAATAAAATCCATATAAAAGTAGACCGAACCACTTATATGATTCTGACTTTGACCAACTTTAACTTCTTGTAACTTAAAAAACTAGCTCTTTAAGTTAGCATTTGTTGATTTAGTCTCAGCCACAGATTTATTGAAAGAGGAAAAAAATGAAATTGTTTATTTATTCATATAATAAATTTAATATTCTACAACTTGTCATAGACTCAGTTATATGTATTTATTTGCTCATATTATGGCACATAAATACTGGTGGGTACGAGTACATGAGCTTGTACGTCTAACTATCTGTCTGTCTGTCTGTCTGTCTAATATGTCAGTTTATAAATACATATTATTATACAAACGTCTTTAGGTCTGTATATATATAGTATTTTTTCTTTATTTCTATTGTTGTTTATGTACTCGACTTGTTATAATTGGTACCCAATAAACCTTCACTAATAACAATTGAAAATACACCAACAATTACACTAACAACAACAACAGCAAAAAAATGTTATTTGCCACAACAAATTGTTTATTTGCAGTCAACTCTTATTTGCATTGTTTATTATTTTTTTCACTTTTTTTTCTTCTTATGAATTTTTAATAAAATCAACTAGAAAACATTAGCAGACTAAAAAAAAAATCATGAATTCACTAAATTATTTATTAAACCAATACTTTCAGATTAGAGGAGAAGGAGAAAAAACCCCAAACAAATGTTTAATACAATATTTGAAATTCTTTAACAGCAAAGATATATTAAATTTGAATTCAAAATACATACTGCCGGGTTTTGGAGCTGCTGAAGCAGTACAAAATTTGATAAATACTACCAAGTTAGAATAATAATTTAACAAAATAATTAAATTAAATTGTAGCTGTTTATTATTTGATCGATTTCTGGCATTTTAGTTGTTGGATAAATTTCTAAAAAAAATAGAGATTTTGCTTTTAACTGGACTTTGTATAAGTAACAACTTAATTTAAATAATTAAACCATTTCACGTTGCAAATAATTTACAACATATTATTGAAAAATAACAACATTAATAACAATAATTCATGCAAAAAGTAACTGTTTAAAAATAATAATAAAACATTTACGACTTTTCAAAAAATTGGGTTGGGTACAAATGTAAATAATGGATAATGCCCTGGGATTTAACTGATTTCATAAAGCTACTATACAATTTCAAGATACAAAGTGTACCAAAACATCTAATTTTTTTCCCCGTTATTACCTTTTAATGTCGGTTTAATAATCCACAAATACATAAATTTGATGTGATTTTAAAAAAGCTACAAACAAAATTTCGTTCCGGGTTAACATACAGCAAAAAAGTTAAATCTAAGAGCGTATTGGATTGTAAGAAAGCTTTTACCGAACACTATCACAGAGTTTAGTTTATACCATATGGTTACTAGGATACTCGGGAGTAGTCGACAACGAAAGGTCGAATGTAGTATCAGTAAGAGCTCGCAAACCCCTTCGACGCAACGAGGGCAGATATGGGTGAGGGAAACCCATAAGGCCTCTTGGAATAATGAAACGGTGGGTAGAACCACAAAGATGCTATGGGGTGACCCTAACGAGGGCAGGAAGAGAAGTATGTGGTTAGTATGATGGTACATATTCTGTGTGGATACACATGATTACGGGCACATTTATATAACAATGAACTTGCGGATTCAGACAAATGTAGAGCATGTAGAGAGAAAAGTGAAACTCTGGAGCACTTTCTTTGCCATTGTCAGGCTTTTGTAGATATGTATTAGATCCAAATATTTTGGGAGTGATATTATTCGGGATATAACAGGCCTCGCGAACACTGTTTAGGAAATCCTTAGGAATTATATCCTGGAAGAGTTTCTGAACATCGGACGATAATGCATTCAGTGATAGTTTTTGTTTTTCCCAACAAACATAAGTGTAGTACACATCCTTCTATCATCCTAATCTAACTGTTTTAACTCGTATGAAACTTATGTGTGTCGAATTTCATCGTTTTACTCGTATTTTTAAGCCAGTAATGAGCTTTAAAGTCATATTCTGAAGGGGATCTGGGGATCAATCATATGTCGATTCTCATAAAAGTCAGTAGAGAGGTTTTGACTCATAAGAAACTTACTTATGTCGAATTTCATCTCAAAACTCATACTTTTAAGCCAGTAACGAGCGTTAGAGTAATTTTCTGAAGGTGACCTTATAGGAGGGTATGGCCAATTATAGGCCGATCCACATAAAATTTTAAATTTTGGCTTAAAAGACTTACTTCAGCCGAATTTCATCGCTATATTTTTATTTTTAAGCCAGTAATGAGCGTTAAAGTCATTTTCTGAAGGGGACCTTATATGGGGGTAGGATCAATTATGGACCGATCCACATAAAATTCGGTGGAAAGATTTTGGCTTATATGAAACTTATTTATGTTGAATTTCATTGTTTTAGTAACACTTTTAAAAGATATATGCCCGTTTTTCGGGGGTCCACTTGTAGGAGGGCTATCCAAAAACGTACCCCATTATGGCCCATTTTCAATACCAAACAAACCTTACCTATAAAGACGATAGAATCGGACTCTATCGTGTTTTCAAAAGACAGACAGACAGACGGACGGACATGGCTAGATCGTCTTAGAATTTAATAAGGACCCAGAATTTATATACTTTTGTAGGTCTATGACCAATATTTCAATGTGTTACAAACGGAATGACAATAAATGTAATGGTATTAAATGTAAGTGTGTATTTTGATATTTCAAACATTTGTGGTCCCTAGAAAGATTTGTCAAAAACAAACCGATTTTAACCCAAATTGGATTCGTCTTTCGGTCGACGGTCCATCTTAATGAAATCATCATCACATACATATGGGCAGTTTCGTGTCAAGGGACCCAACTTAAAAAATCGATTTAGATGAAATTTGCACCATGGTTAGTTCTATTGGATAGTAGGCCAGATACAAATTTTCAGTTTCTTTCTGTTGGGCAAGAACTGCCGGAGTTAGAGGGGGTCAAAGTTGGACATTGGTGCAAATTTCATCCAAATCAAGTTTTTAAGTTGGGTCACTTGACAATGTACAATGATATAGGATTTTAAACCCTAGAATATATAAAGAATCAGACTATGGGTATCTTAAATGGAAAACATATTATAATTTTAATTTGTAACTTATTTATGAATATTCTCTTTTATTCAAATTCTATTTAAAACAACATATTAAATTATATTGAAATTCAAAACCCCCACAGAACAATATAAAACTAGAGACACGTGCAATTAATATTCGAATATGTTTTGTAACTAATATTTACTTTTTTAATATACATATTCTTTTTATTTCTATTCAAAACTAAATTGTAACAAACTAGTTGAGATATACACACACCCACACAACAACACATCATTTAGTAGAAACTATTAATAAATGTGAGAATTTCAAACATTTTACACGTTTGTTATTTCAGTTTCAATTACAAATTTAAAACAATTCATTTTGTTTTTGTGTAATTAATTAGAAAAAAAAACTTCATTAAAATACTTTTTACTATGATGAGAACAAATAAATAGTATTAAAAATGCTAAATATTTTGTTAACGAAAAACTAAAAATAATTATGAGATTTGTTATGAATAAAATAAACACACAATCAACAATAATAATATTGAATATTTATTTTAAAAGGATGTTAAAAGTTGAAAAAAGTTAAAATAATAATAAAAGTCAATAAAATTGTTTGTATTCGTTTATGAATAAGAAAGATAAGCAAACAAACATTATTAATAATAAATAAAAAAGTAAAAGCATTTAAAAAGTATTTTATTACACATATGACAATATTTACTAAGGGTATGAATGTAGAGATACTTTTAATATTGAATTATTTGTTAAGGGTTTCCCTTTAAAAAACAAATTTACTGTTTGATTTTCTGAAAGTTCTAAATTTCAATTCGTTATAAAGCGTTTGTCTCATCTTTTGTTATATTTATATTCATTTTTAATTGTTATTTATATATTAAACAATTTGTTCTTTGGGAATACCCTAATAACTGAAATTCCTTTAGGGGAGTGGTAAGGTCTTAAGAACATTTTGTGAAATTAATTCATAGAATTAAAAATACCTAAAAACACACAAATATATTAGGGAGGGTTTTTTTATTTTGGAGAGTGATAAATTACAAAATAAAAATCTGTACAGAATTTTATCACAATATTTATATTATAAGATTTAATTATTAAAAAAAAAAATCTACTCTAGTCTATAGTCTAATCTATATTCTAGTCTATAGTTTAGTCTATAGTGTAGTCTATAGTGTAGTCTATAGTCTAGTCTATAGTCTAGTCTATAGTCTAGTCTATAGTCTAGTCTATAGTCTAGTCTATAGTCTAGTCTATAGTCTAGTCTATAGTCTAGTCTATAGTCTAGTCTAGTCTAGTCTAGTCTATAGTCTAGTCTAGTCTATAGTCTAGTCTAGTCTATAGTCTAGTCTAGTCTAGTCTAGTCTAGTCTAGTCTATAGTCTAGTCTAGTCTAGTCTAGTCTAGTCTATAGTCTAGTCTAGTCTATAGTCTAGCCTATTGTCTAGTCTATAGTCTAGTCTATAGTTCAGTCTATAGTCTAGTCTATAGTCTAGTCTACAGTCTAGTCTATAGTCTTGTTTATAGTCTAGTCTATAGTCTAGTCTATAGTCTAGTCTATAGTCTAGTCTATAGTCTAGTCTATAGTCTAGTCTATAGTCTAGTCTATAGTCTAGTCTATAGTCTAGTCTATAGTCTAGTATATAGTCTAGTCTGTAGTATAGTATATAGTCTAATCTATAGTTTAGTCTATTGTCTAGTCTATAGTCTAGTCTTTAGTCTAGTATATAGTCTAGTCTATAGTCTAGTATATAGTATATAGTCTAGTCTATAGTATAGTATATAATCTAGTTTATAGTCTAGTCTATAGTATATAGTCTAGTCTATAGTATATAGTCTATAGTATATAATCTATATATATAATAATCTATATATATAACTATAGACTAGATTATATGTATATAATCTAGTCTATAGTCTAGTCTATAGTCTAGTCTATAGTCTAGTCTATAGTCTAGTCTATAGTCTAGTCTATAGTCTAGTCTATAGTCTAGTCTATAGTCTAGTCTATAGTCTAGTCTATAGTCTAGTCTATAGTCTAGTCTATAGTCTAGTCTATAGTCTAGTCTATAGTCTAGTCTATAGTCTAGTATATAGTCTAGTCTGTAGTATAGTATATAGTCTAATCTATAGTTTAGTCTATTGTCTAGTCTATAGTCTAGTCTTTAGTCTAGTATATAGTCTAGTCTATAGTCTAGTATATAGTATATAGTCTAGTCTATAGTATAGTATATAATCTAGTTTATAGTCTAGTCTATAGTATATAGTCTAGTCTATAGTATATAGTCTATAGTATATAATCTATATATAATAATCTATATATATAACTATAGACTAGATTATATGTATATAATCTAGTCTATAGTCTAGTCTATAGTCTAGTCTATAGTCTAGTCTATAGTCTAGTCTATAGTCTAGTCTATAGTCTAGTCTATAGTCTAGTCTATAGTCTAGTCTATAGTCTAGTCTATAGTCTAGTCTATAGTCTAGTCTATAGTCTAGTCTATAGTCTAGTCTATAGTCTAGTCTATAGTCTAGTCTAGTCTAGTCTAGTCTAGTCTATAGTCTAGTCTATAGTCTAGTCTATAGTCTAGTCTATAGTCTAGTCTATAGTCTAGTCTAGTCTAGTCTATAGTCTAGTCTATAGTCTAGTCTATAGTCTAGTCTATAGTCTAGTCTATAGTCTAGTCTATAGTCTAGTCTATAGTCTAGTCTATAGTCTAGTCTATAGTCTAGTCTAGTCTAGTCTATAGTCTAGTCTATAGTCTAGTCTATAGTCTAGTCTATAGTCTAGTCTATAGTCTAGTCTATAGTCTAGTCTATAGTCTAGTCTATAGTCTAGTCTATAGTCTAGTCTATAGTCTAGTCTATAGTCTAGTCTATAGTCTAGTCTATAGTCTAGTCTATAGTCTAGTCTATAGTCTAGTCTATAGTCTAGTCTATAGTCTAGTCTATAGTCTAGTCTATAGTCTAGTCTATAGTCTAGTCTATAGTCTAGTCTATAGTCTAGTCTATAGTCTAGTCTATAGTCTAGTCTATAGTCTAGTCTATAGTCTAGTCTATAGTCTAGTCTATAGTCTAGTCTATAGTCTAGTCTATAGTCCAATCTATAGTCTAGTCTATAGTCTAGTCTATAGTCTAGTCTATAGTCTAGTCTATAGTCTAGTCTATGGTCTAGTGTATAGTCTAGTCTATAGTCTAGTCTATAGTCTAGTCTATAGTCTAGTCTATAGTCTAGTCTATAGTCTAGTCTATAGTCTAGTCTATAGTCTAGTCTATAGTCTAGTCTATAGTCTAGTCTATAGTCAAGTCAATAATCTAGCCTATAGTGTAATCAATAGTGTAGTCTTTAGTCTAGTCTATAGTCGAGTATATAGTCTAGTCTATAGTCAAGTCAATACTCTAGTCTATAGTTTATAGTCTAGTATATAGTCTATTCCACAGTCTAGTCTAAAATCTAGTCTATGGTCTAGTCTATTCTATAGAATATATTCTAAAGTCTATTCTTTAGTCGTGTCTATATTCAATTATAAAGTCTAGTCTAGTATTTAGTCTAGTCTATATTCTATTCTGTAGACTATATTTTAGTCCATGATTTGGTCTATATTCAAGTCTATGGTTCAGTATATAGCCTAGTTTATAGTATTGTCTAGTCTAAAGTTTAGTCCATAGTCTGGTCTATAGCCAAGTCTATAGTCTAGTGTATAGTATGTTCTTCAGCCTAATTTTAATATAGTTTATTCTATACTCTAGTCTATAGATTTACCTATATTCTACACTATTGTCTAATGTCTAGTCTGTAGTCGGAAGCGGAAAGTAAATTTATTACTTTAAAAGCCTCTTTACTACCATTTACTATTTTAGTACTATTTCAAAATTTAAATTTTCCATGCCTGTTCCAAGCTATTCAGTTTAGAAGAATTTGTAATCATAATTAGATGACGGCTCTCGCTGTTGGCAGTGGTGGCCTGGAATCGTAGGACGCTTTTGAATCTCAAGTAATTTTGTATTGTTGCAATTTTGTTTTGTTGACGTAACATTCACTGATTACAGAAAAGGGAACATATTTTGATAATACATTCTATTTAATCATTTAAACGTGTTTTTAAACGCTATGTGGAGATTTGACTAGAGAAACTTTTTTTTTAATACGATTCACAATGTTTAAAATAAAAATTTCATAAAAAATCCTCCCTAATATTTATACACACTTTTAAAGCATAATTAAAAAGTTTATATTGCCTGTAGTATTTAATCTAGTAAAACATATTTATAAAGCTATGTAAATTATTTTCAATAAGCCTGCCCTTAAAAATTTTATTTATAGTAAATAAATTAAATCTACAGAAATCTTTGCACAAACCGTATTCAAATGTATAAAAGTGATACTGAATTTGGAAATGTTGTAATGGAAATGTTCTCGAAAAACTAAATTTTTAACAATGTTATGTATTAACTAGACTAAAACTTAAGACCCACTTTGAAGCCCAGGTCTAATATACTTAAGTAGAAACTTCAAGACAAATGAAATACCATTTGTTTGTATGTCGTAAGCCTTTCCATCTACGTATTCCTCTCACACAGTAACTTCGTCAGCCACTCTGTCATTGAATTCTAATTGTACTATATAGTTGCTATATTGTAGTAGTATACTAATCTTCTCCTATATACAATAACCGTTAATTTAACAAGATTAACTTTTAACATTTTTGAGGATGTGTTAATAAACATAAAAAGCCGCACATTTTCATCAACAACATTAACAACAATTATCTATTTGAATTTTTCACAAACAGAGAGAGAGACACAAACGAATAAATATATTTTTACATAAACCGGCTTTTCATTCCACACATTCGTTGGGAAACACTAGAAGAAAAATCCAAATTCCATACCCTACACTCTACAACGGTAATGAACCAAAGTGTGTCTGCGTATTTGGCATTCATCGGCTAAGATGAAAAAAATGTAGAAAATGGAAAGTTGCATTAAGATACTTTTTATGGTTTGAATTGAAAAATGATATGCAATTCATCTTGAAAAAGCTAGACTAGTTTAGTTATTTATTACACGCCCCCCAAAAGTAATTAAAAAGAAATTAAATATACACACGTCTCTATGCAGCGCTATGTATAGATTTAGGTGAATTCAACTTAATGGTTTCAAGTTTGAGATTCTAATCAATAAAATGCTCAAATTTCTATGGGTAGCTTGAACTTGTTGAACATGTATAAATAGTTGGATTTAAGACCAAATACCACTATATACACTACTATAACATAAATGTCAAAATTTTGACAGTAATGTACCTACTTACTACATTTATTTGACAGTATGTTTGCGAAATTATGACTTAATATTAATTACTGATTAATGATCAACTTATTACATCAAAATTATTATATACATACGTATGTATATATATAAAAAAAAAAATTAATGAAATTTAATTATTAACTAAATTATATAGGGCGTTTTTCAAACTCTTCTGTAATAGATTGACTCTTGAATAACGCTGTCAAATAGTTTGTTTACAAACAATAAAACATGGTTCGGGCAAGCAAAGGAAACCAACGATATTGAAATCAAATCTTGACGGTAAATATATTTCGAAAAATGGACCAGCCAATTGGCCTTCAAGCCTGTACGCAAAATCTCTTGATTATATTGGTAATGGGATAATACCACATATTAATGTTTATATAAGAATGAAATACTCTATAAAAAACTAACTAACTAACTAACAACTAACTAACTAACTAACTAACTAACTAACTAACTAACTAACGAACGAACGAACTAGAACTAACTAACGAACGAACGAACGAACGAACGAACGAACGAACGAACAACGAACGAACGAACGAAACGAACGACGAACGAACGAACGAACGAACGAACGAACGAACGAACGAACGAACGAACGAACGAACGAACGAACAACGAACAAGAAGAACGAACGAACGAACGAACGAAGAACGAACGAACGAACGAACGAACGAACGAACGAACGAACGAACGAACGAACGAACGAACGAACGAACGAACGAACGAACGAACTAACGAACGAAACGAACGAACGAACGAAGAACGAACGAACGAACGAAGAAACGAACAACGAACGAACGAACGAACGAACGAACGAACGAACGAAACGAACGAACGAAAAGAACGAACGAACGAACGAACGAACGAACGAAACGAACGAACGAACAAACGAACGAAACGAACGAACGAAACGAACTAACGAACGAACGAACGAACGAACGAACGAACGAACGAACGAACGAACGAACGAACGAACGAACGAACGAACGAACGAACGAACGAACGAACGAACGAACGAACGAACGAAAACGAACGAACGAACGAACGAAACGAACGAACGAACGAACGAACAACGAACGAACGAACGAACGAACGAACGAAGAACGAACGAAACGAACGAAACGAACGAAAACGAACGAACGAACGAACGAACGAAGAACGAACGAACGAACGAACGAACGAACGAACGAACGAACGAACGAAAGAAACGAACGAACGAAAACGAACGAACGAACGAACGAAACGAACGAACGAAAACGAACGAAGAACGAACGAACGAACGAACGAACGAAAACGAACGAACGAACGAACGAACGAACGAAGAACGAACGAACGAACGAACGAACGAACGAACGAACGAACGAACGAACGAACGAACGAACACGAACGAACGAACGAACGAACGAACGAACGAACGAACGAAACGAACGAAAACGAAACGAACGAACGAACGAACGAACGAACGAACGAACGAAACGAACGAACGAACGAACGAACGAACGAAACGAAAGAACGAAAGAACGAACGAACGAACGAACGAACGAACGAACGAACGAACGAACGAACTAACGAACGAACGAACGAACGAAACGAAACGAACGAACGAACGAACGAACGAACACGAACGAACGAACGAAGAACGAAAACGAAACGAAGAACGAACGACGAACGAACGAACGAACGAACGAACGAACGAACGAACAAACGAACGAACGAAGAACGAACGAACGAACGAAACGAACGAACGAAACGAACGAACGAACAACGAACGAACGAACGAACGAACGAACGAACGAACGAACGAACGAACGAAACGAACGAACGAAAACGAACGAACGAACTAACGAACGAACGAAGAACGAACGAACGAACGAACGAACGAAGAACGAACGAACGAACGAACGAACGAACGAACGAACGAACGAACGAACGAACGAACGAAACGAACGAACGAACAACGAACGAACGAACGAACGAACGAAACGAACGAACGAACGAACGAACGAACGAACGAACGAACGAACGAACGAAACGAACAAACAACGAACGAAAAAAGAAAAAAAGAAAGAAAATAGAACGAACGAACGAACGAACGAACTAACGAACGAACGAACGAACGAACGAACGAAGAACGAACGAACGAACGAACGAACGAACGAACGAACGAACGAACGAACGAACGAACGAACAAAACGAACAAACGAACGAAACGAAACGAACGAAAAGAAACGAAGAACGAAAAGAAACAAAAGAAGAAGAACGAAACGAACGAACAAACGAACGAACGAACGAAACGAACGAAAGAAACGAACGAAGAACGAACGAACAGAACGAACGAACGAACGAACGAACGAACGAACAACGAACGAACGAACGAACGAACGAACTAACGAACAACGAAACGAACGAAAGAACAACGAACAAAGAACGAAACAAAAGAACGAACGAACGAACGAACTAACTAAAACTAACCACTAACTAACTAACTAACTAACTAACGAACTAACAACTAACTAACTAACTAACTAACTAACTAACTAACTAACTAACTACTACTAACTAACTAACTAACTAACTAACTAACTAACTAACTAACTAACTAACTAACTACTAACTAACTAACTACTACTAACTAACTAACTACTAACTACTAACTAACTAACTAACTAACTAACTAACTAACTAACTAACTAACTAACTAAACTAACTAACTAACTAACTAACTAACTAACTAACTAACTAATTAACTAACTACTAACTACTAACTAATAACTAACTAACTAACTACTAACTAACTAACTAAATAATTAATATGTAATCTGGTCAGATGAGGTTTCACCAGCATGGCGCTACGTGCCAACGATTTATGAATTAAAATTTGGCGATTAATTCATCTGTTCAAGTTTGTAGTCAATATTGAATATCTAATCAGATAAGATCATATTTTTATAAAAAAATGCTATAACAAAGTTTATGGGTACATAATTCACCAAAGCCCGGTTAAAGACACCCTTCCTAGAACCAGTCTAAACGTTATATATGTATGAGAAAATTTGTTGTTCTAATAGTAGGTGTAGAGTAACATATAGTCGTATGATCAATTACTTGCTGTATAAGGTTTTCACAATATAATCCGATATGTTCTTTATCTAATTCTTATCTATTAAAGTTTAAGGTAACATGTACATTTGAGTGTACCGTGGACAAATTTTTTGCACGCACTCCTGAATACGGGAAAAATAAAACGATTGGAATGATAGAGAACTATCAGCGATTAAAGATTCTGATCTAGCTATAATGTAAAAAATGTTTTTCTAATTTTATCCAAATAGTTCTCAAAACTTCCATAATTCAGGATTATTACAGGATGTATGAATTTTGACTTATTTGCAAATAGCTGTCAAAATTTTCTTCATTACATATTAGCTTATTACGATAGTGACATTTTTGAGACCTATTTCGTAAAAAGTAAAGAAACTTTTTAGGACAATTTGTATAGAGAACAATTAGAAACAATATTTTCTTTGTATTCTTTTGAAAGGTTAGCCCAAAAAGTCTGCTTCTCGGAACACTCTTTTTTTATACATATGTATGCATATGTATATTTATTCTTCATACTCATTTTCAAACCATGCCTCCTTTTAAAATATTTTAATGATTTTCAAGTAAAACTAGTTTCTAAGTCCGGCCCTTAATGGTCATTGGGCTTTGCTATTAAAAAGTACTATTTTATGATAATTTGTCCAAAAGATTAAAAAAATAGTTTTGATTACACTTATTATTTAAATATTCATGAAATTCTCTAGAATATAAATATTTATAAAAAAAAAAAACAATAGAAATTCCTAACAAAAGTGAGAAGTAAACACACATTTTGAGAAACTTAGCAAATTAAACCAAAAATTTGCATTTTTATTTGATTAATAAATTTGAAATAGCAGACAAAAATTATTAAAAAAAAGCTACATTTTTAAACATATTAACAGCTTTTTTTTTAACATGACCGAGTAGACAAAATTGGATACAATTAAAGGTAAATTATAGAAATGAAAAGAGATTAAGGTGTAAGAAGGTAACCGGTTCAAATAAAGTAAACAAATGTTGAGTAGAAAAAAAATTAGACTGCTAAAGAGAGTTGTTTCGACTGAAGTTGGTAGGGCTTGATTAGGGTCGTTCGAAGCAAAAATCGAAAAGTCTTGGGAACGAATAATTATTATACTTTTTACCTTAAGTATAATTATTTTAGGAGTTATTTAGTGTTTTAAGTGTTAAGGGTTGTAAAAAATTTCCCTAAATTCTAAAAGCTTTTAAAATTTTATTTGACTTAATCCTTAACTGAAATTTTTTATAATTACTTACATAAACTTTTTTTTATTTAAATGATGCTGTTTACAAAAATTACCATTTTCACATAAACAATTTTTACAAACAAAAATTTAATGAAAAATGTTGAGGAAATTATCAAAGGAAAATTGCTTAAAGCTAGAAAAGGGATAATAAGTGGCAAATTAAAAATGTAATGAACCATAAGAATATTTTTTTCATAACACAAACTTTTAGCCTTAAAAAATTTAATACACATTTTCATTATAAATTAAGGGTTTTTTATAATATATATTTTTTTTTAATTTTTATTAAACACTATAAACAATTTGATTTGTTGGTAATAGAGAGGAGAATTTCTTTTAAAATATTTTTATATATTTTTTTATATTTTAACAATTTCACACATACTTTTATTTCTTGAATACCGTTAACAAATTTTCTTTTTCAACACGTTTTCTTAAGTTTTCATGGCAAATTGCTGTTGTAAATAGTTGCAGTTGCTGCTGCAGTAGTTTGCTATTTTTTATTGCAACCGCCTTAAACAATTTTTTGCAAAAAAAAAAAGAAAAAATTACACAAAAACACACACTATTATGAAAAATCTCTCTGGCAGAAAAAAGATTTGTTTTTTCTTTCGATTTTCTTATTATTATTATTATTATATTTATTGTTGTTGTTGTTTTTCTTTCAAACTAAGAAGAAGCGTTACTTTACAAACGTCAACTTAACTGTAGAGGATTTTTCAAAAGACTACCGTTTTCAATGAAAGTTGCAAACTAAATAAATCTCAGGCAAAAACCTCGTAAAGTTTTTCCCATAACACACAAAAATATCTCTATACCGTAGTGGTTGTGTGTGAGATACACACACAAACACACACATATGACCACCACCTCACTGTGGTAAGCTGCGCACTAAAACATCAACAACACACATCAAGTTTAGCAGCAACAGACGACAAGCAACAACAGTCGTTGTCACAAAATATCTCTCAGTGTAATGAAGAGTTTCATTTACCTTTAATTACAAATGTTTGTCAGTGTAAGTGTTTTGGCTTAAATAGGTTCAAAATTGTACCATGGTGTATCAGGGGAGAGTAAAAATATTGTTAGAGAGACCCACGCACTTCAAAAACATTTGTTTTTGTTTACATTTTTTCATCTATTGTTATTGTTTTTCTTGTAATATGGCCTCTAAAACAATAACAAAACAAAATAGCGGTTTCCTTTTCACAATTTTCCTAAGAAATTTTCTCTGTTATGGTTTTTTTAGCTTACTCAAATTTCCAGAACAAGTACCTATTTCCAATCAATGTTTTTTATTTCAGCTAATCAATTATTTTGTCTCTCTCTCTCTTTATCTGCCTCTTTTTTTGGCTCTGTCTATGTAAGTGGGTTTCACATACACATTTTAATAACTCTCTTGGTTAAAATGGTCAACAATGTGTGAAAATATGTTTAGTTTGCAACGATTGTTGGCAACAGCAACAACTGGTTTTTTTGATATTACAGAAATCGTGTTGTTATGGTTTTATGAATTTGCAAGCCAGTTTTACAATTTTTTTCTTCGTTTTATTTCAGTTCACTTCTTGAACAGTTTAAAACGGTGTTAAAATGTGAAAGAATTAATAATATTGAATTAAAATTAATGAGCTATTTACAGTCAATCACATAAAAAGCCGGCTATAACTACACATTGGCTTAGTGAACAAAGCCGGTATAGCTAAATTTACATAAATGACATTTAAATGTACATACATAAGTAATTCAGTCAACATTTTTGTTGGCATGATCAGAGTAGGGTTTTAATTGAATGTTTATTTTTATTGGAAGAATATCTATTGACAACTAAATATTTGACTTTTACAGCACTTTCGTTGTGAGAAAGTTTACGTTACTGAAAGTGTACTAGTTATGCCCTATACCTTTGATATAGATAAGGTTATATGGGTTTTATACTGATATGTAACATATGTACTAACATTTTGGCACTAAACAAATGTTAGCAACTAACTCAGATGGCATTTTTCAGTTTGACCTAAATACACATTTACACATCAAAAGGAGGCGTGGCATCTCCTATATGAATGAAATACAAACATTTATCTAGGAAACTATTAGAGCTAGAAACAAATTTCAAATTTTGCACGAAGAACTTTAACGACCATGTGAACTGTTGGAGAAAAAATGGGCCGACCTTCATTGGGGGTGCATGGAACTTCCCATATAAACTATGTAAATACAAAAATTCTTATATCTGAGAAACTATAAGAGATAAAATCTTCAAATTCTGCACCAACAACTTTAACATCCATGTGGACATTATGGTAGTAAATTGTCGGACTAGAAATAGGGGGCGTGGCACTTTCCATATTAAATACAAAAATTCGTTTATCTGGTAATTTATGGATTAAATTCATATCACAGGCTTGGCCTAGTGAAAGTCAGCCTATTTTTTAACCAAAATGTTCAGATGTATGTTAAAGATTTTCGTGCAAAATTTATAGACTATTAGAGTTAGAATCTTAAAATTTAGCACTAAAAACTTTATCTTACTTTTAGAACTATATTCTATAGCTTTCAAGTTATACGTGAAATATGCGGACCTGAAATATGATAAGCATGAAAATAATAAAAACAAACCTTCTATTCTTTACGAGAAAACACAAGATCCCTTCCATGCTTAAGCGGAATTCATATTGTATGATAGTACAGTTATCCTAGACTTCAAAATGTTATGAAATCTGAAGATATGTAGGGTAATAAATATACCATACGAATGTACGCCACTAATGACATTCCTCGCAATGACAAACCGGCTACCTATTAATTTAAAAGAAAATTCTCTGAATTAGTTTCCCAAAGATTTCTCTGCATCGAATGAACCAAAAATATCAATCAAGTTCCATATAAAAGGTCCTTTATAACCCTTTGATGGCCACAAAACGAAGATTAAAGTAAGGAGTGGCTTTTATATTGCTAGAGTTTCCTTAAAACTCCAAGGTAGTGTTCTACAGACTAAAATATCGTAAATTGTATGGGCTGTAAAGTGCAGTTTTTAAGTGGGATTTTAAGACATCCAATCGGACCTTAAAATTTCGTAATACGATCATCTGTCCTTGTAAACATCTCACAAGCTCAGCTTCAGAACGTAATATCAATAATTACTTGTCGCTGACCTTTCCTCCCGAGGAAATGTTACCTTGATGATCTTCCCTCATCTTAGTCTTATTGCAATCCCAGGGATAATAGGTGCTACTAATACCTCTAGTCTGCCGGGACTATAAACTGGTAATGATCAAATGTATCCTCGGTTTTTCCTTCGAATGATTTGACACGGGAACCGGTAGCCCACAGGGCAGAGTTTCGGACTGTGTGTTACCAGGTTATTGGAGAGGTACCTTCGGGGTGCACGTGATGGCTATAGATGCTACTAATAACTCTAGTCTGCGGGGACTATAAACTGGTGATGATCAAATTTATCATCGGTCTTTCCTTGGAATGATTTGACATTGTGTCGAACCAGAGAACCACATAATATGGTACCACGGGAACCGGTATCCAACAGGGCAGAGTTTGGACTGTGTGTTACCAGGTTATTGGAGAGGTGTCTTCGGGGTGCACGTGATGGCTATAGATGCTACTAATAACTCTAGTCTGCGGGGACTATAAACTGGTGATGATCAAATTTATCCTCGGTCATTCCATGGAATGATTTGACATTGTGTCGAAACAGAGAACCACATAATCTGGTACCACGGGAACCGGTAGCCCACAGGGCAGAGTTTCGGACTGTGTGTGTCCCGGTTATTGGAGAGGTGCCTTCGGGGTGCACGTAGTGGCTGTGGTTTAAACCCAAATTCGCGGGAAGAGAATGTTGGTTAAAAGACTGATACAAGGTAAAGTCTATAATTCGAGATAAGTTCGGTGCTGTTGCCGAGACAACAGATATCAAACAGAGAAGTGACTGTGGGACTAAGCATTGAAAATGAGTTGTGTATATGATATGGAATGGATGTAGGAGTATATAGCGGGCTTCACAAATCCGTATACCTGGTATGTGTTTGTCTAAAGTTTTTCTCAATGAGTGTGTCGAATGAATGAGAAGTGTGCGGGGTTGAATGGTGATGGATCTATGGTATCTTATAGAAGTGATACCATTAAATTTTCATACCAGATTTACCAAAGTGTGTTCTCTGTGAGTAAGAACAAAGTCCTGGGCTTATTTGATGGTTTCGGTCTACCGATTACCGAATCAACAAACGTCATTCAACCTTGGCTCAGAGTTTATCAAGTTTACGGGGTTATTATTCAAATATACACAGAGAAAACAGATTCGTTGTGATAACCGAATTTGTTTCCAATCGAATTCAGTCGGTTCTAACAACTATCCCAAAATTCGATTGTAATTATTGTATAATTCGGTTAGTATTACTGAATATATGGTGTACACAACTATTTTTATTTATTATTCCGTAATCTGGATTGAAATTATTGGTTTTAGCAACTGAAATATTATTTATAGAAAAACAATTTGTGGATTATGTGTATTTGAAAATATATTTATTTTGTGTAAAGAATTTACAATAAAATATAAATATGTATAAACTTACAAAACGCATAAATATAAAATAACTTCTCCCCTTTTGTTTTGAGATTTTCATGGTAATAAACATAGCATTTATGTACCAGGGATTTCGCTTTTGATTCTGCTCAACATTTTCAAAGGAACACTATCTTTCTATGCCTTTCCGCTGCTGTAAAATGATTAAAAATTATAGAAAAATAACACAAAATAGATTATAAGATATACAATATACCAAACATTACCTTTTTCATCCAAATTTCTGCATTAATTTATCCTCAAATGTAATTAGGTTTTTTTATATTATAAATTCGTTTTATTTTATTTATTTTTGTATACGTCAACTATAATTACCAATTAATCGGTTGTGAACATCGAATTTGGTTCCTTTAACCGTAATTAAATTTTAAATAATTTTTTCAATTGATAATTGGTTGCAGTGCTCAATATTTTTTACTTTCTACTGTTTTTCG
The DNA here is from genome assembly GCF_015586225.1 of Lucilia sericata. NCBI lineage: Eukaryota > Metazoa > Arthropoda > Insecta > Diptera > Calliphoridae > Lucilia > Lucilia sericata. Next base: position 370,187 of record NW_023994313.1, on the reverse strand, counting down.
GTTGTAGCGGCTAATATTTGATGTTCTTACGTTTTAATCCTAAATAAAAGTCGGCTGCATTTACTGAATTCACAAATGAATTTAATAACCGATACAATTCAGTTCAAATTATTGATTTAGAAATTGTTAAAACCACAATTCGAATAGTATTATTGTTTTTTAATACTGAATATAGAAAATCAGTTAATTATACAGTTTGTTCACAACGTAATAAAATACTGATTCTCTTTTGTATTATATCACAACTATTTTAATCGACTAAAGAGTGTCGCCAGTACAGGGAAACAAAACGGAGAACTTGTTTGAAATAACTTATGTTTTAAAATACTCTTATCAGGATTTGTTCTTGATTCGGCAGAACATATACTAAAATTGGAACGATACAGAGAAGATTAGCATGGCCCTGCACAAGGATGGCACGCAAAATCGTGAAGTGTTCCATATTTTTCTCGATCCTTATTGAACTGGACAACAAAAGGAAAAAAGCCGTTACTTATGCGGTCGATGTTGTGTTACTGGTATCAGGAATATTCCCAGATGTCATTAGCGATATTATGTCTAATGCTTTGGTACTACTCAATAACTGGGCCATAGACACAGTTGTCTAAGATTAAACTCAAGCAAGACAGAACTGGTACTATTCACAACAATGACCAAGATTCCAAGCTTCAATTTGCCGTGGTTAAAGAACTCTGAAATTCCCTTATCGAACAATGCTAAATATCTAGGAATTATTCTAGACTCCGGGCTTTTGATAGAGTTTTCAAAATCAGAGTTCATTCCAGGAGCGAGTTGTGTGGAGGTAACTTACCGAGCGAATATACCACCAGAATTTTTACAGATGTTTTTAAAATGAACTGCGGTGTCGGTTCTGGTGTCTTCTGAAGAAACTGGGGTAAGCATATCTCACCGTTTTCCAAACAATTGTAGTGTCTTTCAGGCTGAAATATTTGCGATTATGTCAGCCTGTAGGGTACTACATGATCTCAATATTCGAGGCAAAATAGCAACTTTTGTCGATAGTCAAGCGGCACTTCTCTCACTAAATTCTTATACTACCACTTCCCTATTAGTCAGACAATGCAAGAAGGATCTGTCAAGGCTGGGTCGTTTGGGTTCCTGCGCATAGGGACTATTATAGAAATGAAAAGGCAGATGATCTTGCCAAAACTGGATCTGCTGTTGATATCTCCAACGCCGTTTCAGTAGCAACTCCGTTAGGTTTTATCAAGTGTAGTATCTTCAGATTCTTTCTTCGGAAGACTGAAAATAGGCGCAATAATATGGACACATGTAAAGGGGCCAAGTTAATATGGCTCTCCTTCAATAAAAAACGCCCAAGACACCTTATAAACTGGAGCAGATGGGATATATCGAAGTTGATAGCAGTAATAACAGACACTGGCAGCTAGGCAGATATGCAAGTCGGCAGGGAAAAGGAAGAAACGGTCTTTCATCTTCTTTGCTAATGCTCTGCTCTAGCTGTTACGAGAAAATGCTTTCATATCTTACCTTGAGGAGATATCTGGGTTTATACTTAATGAAATCCTGAAATTTCTCACTATACCATAAAACATCTGACGAGTGGAGTGGTCCGTTCAAAACGGGGTCTCTTCGACTATACTTGACTGTTCGCGCGCAGTGAACTACCACGTTAACCAACCAACGTACCAACCAATTCTTATCAGGGTTGCACTTTCAGTTGATTTTACATCAGTCATAGTCAAGCATTACAAAAGGTTCTTTTATACAATGACTATTGTTGAATTTGTCATAATAAGTAAAGGAGAAAGTGACTCAGATACTTCAAAATTTCACGGATTTAATCAAAACAGAAACTTTTGTAATGTCCTCATTTCAACTGTTTTAAAAAGTTATTGAAAGGACCAAATTGTCAAAGCAAATATTAATATTAACCGATTTAACTTTAATACAAATATAACACAACTTTCAACCTCGACTGTAAACCGCCTAAAGATATAATTTTTTTCTATAATTGCTTCAGCAATTTCAACCTAACCCAACTCACATCCCCTTGTTCCACACATACAAATGTACATAATTATTTGATTCTATCGATTTACAGTGTCGAGTGATATTTATCTAATTTGTGTTTTCCATAACGAATCAAGTGTAATTGTTTTTTACATATTTGTCCATAAATCACGTGAAAATCAATAGTGAATCGAGAGATATGAGCAGATACAGACGTTAAACAGCAAACGGAAATTGAAATTGTTCTTTTGAGTTTAATTGGGGGAAAAAAACTGTATATAACAAGATTTGATTTAATTTAATTTCAATATTATATTGTTGCAATTGTTTTTTTGTTTATTCTTAGTTTGTTTTATTTAGAATAAATATCTTATCTTAATAAATAACAATTTCATTAAATCGAAAACACAGAAGTACAAAAAAATGTGAACTTTTTTTGTAAATAAAAAGTCATATGAATGAATTCGAATGCAAATACAAGTTCGACTAGTAATATTTAAGTACTTGCATGTTGGATACAAGTTTTTCATTAAAAAAAACAAGGGCACTGAGAGAAGTTTTTTCCATGGGAATTATAAATGTCATTTGATTAAGTTATTTTTCTCTATGTTTTGACAATTGTTAAAACTTAGGTAAACAACTATTAGGTATCCTGTTTACAACATAATTAAGATATTTATATAACCCTACACTAACATAATGGGAAGCATAATCCATTTATGATGAATTTTGTAACGAAATCCTGTAAGATTTACTTTCTTTAAACATTTTTAATAAAATTTTTAAAACGTATTTGTAAAGAAAATCTCAATTCTGACAAAATCAGTGAAAGCGTTTAACAAGGATTTATTAAAATAAAAAAAATCCATAATATTTGTATTATTAAAGATTTAAAAGAAAAATTTCTAAAGCAAAAAAAATACAACAATACATCACCATAGCGCAAAATTAAGTACAAATTCCATGAAAGTAAAATCCGTATAAACTTGAATTAAATCAAAACTACAACAATAACCATGCGTTGTATCTCGCTACATATGGATCTGTATCTGTGGCATATAATCTTTATTTGTACTCGTATTAAGTAAATGTATGAAGAAAATATTACTTCATCAAAATAAAGAGACGAAAAAAATTATAATAATAATGAAATATGTACGTACAAAAGAGCATTCTTATTCTATTATTTATTATTCGTATTGTAGGTATTATTTAGTATTTTTTTATATACATATTGTTGCTACAGTTATTGTAGCACGAATTCCAAATTCAAATCCAACAAATATTAAATTAAGACGCACATCTCGCAAATTCTACAAGTTGAAAGACTCTTAATCATAATTTTAGTACTATAGTAGTATGAAATTGTAATTCAAATCAATTTGTAGCATTTAATTTATTTTAAACACAGAAAAGTTTTTTTTTTTTTTATTTTTAAGCAAAAAAACTATTTTAATAATTTTAAAAAAGGTAACTAACAGAGGTTGTGGTTTTGCCATTGTTGTGTTAAGATAAGTAAATGTACAACAAAATAATAAATTTCAATCAAAGTTTCAAACTATTTATTCAAATTTTAATTAGTAAAATGTACATATTTTGGTAAATAATATCAGAAAATTAAATACAAATAAACCAAATATAGATAAATATTTGTGCAATAATAAACTTTTTAAAGTAAATTGATTTAACATTTATTAGAAACTCCAGGAAGTTTAGGACTAATTTTTTAGTTTGTAGACTTGGTTCGACTAAATTTGGCAAACTAAGCATTTACTTGATCCCACTCTATTTACTAAGATGTACGATTGAAAAACAATTTAGATTATCATTTTCCGATTTGACTTCTACTGCTGGTTAAGCATTGGAAGAAGAGGAATAGACCTTATTATAAACCAAACTTTAGTCGATACTATAGACCAGACATTATACGGGACTATAGAGCGGAATTTCGTATAGATGAGATTATGGCGCATGAGACAGGATCAGACTATATGCAATATGTTCTATGGAACTTTCTATAGTCTAAACAATAGAACAGGCTATAGTCAAAACTATAGAACAGTCAATAGTCAAGATTGTAGAACAGTCTTCAGTCAAGACTATAAAACAGTCTACAGATAAGGCTATAGAACAATCTATAGTCAAGTCTATAGAACAGTCTATAGTCAAGACTATAGAACAGTCTATAGTCAAGACTATAGAACAGTCTATAGTCAAGACTACAGAACAGTCTATAGTTAAGATTATAGAATAGTCTATAGTCAAGACTATAGAATAGTCTATAGTCAAGACTATAGAACACTCTATAGTCAAGACTATAGAACACTCTATAGTCAAGACTATAGAACAGTCTATAGTCAAGACTATAGAACAGTCTATAGTCAAGACTATACAACAGTCTATAGTCAAGACTATAGAACTGTCTATAGTCAAGACTATAGAACTGTCTATAGTCAAGACTATAGAACTGTCTATAGTCAAGACTATAGAACTGTCTATAGTCAAGACTATAGAACAGTCTATAGTCAAGACTATAGAAGTTGAGATTATAGAATAGTCTATAGTCAAGACTATAGAATAGTCTATAGTCAAGACTATAGAACAGTCTATAGTCAAGACTATAGAACTGTCTATAGTCAAGACTATAGAACTGTCTATAGTCAAGACTATAGAACTGTCTATAGTCAAGACTATAGAAGTTAAGATTATAGAATAGTCTATAGTCAAGACTATAGAACAGTCTATAGTCAAGACTATAGAACAATCTGTAGTCAAGAATACAGAACAGTCTATAGTCAAGACTATAGAACAGTCTATAGTCAAGACTATAGAACAGTCTATAGTCACGACTATAGAACAGTCTATAGTCAAGACTATAGAACAGTCTATAGTCAAGACTATAGAACAGTCTATAGTCAAGACTATAGAACAGTCTATAGTCAAGACTATAGAACAGTCTATAGTCAAGACTATAGAACAGTCTATAGTCAAGACTATAGTACAGTCTATAGTCAAGACTATAGAACAGTCTATAGTCAAGACTATAGAACAGTCTATAGTCAAGACTATAGAACAGTCTATAGTCAAGACTATAGAACAGTCTAGTCAAGACTAACAGTCTATAGTCAAGACTATAGAACAGTCTATAGTCAAGACTATAGAACAGTCTATAGTCAAGACTATAGAACAGTCTATAGTCAAGACTATAGAACAGTCTATAGTCAAGACTATAGAACAGTCTATAGTCAAGACTATAGAACAGTCTATAGTCAAGACTATAGAACAGTCTATAGTCAAGACTATAGAACAGTCTATAGTCAAGACTATAGAACAGTCTATAGTCAAGACTATAGAACAGTCTATAGTCAAGACTATAGAACAGTCTATAGTCAAGACTATAGAACAGTCTATAGTCAAGCCTATAGAACAGTCTATAGTCAAGACTATAGAACAGTCTATAATCAAGACTATAGAACAGTCTATAGTCAAGAATATAGAACGGTCTATATTCAAGACTATAGAACAATCTATATTCAAGACTATAGAACAGTCTACAGTCAAGACTATAGAACAGTCTGTAGTAAAGTTATAGTCAAGACTATAGAACAGTCTATAGTTAAGATTATAGAAAAGCCTATAGTCAAGACTATAGAACAGTTTATAGTCAATACTATAGAACAGTCTATAGTCAAGACTATAGAACATTCTACAGTCAAGACTTTAGAACAGTCTACAGTCAAGACTATAGAACAGTCTATAGAACAGTCTATAGTCAAGATTATGGAACAGTCTATACAATAATTCAATAATTTTGATAAGACTATAATAAGAACTATAGTCATGATTAAAGACCGGACTATAATCGAAACTATAGACCTGTCTATAATCGAGACTATAGACCTTTTTATAATGAAACTATAGTAGGGATTATAGAACAAACTGTAGTCATGATTATAGATTGAACAATAGTTGAGACTATAATATATTCAATACTATGATTAGACTGTATTCGTGACTAAATATCAAACTATGATCGAGACTATAAACCAAGCTATGGAAATACTTTAGTCAAGAAAAGAGAAAATACTATATTATAGACTGACTTATAATCTCGGCTTATAATCGAGGCTGTAGTCGAATCTATAGACAAATATGTATATCTACCAAACTATATAATATGGCTCTAATCCATAAACATTTATCAAGGGTTTATAAAACAAATTTTCATACAAAATTAACCGCCTTATTCATAATAATTTATTGAAGGCTTATTGAACAAATTTTGTATGAACATTTGTCTTATAAACCTTTGATAACTGTTTATGAATAAGGATGGATTTTAATACAGATACATACATATGTATATTTTGGGAATATCCAATACACAAACAGTATACATACATACATGCATACTATTTTTTAACCCAATCCTCATAAATACAAATTTATATTTCAAATCAATCCTTAAAATTGATTGAAACAACATTTTGAAAAGCAGCTTAAGCAATTTCAAACATTATAATTAATAGCATAACCAGATTTTGTACATACATATGACTGTGTGATAGATTGGCAATGATTGAAATCATCAATTTTACAAGATATGTACTTACATATGTATTAGAATGAGGTTTTCTTTTGGTATCAGGATCAACTAGTAAATCAACAACAATGGTAATTTGTTAAAATTTCATTGATGTTCGTGTTACAATTTTGTTTTGTGAATCTTTAGAACAAAAATTAATACACATTTACAGAGACATACATACATACTACAATGCTAATCTACTTATGGTCTTTTGTAAACACTTATTGTTAATTTATTGTTTTCATGTTGTTATGTCTACTATTTTTTTTTTTCATCTTTATCCTAAGGATGTTTTATTTGCTCTTTATTTTTGCGTGAACATACATAAATACATCTTTGAATGTCTCTAAAGATGTTTAATATCTCCTTTTTATTAACGCATGAAGAAACACAACCTGAAGATAAATAAGTTTATCTACCATATAAATATCTAATATGTTATTGTATTGTGCTTTAAGATTGGGGACTGAAATCAATCAAATGAGGCGCATTGTATATAGTAAGTCATATAAAATTTCTAAAATAACTGAACTAAAAAACATTTTTTTTAAAGAGTAGCTCTAGTTAAGACTGAAGTCCGAAATATAGGGGATATTATATCAGAACTATATATATAAAGGAATGTAATCGATACTATAAACTAGAATATCATAGAATATATAGAATCGACAACAGTTGAGTGTATAGTCGAGACTTTAGGCTAAACTACATAATGTATTATAAACAAAATGATTCCTAAATATTGCTTAAACAATATTTTCCTTAATTCTATTATTTCTCCCTATCGTTGGTTAGTATCAGCAAAAATTTCGGGAGATCACGAACCATTTCAATAAAGTTTGTTCCTGATATAATTAAAGCCGTAAATGATAAAGATAAATAAATGTTCGATTTTAGTAAAATCTTCAATTACATACATATTCATATTTACTAAGATTTTTCAAAGCACATAAGAACATAATTTACAAAATGTATTTTATTTTAATCCACATTAAAGATATTTATATTTCAAAATCAACAGCCTTAAAGTATGCTCTATATAAGCAATTTTAATTCCGTTACGAATATTTTCCTTTGGTTAAGTAAATTAAAACTAAAGCAGCATATAGTAATAACATTTTTCAACAATTTCATTGATTACATATGCCAACTTTTCATATCTCTCCACTTAATTTTCAACAATTTTGCAAAACTTTATCACTTAATAAAATATTGACAAATATTGTTCCAATATACAAATACATATGAATATGCAAACACAATTCTTGAATGCAATAAAATCTAATTGAAAAAAAAGAAAAAAAACTGTTTATAACACCACATTTCACATTATAATTGCAAATAATTTCTAACAATAATAAAAACACCTTTTTTTCCCACTATAACTCATAGTCGTACCATGCATGTGTATAACAGACAGACGTCTAATATAACAACAGTTGGCCATGGCTATAAGTCAAGTACGTTTTTATGAGTTCTAAGTACTTATGGATACATGAGAATGTCTCTATATAGTATGTGCGAATGAGTTAACATTTAGTTTAGTACTGGCGCTGTAATAACAAAAAAAAAAAATTATATTAAACCGTGTGTTGCTAATGTTGTCATATTGACCACTCCTCCATAGTATGTAGACGATTAAGAAGTAATTAATAATTTTATATGACATCGAATAAAAAAACATACATACATATAAATATGTATGCATGCATGTTTTTGTGGTAAATTGAAATAACTTTGTAGCCATTGGTTGTCTAGTTATGATAGATTAAGGTCGCCTAGTCTAGTACTCTCTAACAGACAAGGTCTCTAGTAATGAAGGATCAATGATTTGAAAATAAAAAAAAAAAAATAAAAGAAATTCAGCAAAGAAAGTACAATTAGGCTTTACCGGCAGACGACCATTATAGAAGCCTATCTATGGTCCATAGACTGGCCTTTGCATAACCGTAAACGGACGGTAACTCGATAACTAGTCTAGTCTATATTCTAGTCTATAGTCTAGTCTATAGTCTAATCTAAAGTCTAGTATATAGTCTAGTCCAAAGTCTAGTCTATAGTCTAGTCCAAAGTCTAGTCTATAGTCTAGTCTATAGTCTAGTCTAGTCTATAGTCTAGTCTAGTCTATAGTCTAGTCTAGTCTATAGTCTAGTCTATAGTCTAGTCTATAGTCTAGTCTATAGTCTAGTCTAGTATAGTCTAGTCTAGTAGTCTAGTCTATAGTCTAGTCTATAGTCTAGTCTATAGTCTAGTCTAGTCTAGTCTAGTCTAGTCTATAGTCTAGTCTATAGTCTAGTCTATAGTCTAGTCTATAGTCTAGTCTATAGTCTAGTCTATAGTCTAGTCTATAGTCTAGTCTATAGTCTAGTCTATAGTCTAGTCTATAGTCTAGTCTATAGTCTAGTCTATAGTCTAGTCTATAGTCTAGTCTATAGTCTAGTCTATAGTCTAGTCTATAGTCTAGTCTATAGTCTAGTCTATAGTCTAGTCTATAGTCTAGTCTATAGTCTAGTCTATAGTCTAGTCTATAGTCTAGTGTATAGTCTAGTGTATAGTCTAGTCTATAGTCTAGTCTAGTCTAGTCTATAGTCTAGTCTATAGTCTAGTCTATAGTCTAGTCTATAGTCTAGTCTATAGTATAGTCTAGTCTATAGTATAGTCTAGTCTAGTCTAGTCTATAGTCTAGTCTATAGTCTAGTCTATAGTCTAGTCTATAGTCTAGTCTATAGTCTAGTCTATAGTCTAGTCTATAGTCTAATCTAAAGTCTAGTCTATAGTCTAGTCTAAAGTCTAGTCTATAGTCTAGTCTATAGTCTAATCTAAAGTCTAGTCTATAGTCTAGTTTAAAGTCTAGTCTATAGTCTAGTCTAAAGTCTAGTCTATAGTCTAGTCTATAGTCTAGTCTATAGTCTAGTCTATATTCTAGTCTATAGTCTAGTCTATAGTCTAGTCTATAGTCTAGTCTATAGTCTAGTCTAAAGTCTAATCTAAAGTCTAGTCTATAGTCTAGTCTATAGTCAAGTCTATAGTCTAGTCTATAGTCAAGTCTATAGTCTAGTCTATAGTCTAGTCTATAGTCTAGTCTATAGTCTAGTCTATAGTCTAGTCTATAGTCTAGTCTATAGTCTAATCTAAAGTCTAGTCTATAGTCTAGTCTAAAGTCTAGTCTATAGTCTAGTCTATAGTCTAATCTAAAGTCTAGTCTATAGTCTAGTTTAAAGTCTAGTCTATAGTCTAGTCTATAGTCTAGTCTATACTCTAGTCTATAGTCTAGTCTATAGTCTAGTCTATAGTCTAGTCTATAGTCTAGTCTATAGTCTAGTCTACAGTCTAGTCTATAGTCTAGTCTATAGTCTAGTCTATAGTCTAGTCTATAGTCTAGTCTATAGTCTAGTCTATAGTCTAGTCTATAGTCTAGTCTATAGTCTAGTCTATAGTCTAGTCTATAGTCTAGTCTATAGTCTAGTCTATAGTCTAGTCTATAGTCTAGTCTATAGTCTAGTCTATAGTCTAGTCTATAGTCTAGTCTATAGTCTAGTCTATAGTCTAGTCTATAGTCTAGTCTATAGTCTAGTCTATAGTCTAGTCTATAGTCTAGTCTATAGTCTAGTCTATAGTCTAGTCTATAGTCTAGTCTATAGTCTAGTCTATAGTCTAGTCTATAGTCTAGTCTATAGTCTAGTCTATAGTCTAGTCTATAGTCTAGTCTATAGTCTAGTCTATAGTCTAGTCTATAGTCTAGTCTATAGTCTAGTCTATAGTCTAGTCTATAGTCTAGTCTATAGTCTAATCTAGTCTAGTCTATAGTCTAGTCTATAGTCTAGTCTATAGTCTAGTCTATAGTCTAGTCTATAGTCTATAATCTAGTCAATAGTCTAGTCTATAGTCTAATCTATAGACTAGTGTATAGTCTATTGTATAGTCTAGTCAAGTCTATTGTCTAATCTATAGTCTAGTCTATAAACTAGTCCATAGTTTAGACTATAGTCTGTTCTATAGTCTAGTCACGTCTGTATCCTAGTCTATAGACTAGTCTAAAGTCCAGTCTATAGTCTAGGTTATGGGCTAGTCCTTAGTTTTGTAGTATTCTTTTTGTTAAAAGTTTGTACTGTTTTACCATTTCAATTTTCCATTCCATGTCTAGTCTGAGCAGACATCTATAATTCCAAGGAACTCCGTCTAAAAACTCAACAAACGCGAAAATTAGTTTTAGACGTTAGAGTGAAACTGTTGATAATAAGTGGTAATCTGTCGATATAAGCAATCCATCCTTCAGTAACTCTGCCAGGCAACTGTGCCTCTTTGGCACTCGGTTATTGAATTTATTAAGCAGCCTGAAATATAGTCGTATTATTATGAAAGGGTTATAATACATGTAAATTATAAAGGCCCGTACTTTATATATACAATAAACCGGTTGTTTTCAATTTAAATGACTCATATGTACGTACATGTACATATGTATATGTAAGTAGAATAATTTATGTAAGTAGAATAAGCATCTCTAGTTCATTATACTATTTTCTAGATTACACAAATCAATTTTATATAATATATCTGATTTATTGTGTAATACCCACCAAAGGGTATAAATTACAAACTATTCTTAATTTATACAATATTTAAATAAGTTTGGGAATTTACAAGTAAACGTCACTTTTTTATTTACAACAAAACAACCCGTTATTCAAGTTTTAATGAAAAATTTGCACGTTTTTTTTTACTTTTCTGAATGTTTATTAGATTTACAAAGCCCTCTGGGTTCTCTATTTGAAGAAAAATGATATAAACTATTTGAACAATAGTTTATAAATAAATGAATTATTATATGGATTCGTAACAGCTAATAAAACCTTTCAAATGAAATGCATACAAATGTAAATGACCGAATAAGTAAGTAATATTGAAAATAAATTTATCGTTTAAATTGTATTTTGGAAAAATAATTGAACTATGCAGTTATTTTGTTGGTTGTTTCTACGATGTGAGGCACTTCCAAAAATGTCTAACTGACATTTAGTCCCAGGAATTGGAACTATTATTATTGGAACTATGTAAAGATATCTTAATAAATGTTAAATACATAGTTCTGAAACCCACAGAAAGTTATCAAATATGCAGATAATCAGATTTACTCCATTTAAACAGTAGCCAGAAGAACGAACGCGAATATTTAAAAATCTCAATTTAATAAGGTCGAAATGTCTTATTAACCCCTATACTTTTTCAGAACCGACAACACTTGGATTCTGGTCACGAGATCCATATAAATTAGTGTGTAATTGTTTTAATTTGGTAGAAATACCGATTGATATTAAATAATTTTAAGAAAATAACATTGGAAGCAATTCATCGGAATGGTTTCCAATTCTACCTTCTAACTGTCATATACATACCGTAGGGGACTTTCTTAAACTCTTTCACGTATACGGGACAGCGATGTCCCAAAACTTTTTTTACATTTTTCTCGATTTAGAGTGTAATTTTTAGTTCACACCTACAGAAAATTGTCATTTTCCAAGAAAAATACGTTATTTTTTAAAATTTAATATCAATAAAAAGGATAATATCCTGCGATATCCTTCAAAATCATATTTTCCTTTTTTCATCAAAAATGATCGATATATGTCGAAATAAATTGTGTGGTAAAGTCATATTCATAAAAAGTTTTGTACGTGAAAGGGTTAATCACCATTTAATAAAAATGTTCAGATTTTATGATAACTATTTATCTGTGATTTCTCAGAAATAATGCATTAAAATTTAAAACTTATTATAATTTAATATCATCATATTGTTAATGACATTGTTAAATTATCGAAAAAAATACTAAATGAAAAAAAAATCAAATAAAAAATTAATACAAATCGTCATAGTGCATCGTAGTAAGAACTTGTAGTAATGAATACTCGACACAATTTGTTCATTTACTTTAAGAGTGTTCTAATTCAATAATTATGAAAAAAATTGGTCCACAGTTTCACTAAAACCAGGGGGTCCCCAAATACAGTGTTAAAAATTCTAGACATAGAAGACCTAGACTAGACTAGTAGACTAGACTATAGACTAGACTATAGACTAGACTATAGACTAGGACTATAGACTAAATAGAACTATAGCTAGACTATAGACTAGACTATAGGACTAGACTATAGACTAGACTATAGACTAGACTAGACTAGACTATAGACTAGACTATGACCTAGACTATAGACTAGAGATAGACTAACTAGACTAGACTATAGACTAGACTATAGACTAGACTATAGACTAGACTATAGACTAATAGACTAGACTATAGACTAGACTAGACTAGACTAGACTAGACTATAGACTAGACTATAGACTAGACTATAGACTAGACTATAGACTAGACTATAGACTAGACTATAGACTAGACTATAGACTAGACTATAGACTAGACTATAGACTAGACTATAGACTAGACTATAGACTAGACTATAGACTAGACTATAGACTAGACTATAGACTAGACTATAGACTAGACTATAGACTAGACTATAGACTAGACTATAGACTAGACTATAGACTAGACTATAGACTAGACTATAGACTAGACTATAGACTAGACTATAGACTAGACTATAGACTAGACTATAGACTAGACTATAGACTAGACTATAGACTAGACTATAGACTAGACTATAGACTAGACTATAGACTAGACTATAGACTAGACTATAGACTAGACTATAGACTAGACTATAGACTAGACTATAGACTAGACTATAGACTAGACTATAGACTAGACTATAGACTAGACTATAGACTAGACTATAGACTAGACTATAGACTAGACTATAGACTAGACTATAGACTAGACTATAGACTAGACTATAGACTAGACTAGACCAGACTATAGACTAGACTATAGACTAGGTTAGACTAGACTATATAAATTGTACTTCTTTCTCGCTTCTTTGAAAGGTCTTTTTTTGCTGGGTATAGCCTACACTATGGACTTCACTATAGACTAGACAATATATTACACTAGAGACTAGACTATGGACTATACTATAGACTAGACTATAGACTGGACTATGGACTAGACTATATACTAGACTACAGACTAGACTATAGACTGGACTATAGACTAGACTATATATTAGACCATAGACTTCACTAGACTATATATTAGACTATAGACTGCACTATAGACTAGACTGTAGAGTTTTTTAAAAACATAAATAATACTACCGATTTTGTAACGATCTTATTTAACCCTAGGTAGCATACAAACTCCCCTTAAAATGTTTAAAATTTACTTATATTTATGTTATATATTATTAGTATCGCGATGAAATTCAGCATAACTAGCTTTTGCAATACATCACTCCTCCAAATTTTATGAAGATCAGCTCATATAAAGATTTGTTTTTCAACAATAAATCCCTAAAATACATCGGAATTAAGGTAAGATCCAATATAAAAATGTCTTTTGTAAAAATAAGTCATTTTTAAAATATACCCATAGCTGGTATAGGGTATTATGTTGTCGGCCATGAACGATTATACCTTCCTGTTTGTTTTTATTAAGTACTATCTATACCCAGTGTGCTTTGCTACCCTAAAAGCAATATAAATAAAAAATCTTCTTAATAATTTTGAAGATTCTAACTGTAATGTTTTGCAGAGATACATTTTTTCCGAACGTTAATGAAGATTTTAATGTAATCGATTTAAAAAAAATGTAATCGATTTAAAAAAAAAACTAATATTTTCCCATTTATACGAAATTTTGTATTTAATTCATATAGCGGGTGCCAAGACCCCATTGAAAGTCCGCCCGTTATTCTCTAAATGTTCACATTAATGTCAAAGTTCTTCAATTAATATTTGAAGATTGTAGCTCTAATAGTTTCTCAGATATAATAATTTTCCTATTTAATTTATATGGGGGCTCCAAGCTCCCCATGACGAAAGTCCGCTCTTTTTTCTCCAAAATGTTCAGATGAATATTTAAGTTCTTAGTGCAAAATTTGAAGAATTTAGTTCTATTAGTTTACCAGATAAACCAATTTTTGTATTTTATTAATATGGGAGGTGCTGCTCCCCTCGTGGGTAGTCCGCCAATTTATTTCCCAAAATGTTTACATGGATGTTAAAGTTACTCGTGCAAATTTTTAATATTCTAACTATAATAGTTTCCAAGATAAACGAATTTTTGTATTTAATTTATGTGGGAGGTGCCACGCCCCCTAATGCTAATCCGCCCACTTTTTGTCTTAAATAATTATATTGATACTAAAGTTTGAAGACTCTAACTATTATATTATCTCAGATATACTTATTTAATATTTTCTTAATATGGGCGTGGTACGTCGCCCACATGAAATTTCAAAATAAAAATTAGCCTATAGTTCCTTCCCGATATACAGGAAGAAACTGTGAAAATTTCAGGAAAATCAGTCCAGCCGTTTAGCAGTCTATAAAGCACAAACAAACAAACAAACATACATTCATACAAACACACTTTCATTTTTATATATATAGATAATAAAATTCGATAAAAATTACTTGCTCGGCTCATGAACCAACCTCTTATAATACTAACGATATGTGATAGTAAAATCTAATAACTGAGGATATTGTGATAGCAAATAACAGATCACAGAGATCAAAATTCAATATAAATTTGAGAATTGTTTTTACTGATTTTTAGACTTTGTCTGCCCTCGCCTAAAAACAAAAATGAGGTGAGACCTAAACGGGGGCTTGGAAAACTTCAAATTTCTAGTTGAAACACTATTGAACAATTTATTCTATTGTTTAAGCACAACTTGTTTGTAGAATGTTAAATGAATAGAGTAGTATGCATTATTGTATTGTAAATGATACTGTGAGTACTTTAGTGATCATAAATTAAAAAAGATTCTACTTTAGTAAACTTTTACGTTTAATTAATTCAAATTAAATTGAATTAACTACGTATGTTTAGTTTTTTTTTCGTTTTTATTCATTTATTTCTGTTATTTATTTGTTTAGTTAATTTTTGCATGGAAATGACTTAACAGGAACTTGTAATTTAAAATTAGTAACAATTACAAAACTGCTATTTATGTATGTACATATGTAAGTAATTATATTATTTTTACAAAAAACAGAAAAAACACCATTAAACGATTACAGTTAAATTTTCTTTAATTATAATTTCTATGAGTTTTTTTGTACTGTTTAAGCTTTTTAAACATTTAAGTTCTTAATTAATTTATGCATTTTTTAAATATGTACTATAGATATTCTGGATAAATGGCACGTGATTATATTGTTTAATTTCGTTTGCAACAAATAAGCTATAATGAGTTAAAAAAATAGTAATACTAGCAGCCTAACTGGAACCTGAGATACCCTACCTACAGATCATTTCAAAATTTTGATATCTGGAATATAGACAAACTATTTTTTACCCATCCCACAGTTCTAAAGCTAATTTAACTTATCTTTGTCCTATTTGCTCTTCAACCCATATCTCTAGTCTACTAATACTCACTGTCACTATATAATTAATTAATAAATCGTGCATATAACTCTTAACGAGTCTAGAAAATGCAATTTACAAAATGGACATAAATAAATCTTACATGTAAATCCAACTGTATGGAAATGATTTTATGACGATAGTGAAGGAATCATATATCAATCAAAACTTGTATATTTACTTCATATTCTGTTTTTATATACATACATATATCGTATAGAAATATTTTATTTCTACACTAGCTTTAGGCATCAATTAAGTGTGTAATGTGCCTTTTAATGAATAATTAGTTTTGAGTTTCGAAGCGGGGTAGAGGAGAAAAAACGCCAACAGAAATAAAACTAATTACTATGATGTAACATGGCATAGTAAATAATTATTTAGCTCTTTTCTGACTAAAATTTCGACACGTGTTTTCTTGTTATATGTACTACCTTCTCTGTAGTTGCAACCATATGGGCCGCAATATGTCAATTCAATATTCATTATATAACACAGCAAAACAATTTGTTTTAATGTCATAATAAAAATCAAAGTTAAGCAGACATTGGGGTAGATAAGATTATAATTGCCGAAATACATAAGAGAACAATAGAGACATTACTAAGGTTGCCAGATGTCCACAGACAAGTTCGTTTAAGTTAGTTCAGTGACCTATCACAGAATATTCACAAATTTTTAATTTATCGCGATATAGCACATCCAAAGTGTTAGAACTAGAAGTGATATTTCCAAAGAAATGGATAATTTTTGGTTTTATCAAGTATTTTTCTACATTTGCGACAAATATATAGTTATCCTAGGCCAGACGTTAAACATATGTGATTGCCTGCTTATCAAATGCGAAGACTCATATCTCGTTACAATTACCCAGGCCGACAAATTGTTTACTCATAGACCAGAATATACTTTAAGGAATCTAACCTAATAATCACATTAGTTTTTCGAGACACATAACTTAGCCCAAAGTTTGTTATCTAAATATCTTAATCTAAAGTTTAAAATGGGTTCCTCCGATAATTAGCTTAGTTGATAGTGTTCTAGTGTGTCTGTCCTAAGATCACGATAAAGATTCATAGATTCCGATAAAGAGCCATAGTGTCATTGATAGATTTCTTCCGATCTGATGTAACATGCACCCTCCCTTCAAAGTAACTACTAGCTAAAGTTTAAACTACGAATACAAAAAGATACTTCAACTCTGATATATGGGCCGGTGTTTCAAAATCTAGTTTGGGGCTACGGGACTACATACTAGAAAAGGTACTTATCGTTAAGAGTAGTGTATATCAAAATGTGGCTTGAGCTTCACTATTAACTTATTATTACAACGGAATGAGATCTTCTGATATGAGGGAACATGTTCCCGATATTCACAGATTTATAAGCAACCCTAGTATCTCTTCAAGTAAACACCCATTTCTGATCGACTAGCCAGTAGATCGCACAATGCTTTGGAGGCAAACGTTGTTCTTTATCCGCACTGTACGTATGTGAAATAAATGCAATAGTCATATCCATAGGGATCCTAATGTCTATAGAATAAATAAGTAGATCAAACTTTCCAGTTTAAAACATTCAAAACTACTGGATCATCCAAATTCCCTTGTCAGGAAATTATGACATGTTGAAGAACAACAAAAAGTTTAAGAATATGCCCTTTCCAGTATCTAGAAGAGTAGGTTGGGCAATTGTAAAGAAGATGGGACAGTGTTTCCTCCTCATCTTCATTATGACATCTTTTGGAGAAGTCGTGGTGATCAAGTAAGTATATAGTATATCATAATAATTTCTAGAAATGTTAGTTTAGTTCATCGAGAATTGATCTATAAACTCAACATGGTTCCAGCCTTCTAACCCATACGAAAGTTATATTCGAATCAATCACCATCACATTTAAAGGCGTCCACTTTTCAATCATCATTTGAGTATAAAAGAGATAATATACCAAATTCTTTAATGAAGATGCCACCTTCCACCCCATCTACTGCCCTAGATTTCGAGATTCCGAAAGAGATAAGAAAGCGTAAATTTATTCTAATAGAAGGTTCCAGTATGCAATATTTAATAATACAATAGGGCTTGGGTAGAATTTCAACAATCCTAGAATAACCCCTTTAATATAAGATCCATTTATCAGTAGACGTCGTATAAATTGCCATTTGCTTACTTTAATGATAAGCGTAACCAATATTGCCTTAGTTGGATTTGTTCTCAAAGCTCCATAGATCAAACAATTATCCCATATATACATCACGATTGACTTGATCCCAGCCCCAAAAAAAGACACTTAACGTTACCAGGATTATTGCCCCAGTACGGAAAAAATGGCCCTTGGATTGTGAATATCTTTAGAGAATGCAGTGATAAGGCCGTTTATCTTCAAAGAATGTAGGGATAAGACCGTTTAGTCAGGGAAGAGAAAATTGTGGAATCTTGTATTTCTTAGAGAAAAGCACAAGGTCCTTTTTTCCAGTATTAACACTAAAACCACAATTTATGTTTCACGAACTAATGACTAGAGATAACCCTTTAACAAGAAGATCATTCCATAAAAGTGGGGAAATATATATATTAGAACATATAGATAGATATATAGAACATACTAGAACATAGATATATTAGAACATACTAGGTAATCTACAATAATCTAATGGGAGAGTAAACTCTTAACAAATCTAATGGTAGATATTGATGGATCCAGAACTGTATAAGTAGTAGTTTGTTTAAATCATTAATTAGAATTCGGTATCACGATAGCCGTAATCCTAAGTAAATCGAAATGCCTAAACAGATTTTCTGTGGGATTGGTCTTATATAGAGACTAGTCTTATATAAATTTACATTGTTAGTTGATTTTCGAAAGTTTATTTTAAATGGCGGATAAAATTATTCGTCAAAATTTTCGAGTATTTAGGAATTATTAGTAAGGGCAAGAATCATGACCAGTTATAGACTGACTCGCTGACATTTTTTAAGCGGAATATTGTGTATATGAATAAGATTTGTTTAGGATCATGGTGTATGTGGGAGCTTTGCTAACATATAGAAAGATCAAATCAAGCTAGTTTCGGAAAAGCTTGTTCTTTTTCAAAGTAAGTCAAAAATGTTTACAAATGAACTAAAGTCGAACTTTCAAAATAAAAATACTTTAAAAGATAGTCCTCCGGTCAACAGAAATATCAAATTAAACTAGTTTATATAGGGTTTGTTCTTTTCCAAATTAAGTCGAAATTGAATACTGTTTGAACTGTTCAAAAATAATAGAATTAACAAGTTAGAGTGCTATATTCGGCTGAGCCGAATCTTAAATACCCTCCACCAGCTACTTTTGTATTAATACATTTCTAATTAATAAAATATTTGTAGAAATAAGTTTTCTCATGTCTTAAATAGAAAAATCCCAAGATTTAAATAGCTTAAATCTACTACAATTCCAAGATTTATTGAACATTAGAAACCCCACTTTCTTTTAAATTTTTATAGCGCCCTAAGATATGCTTTAGCGATATTTAGTATTTGCATGTATGCATGTGTGTGAAAGATTTAAGGATTTTCAAAATACATACATATGTGTATATAATTTTGTTATACACAAATTGATAATGCAAATAGTTAAATACGGTTAAAGCGCTTTTAGGGGCAGGACCTAGTATGAGAGATATGACCAAATATAGACCGATCGTAAAAAATTCTTTAAGCAAAATTTCTGTACATAAAAACTATATTTCAGTCAAATTTTGTATCTATATCGTAATTTAGTAATAAGTAATGTGCGTTTTAGTCATTTTCTAAAGGGAACCTTGTATGGGAACCACCGCATCCATGTTATGAACCTATCGAGAAAAAATCTTGAAATATAATTTTTGTATACAAAACTATTATTTGTGCCAAATGTTGTATCAATGGCTTTATTTGGTAATGAGAAATGTGCTTTTAGGAGATTTTCGTAAAAGGACCTTGTTCGGAGCTATGACCAATTATGTATATAAAGACAAAATTTCAAAATGTTGTATTTATATCATTATTTGGTAATGAATATTGTGCATTTAAGTGATTTTCTGGAGGGGACCAAATATGGACCGATCGTAAAACAATTTCATAGTGTAATTTATGTTTATAAGAGCAACATTTTTGCTAAATGTATGGATATCAAGATTTGGTAATGAGTTATGTGCGTTTAAATGATTTTTGGGAAGGAACCTTGTATGGGAGCTATGACCAAGGATGGACCGATCGTGAAAAAATGTTGAAATAACATTAAGTGTTTTTTGCATTACAAAATAGTATTTATAAACAAAAATAGTATTTATTTATATCATTATTTGGTAATGAGTTATGTGCCTTTAAGTGTTTTTCTGAAACGGACCTTGTATGGGATCTATGATCAATTATGGATCGATAGGAAAACAATTTCACAGTAAATTTATCTGTAATATTTCTGTACATATGAGTAATATTTGTACCAAATTTTATATGGGTATCTTAATTAAGTAATGAGTTATGCGCGTTTAAGTGATTTTTGGGAGGGGACTTTGTATGGGAGCTATTACCAATTATGGACCGATCCATAAAATTTTTCCTCTGAAAGAATTCTATTGACATAAGATTTTAATTTGTAAAATTTTGTGAAGATATCGACATTATGGCGGAAGTTATTAACAAAAAACCCATTTTCCGGGAATATGTACTTTTGTGTGGGAGGTATATGAAATTGTAAACCGATTCTGGCAATTTTCAGCAGGGATCAAGCTCTTGTGTAGAAACAAATGTATGGTAATTTTCATGGAATTATCTTGCATAGTTTTCGAGAAAATTACATCACAATGTGTAAAAAATGATTATTTTTTTCGAGGTTGTTTTAAATTTTGATTCAAAACTTTTCCCGGTGTGAACCGATTTTGCCCATTTGCAATACCAAACAACTTAGGAAAATGAAGAACATTTTGGGTGAATTTGGTTAAACTCTATTGCTTCGTTTTATCGTGAGCGTGTTTTACACAGACAGACGGACAGACGGACATAGCTAAATCGACTCAAAATTTGATAAGGACCCAGAATATATATACTTTGTTGGGTCTCAGATGAATATTTCTTGGTGTTACACACGAAATGACAAAGTTATATATACCCTCTATCACCACTGATGGTGGTGGAGGGTATAAAAATTCTGGGCCAAAAATAAATCAAATTATTTAAGTGTAGAACTTCAGAAGGGAAACTTTAAATTGGTATATATTAAAGTAGATATACATACATATGTAAAACTATTTCTGAAGCATTAATAATGACCATATCTTATTACTAAAGGTTTAGTATTGTCCATCTGGCAGTATTGTTTTTGCTCAAATTTTGCCTACGAAATTGCAGTTGATTCTTTTACAACTATGAATAATTAAAAGAAGTCATAATAAAGTTAACATTATTTTAAACAGCTGGATATTACACATATAATTTCCGCCAGTAATTGCGTGGTAAAAATAGACAAGCGTAATGATTTGGGTTTGTAATGTGACCTTTAAAGGAAGTAACGCAGGTAAGTAAATATTTAGTTACTAAAAGCAAACAAAAAGAGGAAAAACTATTTTACCCCTAGAATAACTTTAAGTTTTTGTTCTATATATATAACAGTATAAAACTGTTATATGCATAAGTATAACAGTTTATATTAAACACGTTTTGTACATTATAAAACTAAACCCTTAAAACAATTATATATTTTTGTCTCTTAAAATGTAAAACAATAATATTTCCACATAATTTACTTGCTTACAACATTAAACAGAAACGAAATAAAAACTACTAAATTATCACTTTTAATGTATTTAAACAAATTTTTAATTGATTTACATGTTTGTCCTCCTTGCTATTTTTATTTGGTGTGTTTTTTTGTTTTTTTTTTACGGAAACATGAAAATTATTTCAAATGCCACTGCCACACTTTTTTTGTTGAAAACATTTTCCCTCTTGCTTACTCTTATTAAGAACACTTTAGATTTGGATACAAAATTTTGGATTTAGCACACAAAATATTTGATTAAATCTACAAGAAAAAAAAAAAACGAAAGTCAGCACACAAAGGTGGGTGTGAATGTGACGATCATGGCCTTCCATACATTTTTACACAACGGGGGAAAACACACACACACACACACACACAAAGAAATTATATTAAAATCAACAAATGTTGAAAATAATTGAAAAAAATTTTCATCAACTTACCAATTATGATGATGACGTTGATGCAGCCAATTAATAACATCTAGGATTTTTGAATTACGTTCAGGTTCCTCTTCCATATCGAAGTCGTAGGTTTGGCCGACATCTTCTTGAAAAGAAGTGGTGCTGTCATTGTGATTGAAATCATCACTAATGACAAATTTTGGTTTCTTGTAATTTTTTGACATATTTTTCTAATTTATGTTTTCAAATATAGAAATATATGTTTTCTTAACACTGGGCTTTCAAAATTAAGGCACTTTTTTTTAAGATATTAAAAAAAAACTTGTTGGAAACTTAAGAATGCATAATTTTTTATAATTTTGAAAATTTTCAATATATATTTTTTTTCAATTATTAACAATTTTTATTATTTATAAACACAATTTTTAAATATAAAATTTTTTCACCGCACTTAATATAGATGATTTGATTTTATATTCGTTTAAATTTATACTGCACGTAGTATGTGAATTTATGAAATAATTATTTCGACAATTATTGAGCACTTTTGATTGAATTATGTACACTTAATTTGCTCATTAAACAACACATATAAATGAATATTTTTGCACATATTTATTTAATTTACTAGTTGTATATACATTTTCTATTGTAGTATTTGTTGAAAATTTCGTGCTTTTTCTTTCGTTTAGAATTTCCAAACAAACCGCCGTCATCCGTATTTTATTCGCTTTTTCCACTAGAGTATGTGTTTCAAAATGCTTTGAATTGAAAACTGTTGGTGTCGAAAACAGAAAATACAAATGCCACCCTAAAAAAAAAAACACACAAAAAAAACAATACACAAAAACCAACGACAAATTGTCTCGTTGTCCAAAAACAACAAACCAAAAAGCCGAAAAAATATAGAAACAAAACTGTTCTAAAGCTCATACATATTATGTGTGCTGCTTGTTCCTTCTTTTCTTTTTTTTTTTTTTTTTTGTTCCAATAAAAATTCCGTAACGTTTTTATTTCACTCATAATATTTTATTCTTTTTTCTGTTTCCATACATTTCAAATTGTTTACACTATTTCCATTTTGGAAGAGGTGTTAGAAAATGTGTTAGGTTAACGGGACACAATATATTTTGTTTAACAAAATCTGTTATGTTTACAATGAGGGAAAAGGCAATATACACGCCTGGTACCAAATTGACACCAAAGAGTTTATAATTTTTCAATAACATCCGTTGTCAAAGTATATACATACAACACTATGTAATGTTGACAACGCAACTTTGTCAATATTGCAACAATTCGTTGTCGAAATCTAAATTTTATACACATCCGTTGTCTAAATGTTAACAAACGTTGTAAGCTTTGTCAATAGTTTAGGAAGATTGCATAACAGATAGGGAATAGAGGTCTTTCAATCTAATTTCTAGCAGAAATCGTCCTTATACAGTTACTATAAATCTATTTATCTATAAACCTGAAAAATGTTACACACAGAAAAAAGTTTGAGCATAAATATTATGAACAGCTTTCATTGACTAAAGTTAATAGTATTTAAGAATAAGTTCCTAAATTGTATGAATTTTTTCATTTTTATTTTTTAAAAATAATCTAGAAAAATTAAAAATTTTCTTTCTATTTTTCTATTTGTTAAAAAATGTTTGAAATTTTCTTTGGAAATTTTTTTTTACTTTATGATTTTTAGATTGAAAACAATGAAAATGCGCGTAACTTGCAGGATTGTCTGAAGAATGGATGTTTTGCTATATTGCTGATGTTTTTATACCCTCCACCACCATCAGTGGTGATAGAGGGTATATATAACTTTATCATTCCGTGTGTAACACCAAGAAATATTCACCTGAGACCCAACAAAGTATATATATTCTGGGTCCTTATCAAATTCTGAGTCGATTTAGCTATGTCCGTCTGTCCGTCTGTCTGTGTAAAACACGCTCACGATAAAACGAAGCAATAGAGCTTAACCAAATTCACCCAAAATATTCTTCATTTTCCTAAGTTGTTTGGTATTGCAAATGGGCAAAATCGGTTCACACCGGGAAAAGTTATGAATCAAAATTTAAAACAACCTCGGAAAAAAATAAGCATTTTTTACACATTCTGATGTAGTTTTCTCGAAAACTATGCAAGATAATTCCATGGAAATCACCATACATTCGTTTCTGCGTAAGATCTTGATCCCTACTGAAAATTGCCAGAATAGGTCCACAATTTCATATACCTCCCATACAAAAGTACATATTCCCGGAAAATGGGTTTTTTGTTAATAACTTTGGTATAAGTATTGCCCATATGTATAGAAATATTGCTGTGAAATTTTTTTCCGATCGGTCCATAATTGGTCATAGCTCCCATACAAGGTCCCCTCCCGAAAATCACTTAAACGCACATTACTCATTACAAAATTAAGATATCCATATAAAATTTGGTACAAATATTACTCATAGGCACAGAAATTTTGTTGTGAAATTTTTTTCCGATCGGACCATAATTGATCATAGCTCCCATACAAGGTCCCCTCCCGAAAATCACTTAAACGCGCATAACTCATTACTAAATTCAGATATCCATATAAAATTTGGTACAAGTATTGCCCATATGCATAGAAATATTACTGTGAAATTTTTTTCCGATCGGTCCATAATTGGTCATAGCTCCCATACAAGGTCCCCTCTCGAAAATGACTTAAACGCGCATAACACATTACTAAATTAAGATATCCATATAAGGTTTGGTACAAGCATTACTCATATGCACAGAAATATTACTGTGAAATTTTTTTTCGATCGGTCCATAATTGGTCATAGCTCCCATACAAGGTCCCCTCCCGAAAATCACTTAAACGCGCATAACTCATTACGTAATTAAGATACCCATATGGTACAAATATTACTCATATGCACAGAAATATTACAGATAATTTTTTTCCGATCGGTCCATAACTGGTCATAGCTCCCATACAAGGTCCCCTCCCGAAAATCACTTAAACGCACATAACTCATTACTAAATTAAGATATCCATATAAAGTTTGGCAAAAATATTGCTCATATACAGAGAAATATTACTGTGAAATTGTTTTCCTATCGATCCATAATTGATCATAGCTCCCATACAAGGTCCCTTTCAGAAAAAAAGGTGCATAACTCATTATCAAATAATGATATAAATAAATACTATTTTTGTTCATAAATACTATTTTGTAATGCAAAAAGCACTTAATGCTATTTCAAAAATTTTTCACGATCGGTCTATATTTGGTCATATCTCTCATACTAGGCCCTGCCCCTAAAAGCGCTTTAACCGTATTTAACTATTTGCATTATCAATTTGTGTAGAACAAAATTATATATATGTATGTATTTTTAAAATCCTTAAATCTTTCACACACATGCATACATGCAAATACGAGATATCGCTAAAGCATATCTTAGGGCGCTATAAAAATTTAAAAGAAAGTGGCGTTTCTAATGTTCAATAAATCTTGGAATTGTAGTAGATTTAAGCTATTTAAATCTTGGGATTTTTCTATTTAAGACATGAGAAAACTTATTTCTACAAATATTTTATTAATTAGAAATGTATTAATACAAAAGTTGCTGGTGGAGGGTATTTAAGATTCGGCTCAGCCGAATATAGCACTCTAACTTGTTTTATTTCATATTTTGTTTTCCAATATTTTTATTTATTTTTCATAAAAATTCGCTAATTATTATTATTTTATTTTCTAAAAAAATGGAACATTGTATATTTATTGCAATGTGTATATTTATTGCAATTTTTTATGAAAATCAAAGAAAATAAGTAAAAAAAAACCAAAAAGTTCATTCATGTACAAATTCATACATTTTATGAACTTTTAATATTCCGAATGAAAATGGTTTGGGAAAAAAAAGTCATGTTCGATTCATACAATTTATTACAAAATTCATTCTAGTTATGTATTATTTTTTTCTGTGCATTTAAGAAGACTGCATAACAGATTTATATCGGTTCGGAGTGAATAGAGGTCTCACAATCAAATTTTTTACCTGAAAAATGGCAAATGGCATATGTATAGGCATTGCCATTTGTAATAGCTGCTCTAAGAACTAGTCTTTCAGAAGCTCTGAACAGTATATATTGCATATACTACCTATAGTTCTTTATATAGCAGCCAAGCGAATGTCAGAAATCAAGAACATATGGACATGCCAAGATTTTAAGTCTACTGCTCCTAATCTTGAAACAACCAACCGACCATATTACTCCTCACATAGACTTTGATAGATTTTTTTAAAGTCAGACAAAATCTGGAAACTACAACATGAGTGGTGTATGGGTAACATACATATGGCTCCAAATAGAACTGTGGTGTTGGATATGGTGTCCTCTGCAAAGAAGCTGGGATAAGTTTCTCTCCCTGAACAGGCAGATGAGCTAGCCAAAGCGGAATCTGCTCTGGATATATCCAACGCCTTTTCAGTTGCAACTCCGTTAGGTTTAATCAAAAGCAAGTCTGCTTGGGCTCCTGTTCCGTCTCGCAGTTGCAAAGACATGGAAAGGGGAGAAAAGGTCTTGAATCTTCTCTGTGAATGTCCTGCTCTAGATCAGATTTCTTGGTAATTACCTCATATCCAACCTTGATGAGATATCTGAATCTAAACTTAATGACCTCGAGAGATTTCTGGATCTAATAATGTACAATGCTGCATCTGACGAATGGAGTCGTCCTGTCGCCATTCGTTCAACTGGTTGGCTTTGAAGCGTGATGTAATGCGTTCCAACGTTATTAATTCGAGTTGGACTTAGAAGCTCCATGTTATTTTCTCTAAAAATATTCATGATAATTAATAGCTGAGGTGATAAGGGGCATCCTTGTTTACTCATCACGTAGATTGTTCTCTATTTTACTTTGAAATCTTATCTGTATTATGAGAAGTAGCGCTCATTTTAGCACCTAATTTCAATCCTCGTTGGTAATGCAACTCCAACTCCAAAAATGTTCTTCATTTTGTTGGATCTCAACGATTGACTTTAGTCATAGTCAGTAAAAGTCCAAGTGCTTTACACCTGGCGTGTTGACCTGCCTGTTTACGGTGGTATTTTTAGAACCACATGTTGAGCTTATTAGATGATTCATCACCGCCCCCTTTGTGCTTCTTACACGTCGGTGGGAATTTTTGTTTATTATTCTGCCAGTCCAAGTATAATAATCTTTGACCATTGTTGCTCCGTTGCATAACTTCCGAGATGCAATAACATTACTTCCGTTTAAAACCACTCAGATTATGTGGTCTCCATCGAAATACGAATCCATCAAATAAGCCGACTGTGGATTATCTGGTATGAACAGAGTAAACCCTGAACATGCCCGGACAAGGAAGGAAAATTCATCGGTAATATATCTTAGATCTATCACCATTCAACCAATAACACTTCTCATTCATCTGATACATCTACTCTAGATATAGGTATGGATGAGGACCGCATACCCCAACATCCATTACGTATCATATATACATACTTGACACCAACTCATTTCCAACTCTTCTACAATCACTCCGTTGCGAGATACGGAACTTATCCCGAATTAAAGAATTTACCGTGTCTTTCAACCAACATTACTTTCCCGGTAGTTTGACTTTAAACCACAACCACCACATGCACCCCGAAGGGACCTCACCAATAACCGGGACAAGAAAGAGCCCGAAACTCTGCCCGGATCCCGTGGTACCAGATTATAAGGCTCCTTGATTCGATCCCAAGTTAAACAATTCCAAAGCCAAGTATACATTTGACACTACCAGTTTATATTTATTGCCGTCAGACTGGAGATATTCGTAGCACCACTTTCCCTTCGGGATTGCAATAACAACAACAAGGTCTCTTCCAACTATTCCTTCATTAAAAATATGTTCACTTCTAATAAAATTGTGTATCCGTTACAAACCAATCGCACGAACGATTGAAGCGTAATGGGTCTATACTCCTTCATACTTTGGCAATATCAGAGAAAGTAACAACCATTTCATTTTTAACTTCTGTAGAAATCGTGATATTGGAAAATTTTATCGTCTCGTATGAAGCCTAAAGGATACTATTTTATGCGTTTAAGGCGTTGAATTCAATTGCAAAGTTGAGAGCAATTTCATTAGTCGAGCAACTTTGATAAATAGTATCTTTACTACTCTTGAATGCCCTTTCTTTCAATATAAAATTTCAAGATCTCAAACATGGGTAAATTCTTAATGAAAGTAGATCGTAATAAAATACACCTGACAACATCCAAAAATAATAGTCTATAGTCTATATATAGTCCAGACTATCTACATATACATATATAAGATTATAGTCCAGAGTATAGACTAGACTATAATCCAGACTATAAGTTATAACTCAGAAAATTGCCAACAATCTTCAACTATTGTGTCTATTTCAATTCTAATTAAAAAAACATTTGGAAATGGTGCCGGTGATATAAAGCAGATATTACGATTTTTTTGTGAAAATTTTCAAAAACAAAAGTTCTGAAAATAAATTTTCTTTATTTTAAAATTAAAACAATATTAACCCAAGTGTGAGTATGTTTGGGTGGGAGTGTGTGTATATTGTAGCAGACGCCATTAAAATAATTTTAAGTTTAACAAAAAGTTTGTTGTCTGACGTTTATTGTTTCGAATACATCGATTTTTTTTTTTTGCTTCTGGTCTGAAACATTTTTTCTATTTCCTCATTTTCTTTTATTCATTTATAATTTTCTTTTCTATATATTCTCATTTTCTTTTGTTGGTGAGAAATTTTGGAATTTTCTTTTCGTTTTCTTGTATTTTATGAAATGTGTCAGTACATCAGTCAGTTGGTCAGTTTTTTTTTTTATGTTCTCTTGAATTTGTTTTTATTGTTTATAAACACGACAATGCCAAGTGTATGGTCATCGTGGAATGATGGAACCTAGAAACATAGATATAAACTGAGACCACGTAACAAACATACTATGCTAATTTTTGTTGATTAATTAAAAATGTTTTTCTAAAAATTATTAGAAGATTAAACAAGTAATTTATAAACAAAAAATTTAGGCCGGTTTATTGGTATATTGTAGACAAAATTTGCAGGGAACCAGCTCAAACAGGTGGCATTTACTAAAGTAAATGACCTAGTTTTATCAATGACTAATTACCTGAATATATACTTTTGGAAAAAATGGAACTTTAACTAACAAATTTTAATTAAAACATTTTCCATTTATTTGGACTTTGGCTACTATCTGTATTTTAGTTTTTATAAAATTAATCACTATATTTAATGAAAAACTTCCTTCTTAGTTAAAGTGTTTAGTAAGTGCTGCATACACTAAAAATGTTTATAATTTGCCAAACAAAGGGTTTATTTTTAAACATCTAATTTGAACTTCGAAAGTAAATAAAATGTTTCTTGGTTAGCCTTTTATACCCTACACTATAGCGAAGAGGGTATTATGCATTTATTCTAATGTTTGAAACCCCCAAAATAATATCCCTTAAAAATGTATTCTTTAAACATTTCTTAATATATCAATTTCAAATTCTGTAAAGTTCGGTCTACGATTGGACGTAGCCCCCGTAGGGCCTCTTTAACCTCGTATTATTACCAGTCTTGTTAGAAAATGCAATATTTTTATAATATCACTCTAATAAATTATGTTGTGAAATTACCTTTTATATAAGTGTTTCCTCAATTCAAGGGTGTATGGTATTATATGGTCGTATATAGCCGATTATGTTATAAGCTTTCAGAAGCAATGTGATTTTCATAAAATTCTTTTTTTTTTTTTGGTTCAAATCCCATAACGTCATAAATTTTATTTTATTGTTTTCGTGAGTTTTTTGAAATATTTTTTATGGCGTAATTTGTTTTGAATACAGTTCCAACTCGTGCATTTTTTTCAGAAAAGTTTAAAAAAAAATAACACATTATAAAGTTCATTTTAAATTTTCTAGACATTCTAAAAAAGAAATGGCAGTGACCAACAAAGATATGTAGACAAAATATATGTATGTATGTATTTGTATATGTTGATATTGTTTTTAAAATAATAAATTAATCTGATCAGAGCTGATTTTCACATCACATTATTCAGAATTTGGAATACGCATTGAATAGTAGTTGATGATCGTAATCAGTTTAATGTGGACATAGCCGATTGCGATCATAATGATTTCATTTATTATCTTTAGTCATATTCCAATTAAATTTCCCATCAAGACCTGTTCTTAGCCCCAGTCTTATTCCTAGTTGTATTCCATGTCTTAATAATATTCCAAGTCTTATTCTTAGTCATATTTCTAGTTCTTTTTCCTAGTCCTAATTCTATTCTTAGTTCTATTTCTAATACCATTCCTATTACTAGTCCTATTCCTAGTCCTATTTGTAGTCATATTCCTAGTTATATTTCTAGTGCTAGTCCTAATACTTTCCGATACTTATTTTTTTAGTCCTATTTCAAGTTATATTCCTATTCGTTATGCTATTTTCTTAGTTCTAGCCCTAGTTCTATTCTAGTCGTTGTCCCACTCATAGTGCTATTCCAAATAATATTCTTAGTTTTATTCCTAGATATTATATTATAATATATATTATATATATTCCTGATGGTATTCCTAGTCTTATTCCTATTCCTCGTGATATTCTTTGTACTTGTCCTATTCTTTATTCTATTCCTAATGCTATTCCGAGTCCTATTCCTCGTCTTATTTAAAGTTCTATTCCTAATGCTATTGCGATTCGTAGTACTATTTCAAGACTTAATTCTACTGATATTCCCAGTCCTATTCCTCATCAAATTCCCAATCATTGCCCGATTACTAATACTATTCATAGTCCAATTCCTATTCCCACTCGAAGTTCAATTCCTAATGCTATTAAAAGTCATATTCCTAATGCTATTCCTAGTTCTATTCCCAATCCTATTCCTAATCATATTCCTTGTCCTATTTCTAATACCACCCCGAGTTCTGGCCCTATCACTAGTCCTACTCCATGTTATATTCCTACACAGAGGGAAAAGGAAATATACACACCTGGTACCAAATTGACACCAAACTGTTTATAATTTTTCAATAACATCCGTTGTCAAAGTATATACATACGTACGACAACACTATGTAATGTTGACAACGCGACGTTGTCAGCATTGCAACAATTCGTTGTCGAAATCTAAATGTTATACACATCCGTTGTCTAAATGTTAGCAAACGTGTTAAGCTCTCTATTGACAACGGATTGTTTGTCAATAGTGAGCTTACCACGTTTGTTAACATTTAGACAACGGATGTGTATAAAATTTAGATTTCGACAACGAATTGTTGTAATATTGTGAACATTACATAGTGTTGTCGTACGTATGTATGTACTTTGACAACGGATAGTATTGAAAAATTATAAACAGTTTGGTGTCAATTTGGTACCAGGTGTGTATATTTCTTTTTCCCTCTCTGTAGTGGTATTTCTTTACCGAATCATATTTCTATTCTTATAGTCCTACTCTTCGTCATATTTCAAGCCCTAGTCTAGGTCTTAGTTCTAGTCCTTAATCTCAATCCTCAATTAATATTTCTTGTCCAGTTCCCAGTCCGACCACTCTTTCTTAATTTTAAAAGATTTTGATGCAATTTCATGTGATTAGAAATTGAATTTTAATCAATATTTGATTAAAATTTACTTGTGATCAAATTTAGACTAATACTACCCACAATACATACAATATTTTAAAAAATATATAGTGGTTAAAATTTGTTTAAACATCTGCCTCGAATATACAGTATTGTTCGAAAGATAAGTAATCTTTGTAGACAGTTTAATTCGTTTGTTAAACTTGTTCCTTGTGAATACCACAGAATTTTAGAATAACTCTTTTAACATTGAGATTGGTAATAATTTATCTTGTTTTCTTTTTAAATATGCAAATAAGAATTTCTTTCTTTTCTCTGAAACCCCAAAGAAGTGATATTTGCTAAAATGTTATTCGAAGCAAATTAAATTAATTTGATTTGTAGTTCAATAAATAGGGGAACTCCACTTGTTTTGTTAAAAAATAATATCGATAACATTTAATTTACTGAGGTTTCGAACAATACTGTATTTAATTCTAAAATAGTTTATTCTTTTTCTGATACAAAAACACAATTGACACAGTTTTTTTCAAAAGATACGAGTGCGAGTTAAAATAACACATAATTATTAATATTATAATAAATTTTTGGGGCACATTTAAAACATGTGTATGTCAATGTCAAACCAAGAATATACCTTTAATAAATTAACAATCACACATATGAAATACATACATATGTACATTTGTATGTATTAACTAAAATAATAAATCTAATATTAGTTCAACGACCTTCAAAATGCGTTCTACAACAACAACAAAAAAACTAAAAAGAAAAACATAAAATATATAAAATTAACACCCACATAAGAACAAAAAGTACAAATTTTAATACAAACACAGATGTACATAATACATAAATACTTATATGCATAGACGCTACAGATATGTAAGTTAATAAATAAAACAAAAACATAAAATATATTTTCATTCAAAATATTTCAGGAAATTCCAATAAAAAATCAGATAAAACTAAACATTTAGAAGTTACTGGCTAAAAAACAAAGACACGCGATATTGATATTGAATTCTGTAAAAAGTTGTATGCGTATATTATGACTCAGGCAACTTTTTAATAAATAGACCCTTCATAAATTTTATATAGAAATATTTATTAAATACTTTTATATATACCTTGTATATCTATTTTATACTAAATACTTATAAGGATAAAGCAATGTCATTTTGAATTTTTTTATGTTTAATTATAGAGTTGCCATACTTTGTTTCATTAATAGTTAGTTCCTTTACCCTTCCCCTAATTAGCCATAAAATTCCATTAATTAAAGCTAAAAAAAAATATCTAATGTGGAAGGTTAGTTAGATTATTTCCACTAAATAAACTTTTATTTTCCTTGTAGACTATTTTTACTGCTTCAATTACTTTGACTACAATAAAGGTATAGTTTGGTCTTAGAAAATAATTAGAATTTATTAGTATTTATATTCCTTGTCCTTTATCCAAAGTAAAGGTATACAAATTTCTAAACAAAACTCTGTGACACCAAAAGGCAAGAGTTGTTTTTATCCCTTTTATTTTGAGAATTTCATAGATTTCTTAGTTTATTGCCTTCGAGCATATTTTGATTAAACTTTTGTCTATCAACTAGTCTCGTTTTGTTTTGCTGCATTATATCATTATTTTTTTTATGTTTTACTCCCAGTTTTTCGTCTAATTCCTTCACTTTCCATATATCGGAGTAATTATGTTTCCTACTTAAGGTTGCGATATTTTCAAAAAACATATACAAATTTTTGGTTAACATAACAGATTTTATTAATACAGGTGTCTTCTGACATCAGAAGTAATTCCCCCGGACACTATCGTACCTGTACATTCCTTTACCGACCGATTTTGTTTCCAGGATAAGATTCCTTAGAATTGTTTAATCTGAGTTCCTAATATCAGATATAACATCGCTCCCAAGATATTTAGATCTCATTTTCATGAAAAAAATCAAATTTAAATCTATGGAGACAATATTATTTGTCTTTTTTCTATAGAATTATTATATCTGAATCCGAAGAAAATGTTGAAAAAGATCTATATTAGCTATTTTTGAAAATACAGTAGGATATAAGATCTATATATGTACAAGAAACTATATACATATAAAAACAAGTAAGAAATTATAGTCGGGCGAGGCCGACCATATATTTCCATATATTTCCCCTACACCTGTTACAAAAATAAAATGTGATTTAGTTTTCATAATAAAGCATTGTAGTTGAATTGTACCTTGTAACGCTCAACAATATTGGTCCTATACCCAGCTTAAAGTATACCAATCGGCTTAGAATCATTTTCTGAGTCGATTTAGCTATGTCCGTCCGTCTGTCCGTCCATGTAAACCTTGTAATCAAACTACAGGTGTAGGGTATAAAAACATGATTTTTAACAAAATTTCTAACTCCAATGCCGAATCGTATAGACCCACCATCAAGTTGTCTGAATAGGGTTCAATTATAGAACGATCTGTACAGAATTAATCCGACCCATCCTCATAAATTTTCTCAGAGATATTTATGTTCCTATAAAACTTGTTTATGAATGATTTCGCCAGTGTACTGGTATTGGTAAGAAAGTTATGAGTGTTAAAGTCATTTTCAGAAGGTTGGATATCCGCCATACATTACTATATAATTTATGGGTGAGTAAAAATAACTTGTTTATCAAGATTGCTGCCTAATACACCTGTTTATGACTCTTTAAACTGTATTTCGGAGAGACACTTATATATACATGGGGCCAGGTGAAATCGAGGACCGCTGTAGCTCATTTTCAATACCGAACAGACCTTATCAATAGAGAGTAACAGTGCAGAATTTCAACTCTGTAGCTTCTCCCATGTGGCTCCCATCGTGCTTTCAACAGGCACAACGTCTTAGATTTTAATAAGAAGTAGAATTTCATAAAGACCTAAAGCCATTTCGAGACGTTGAAGGAGTTAACTGATAAAAAAACGTTACTTATCTAAATTCAAAATATATGTACAATTTTTTTAATTTTGTCTAGATTTTCGTTTGGAGCCACAGTACCACTGTTTCATTACTTCAAGTAGGCTTGCTATTTATAATACAGAGCTTTCCAAGTAATTTAACCCTATAAGTATATATTAACCTTAAATTTTTCGTTATTACACGGACTTCTGCCTAGAAGCAAGTGTTGTAAACAATTAGACGATAAATGTCTCGAATAAGAGATATCTAGTTTTTAGATAGCCCGGCATACGTTTTGTTTCCCTAGCGAGGGTACTATCATTTAGTAACTTCTTTATGCATATATGGAACTTATTTTGATTAGGTCGAAAAAAAATCATATTAAGTGATTTTGGGATATGGACTTTTTACGGGTGTTATGACCTATTATGGGCTAATCTTTCTGATGCCAAACAAATTTAGGATAATGATTTGTATATTTACAAACCATATTTCTGCCCAGTTCTACTCTGACGTCGATATTTTTAATGAATTATATTCGTTTAAGTATTTTTCGAAACAATGTTGATGGCCTTATATGGGAGCTACGACCCATAGTGACCAATTGGAATACATTTTAGCAGAATGATTTATCTTTACACAGATCACGATTATGTCGAATTTTATCTGGAAATAATCATTTAATAATAAATTATGTGGTATTAAGTGATTTTCAGAATTGAACCTTATATGGGAGCTATGACTAATTATGGACCGATCCGGAAAAAAATCCGTTTACTGATTTATATATACACAAAACATATTCAAGTTATCAATGAAATTTTGCATTTAAGTTATTGTCGTAAATAATCCATATATGTGACCAATTATGGACCGAACCCGGAAAAATTTCGCATAATGCTTTAGGAAGACAGACAGACGGACTTAGAATTTGATAAGGACCCGGAATATATATACTTTGTTGGGTCTCAGATGAATATTTCTTGGTGTTACACACGGAATGACAAATTTATATATACCCAGGGTATAATAAGACTTCTATGTGGATCCAAGCCTAATTTAGGATTATTTATGGACTGTTATTGTACATCTTCCATAGAACTTACCTACATCTGTATCTACGCATTACGTCAGTAATAATTATAAAACATACATAAATAGTTAATGAATTTAAAAGAAATACATTTATTTATTTAATAAATTTCATTCATACATATTATATGCATGTGTATAATAATATAATTTATAATAAATTTACTTTTGTAATCTATAGATGTTTATGAAAAAATGTAAAATAAATTAAGTCATTTATGTTTTACGTTCTTAAAAAATAAACACAACTCGATTCATAGCTGCAGATGAAGAAACTAAATCTGTCGTACATCCTTCAACCCCCCACATAACTCCCAGTCCCCAGTAAGGTTTTCGATTAATGCCATTCAAATAAAATGTGAGAGACAAATAAATAACCAGTGATAATGGTAATTTGACCCAACATCATGGGGAAAACAATTCTAAAAAAATAAACAATGAAATCAATAGTTAAATGATTAATTAATATTAAACAAAGCAATAGTTTATAATTACTTTAAATAACGGGTAAATGAAATTTTATAACCATGTTGTTCGGCAATACCGGCTGACAGCACATTGGCAGAGGCGCCATATAAGGTGCCATTACCTAGAAATAGAAAATTACAAAAAACATAAAAGTAGACATTAAGTACTTATCGTATATTTCCCAATCACTTACCACCCAAACAGGGACCAAATGCCAAAGCCCACACCAGCGGCTCCAAGGGCAAACCTAAAGTTTCTTTGGCTACCAAAGACACTACTACTTTAACCATCATTGCCGTCACAGGTATACTATCCAAAATAGCTGAAGCCAAAGCTGATATCCATAAAATTATGAATATAGCCATAGCCAAACGATTCTTTTTATCTACACATAAAATTATTTTCTCTGTAACTTCACCAATCCAGGTGAACAGACCCAAACGCTCTACACACTCCATCATTACAAACATGGCGGCAAAGAAGAGTAGCGTGGTCCATTCTATGCGATGCATTAAATGTTCAATATCTTCACGATTGAGTATTATAAGCAAAGCTATAACTCCTAGTAGTGCCACCCAACCTAGGGGAAGAGTTCTTAGTTGAGGTACCGATTGTATGAAGAAACAGACAATCACAAATACTAGAGCGCCACAAGCTTGGGCGAGTAGTTTTTTATCTTTGATGGGGTACTGAAAGAAAGATTTCAATTTGCTGTTATTAAAATAGTAATTTAAACAATAAATAGTATATTCCCAGTCATAAATTTTCTAAAGAATGGAGTATTTTTTTTTCATAATTTTTTGCTTTCATAATTTTCTATAACAAGGGATTATCAGAGGATCTCTCTCCTAATATTTTTTTCTAAAAATGACGAACCCTATATGACAAATTTGACGATGTATCTAGAGTTTGAGTTATTACTTTGGATTAGATAAAGTCTTTTTATGGCCAAACTATCTATAAATATTATTTGAACTGTAACATCTGTTATTTTTCCAGTGACGCTTATGAATGTTACATGAAAATCACATGTTTATAAAATTCCGAAAATTTTATCGTGCAAAGTTTATCAAAGTTATTAATACTATTATTATTAAAATAATAATAAATAACTAATGATTAAGTAATAACTTATTAATAGATTATTATGGTAAATACCAAGAAAGTTTATCTAATTTGGGATTAACTAAGACCGTTATTCAATTTAACGTTATGAAATCTATAGTAGAATTAATTGTTGGTTATCGCTTTTAATCAAAGACCTATGGTTTAATAATATTAAATATTAAAATAAATTTGGTTTATCAAAGAATATATCCGATTTTACGGCATGCAGTCTCCATGGAAGTACTTGGTATATAATTGATTTGACGACTTGTTCTATTAGAGGAGGAGTTGGTTCTAGTTAGTTAGTTACTTAATTAGTTTGAAAGAATGATGTATATATATCAAATCCACAGAAATACTCCTAGGCCTCTATCGGGCCTGTTGTGCGCTCCTTAAAAAGTGCCTCAGGTGGGAATCGAACCTACTGCATCCGGTCTAACAGACTAGAACACTAACCTACCATAGGCGACAGGAGTTGGTTCTAACTCTAACAAGTTGTAAGACCTAATAACGAGCCAATCTGCAAAAATATTGGATTATGATAAACTCTACAGCATTATATATCATAATTCAAATGCCCTGCTGCAGTCAGTCCACATTCCGGAATTTGAGATCAGTACAATTCTTAAAATCAGAATTGAAAAGACCAAATGACTTTTTCGAGTTATAGAAAGATCCCTTGAATTTAAACAATATACTATGGAAGCCTTCTTAGAAGTAGAAGATGCCTGCCATAACGCGTAGTTACGGTAAGTCTTCGTAACAAAGTCTAAGTCCAAGTTCAATCAAATGGAACGAGTGATACCACAGGGTGACAAAATCTCTCCACTACTTTGGGTCATTGTGATTAACGGTCCATGTTTTGATACTGGTACCGGAAATAATTAATGATATTATGTTCAAAGTTTTTAGCTACTTAATAACTGCGCCACAGACAGTGACCTAGGAGTAAATCAAAGCAAGACAGAACTGAGCAAAAAGCAAGATTCCAAGTTTGAACTTGTCGCGGTTAAAGAACTGCGAAATCCCCTTATCAAACAATGCTAAATATTTATAAATTATCCTAGACTCCATGGAAACTTAATATCCAATATAATGTCAAGAAGGCAATGGTCGCCTACTACTCCTGTCGTAATAGGTTTGGGGTGAAATGGGGACTTAGTCCTAACATTAGTTGAATGGATATTTACAGTTGTAGTACTCCTGGACAACAACTAAGAAGAAATTTTTTGTAGAACAACTCTACAAAGTTCACAGATCAGCATGCATTGGAAAATCATGTACTCTAAGAACTAGTCCTTTAGAAACTCTGAACACTATATTGCACATAATACTTTCAGATGATGGCAATATCTACCTGCAACCCAGCGAGGTTTAAGTAATCGAAAAGTTGGAGGTTAATAAAATATGTAGATTCTAAGATTCAAAGCCTATTGAAACCAATCTTAAACCGATCATTCAACTATATTACTCCCCATACGGACTTGATAGAGTTTTCAAAGTTAGAGTTCCTTTCAGGAACGAAAGGTGTAGGGGTAACCTACCCAGCGAATATGCGACCAGAACTCTTACAGATGGTTCAAAAATAAACTGCGGTTTTGGTTCTAATATCTTCTCCGAAGAAACTGGGATTAGTATCTCTCAACTGCGGTATTTTTCAGGCTGAAATATTTGAAAGCAAAATTAACAGGACACTGAGTGTTAGGCTGACATGCAAGTCAGATTCAATGAAAAGGAAAATCTTCTATATTATTTGAGAATTCCCTGCTTTAACCGCTAAGAGAAACATTTTCCTTGGCAGTTAGTATAGAGTGGAGTGGTTCTGTCAAAATAGAGTGCCTTCGACTATACTTAACTGTTCGCAAGCTGTGACCTTACACGATGACCAACCAACCAATGAAATGTTCTCCATTAATGCAATGAAGTGATTCGTTAGGCTGTAAACAATGAAAAATTTCATTAATCAAATGATGAAATTTATGCCAGGAATGTAGTTTATTCTCTTGGCGAAAGTACTTGCACGTTCTTATAAAATGGGCCCTTAACGGTTCTAAATATTGAACTTCTGCTTTTAGAACAGATACTTTGTTCAAAGCTCCAATTTTTTTATATTTAAATCTGCAACTTTTTATCAGCTTAAGAAAAATTTGATTAATGGACCTTTTATAAACTTAAGAAGAAAATATTTTTTTAATATTTCATCTTCTAGGACCATGACCATGATTGCCCATGATGTTTTAAATATTTAAAAATAAAACATTGCATCAAATTAAAATCCTTTAAACTTACCTTAGCCTTCAAATCTTCAAGTGTATGAACGTAAGCATCTGTCTTATCCAAACCTCGTAATTTCCGTTTCAGGGCATGTTTCAAAATACGAACCTTCTTCAGCAAAGTTTCACGCACTAAATCGGCATCTTTTGAAAATGACGAAATCGAATTGGCAGCCTTTTGCCAAACGCGAATTTCACGTCTTAAATCTTTAATCTCTTTGGGTTCATTAAGACGCAAAGACTGAATGTCTCTAAAAATCAAACGTAAATAGAGACAACTCTGTAGGACAGTTAAAATTACACCGGGTATGGTGTGTTCAACAAATTTCATAAAACTAACGCCCTAGAGAAGGGATTTTAAATATAAGTATTTGTATAAAATTTAAACAGATAAATGTTAAACTTACATTGGTCGCTATAAAATGATTTGAACAAATAATTATACTAATGGGATCTCCGATAGGTGTTAGAGAACCACCAATGTTCGAGTGCACAATAATGCCCATTATAACTGGCACAGGATCTAGACCCATAACCTCACACAAACGTATAGCCACTGGGGTCATTAATATAACGGTGGTCATGTTATCCAAAAAGCTCGAGACAAAACAGGTTATAACACATAAACTATAGATCATGGGCCATGTTTTGCCCTGGGAGATTTCATAAGCCACAACAGCTAAGTAATCGAAGACACCGGTTTCTGTTAAAATACCAACTAAAATCATCATACAGAAGAGCAGAGTTAATAATTCCATATCCATCCATTGTACAATTTCCTCCATATTGGGACGATCATCAAAA
The DNA here is from genome assembly GCF_015586225.1 of Lucilia sericata. Taxonomy (NCBI): domain Eukaryota; kingdom Metazoa; phylum Arthropoda; class Insecta; order Diptera; family Calliphoridae; genus Lucilia; species Lucilia sericata. Next base: position 329,591 of record NW_023994313.1, on the reverse strand, counting down.
CAGGCCAAAACAGCTATCGACAAAATAGAACAAACAATTGCCACAAAAGTTCTTTCAAAGACCTAGTGATTTGATATGATTAATAAGAAAGTTTTAGTTGATTTCTTTAGGAAACCCACCTCCCACACCAATAAAGCATAGAATGTCAGCAAAATAAAAGCCGCCAATAAAGTGCCAGTTGTCACATTTATAATCAAGGGATTATAAATAATTTTAACTGCCATGTCTTTCCTAACATTTGAGAAAATTCTCAAACGCATTATTGTATCCTTACTGTCCAGATCTTGCAGGACTTCATCGGTCATAGTGTAAGTAAAATTACGCAATACCACAGGAGCATAATCGAAAAGTTCCTCATTCACTAAAGGTATCATCCAGGGTTGTAAAATGTCCTTTTAAATAAAAATTGTTTAATAATATTCAAAATATTGTAATTTTTAAAGTAATTTACCTTAAAACTAGTTTGATTTTCAAAACCATTCGTATAAGATATTTGTGGCTGTATGGTTAGAAAACTTTCCGTTTCATTGGCATCATAGAAAGATTCATTAAATGTACCATATATCTTTAAATTAAAATCTCCCGTGGGTTTTGTATGTAAAATGAAATCTGGAAAATAAAAGTTCACCATAAAATTAACAACTTTAATTTAGTTTTTAATCTTTCTTCTCACTTTTCCCTCTTTCCTGTGGCACTTCCAAAGTTTTTTCCAACAAATGTTTTTCCTCGAATACCATAAATACTACAGCCGAAAATATCCAAAATGCCAATAAACCATAACGTTTTGCCAGTTTAATGCGGTTACGTTTTTGTTTATTTTTCGCTTTGGCTTCTTCTTTATCAATGTGTTTTTGCACGCTATTACAGTGGGGCATTTCATGATCCGAATGAGTGCCTTCATCGTCGGTACTATAGGGGAAAAGGAGTTTTAATTGTGTTAATATTAAATGCTTAAGTTTAACAATTTACCTTTTTCGATCGTTTTCATTTGGATTTGAACGTGGTAAATTTTTAATATTTATAAACTCTGAACCAGCAAAACTTTTTTCATCTTCATGGCTGGATTCAAATTCGTTGGGAAGGATTGATTCATCATCGGTGGGTACAGCAGATCCTGAAGAAAAACAAAGAACGTGATTACTTAAATGTATATAAAACAAAACTTTAAATATTCACATCTATTTGATCGATATCAGTTATTACTCGATTGAACCGCAACCATTCATTATTCCCAATTTACCCTTTATTAAATTGACTATGACTCCCAGCATGTCGGCCGGACAGTCGCGAACTACATTTTTAACCTGCCACCGACTGCACAGGTGACTAGCAATGCTTGTCGAAAGAGGAAGTCAATCCTCACTCAAAAGATTACGAAGCGACAGTCAGAAAGATAGTAGGAGGCAATGTATGACAATGAACATTTTTGCTAAAGTTTGTTTTTAAGTGTCCACGATCTAGATTAGTTGGTGACTGTAACCTTTACTTTACTAGGATTAAATATGGGTCATAAAATTCAAAAAATAAAAATATTTTTTCAAAATTGATCAAGTGTAGATATATAGTCCAGAAGAACATTTCTGCTGCTTTATTCAGAATAGTTAGTTAGTTACTTAGTTTTAAAAAAGGATATACATCAAATCCTAAGAAATACACCTAGGTCTCTATCGGGCCTGTTATGCGCTCCTTTTCCAGTGCCTCAGGTGAGAATCGAACCCACCTGAGATAAAAGTTACGGTACAGGGCCTAAATAACCCAGTGCCGGCGGTAAATGTCGATCAACTTGCGAATCATGTATAGTCATCATCCTGCAATTGTAAGCAGAGTACCTTGGACTCTGTGGCGGACAATGCGTCAAGTGTACAGCATTCCATTACCACAAATACTGGGGTGAAAGAGAAGCATGTACTCGAAGAGAGCTTTTAATATAGGTAAGAGTTCCGACTCTGAATCCTCAGATGATAATAACAACACCATTAGAGCAAATTCCAAAAAGGATGAAGTAGAGCAAATGGTGATAGCATGGCTTTCTGGAGCACAGAGGAGTAAGTTGAAAAATATGCTTCAGGAAATCATAGTTCGTTACTCCTACGACACTCCGGAAATGAAAAATTGGATTCTCTCACAATATCCGAGGGAAAGAGGATTTGGTCTCCCGAGGAGTTGCCAACTGAGAATAAACCTTCTAACATACAGTCGAAGCCAAGCCATACCTCACTCAAAGGAATCTCAAGTCAGAATCCTGCGAGTAAAGATGACAACACCAAACCAGATATCCCGAAGACGAACACGTCAGCGAAATTAATCTTGAAGATAAGGTTATCTCAAAAAAAACCCTAAAAACAAGGAAGGAGAAGATAGCAGTTTCCGATGTCGGTAATCCGACGGGCAAAATTCCAAAAAAACAGCAGAGTGAGGACCAACAACAGCAGATAGTAGACCACGCAATTGCTTCAAAAGGCAAACAACCAATAGAGAGCTGCGAGTTCAGCATGGGTATGGTGTTGATGAGGTTGGCATCTTACAAATGTGTTAGTACCCTAAGGAACTTGGTGGAAAGTATCCCTACTCCCTCGGATGGCGCTAAGCTATGAATGGTAAACATGAGGGAGCTTCCAGTGATCTTAAAGTGCACTGACTACGTAAAAGGATGGAACAGTAAACTGACTAAAGAACGTATATTGAAAATTCTATTACTAAAATTAAAGTCAATCACTAAAATACCTAAGACTGTGCTTACAGCATCAGTAGCCACTACTGGTAACGTTGAGGAGTCAAATCCTAAAAGCGAGGACGTTACCACTAGTTAGTTAGTTAGTGAGTTAGTTTGAAAGGAGGATGTATATACATCAAATCCGAAGAAATACACCTAGGCCTCTATCGGGCCTGTTGTGCGCTCCTTAACCAGTGCCTCAGGTGGGAATCGAACCCACCACCTCCGGTCTACCAGACTAGAACACTAACCTACCGGAGGCCACGTTACCACTAACACGTCAGAAAAAAGTGCCCTTTCCAAAATTGGCGATTAAAAAAATGTTAAACCCCTTGGTGACCGACTTTGATTGGCTACCCACTGGCCTCCATTCTGCCTACCACCACATACAAATATTTATCATCTGGAAAACACCTCAGATCCTTGTGAAATTTCTTTCCCGGGATTCAGAATTATTTCCAAAAATAAAAGTTTATAAACCACTGTGTGTTACTGACTCAATGACTGACTAACTGATTCATCATAGCACAGCATAAGCTAGATGAAGATAGAAAGTTGAAATTGGACAGATCCACTTTTGGAAATCTGTCCCATGTATCTTTTTAACCACTGAACACAGAAATAAAATTCTTAATTTTTTTTTCATAAAGTGATAAAAATTGGATATTCCGACTGTAGATATGTGAAAATTTTAACTATTATTGGTACCTTTTTCATACATTTTTATTTTTATTTCGTGAATGGTGAATTAAAAAGTACTAAAAGGGGTAAAACTGGGTAATTTGATTTTATTCAAACTCATGGAGTCAATTTGGATAAAATTTGTATTTGTGTTATTTGTAATTCCGGTATCAAGACTTTTTTGGGTCCGGTAATCGGCTAGGTAATCAAAAACAAACATCTAAAGTTTTTATAGAATATTTTTCTCAGTGCATCATATATAAATTGATCTTAGACTATTTCAATTGTTTGTTCCCAAGTAACGAAAATTTGAAATGCAAATTAATTTCAAAATAAAAATCTACTCATAAATTACAAACCGATAATATCACATTTTCTTTCTTCAACTGGCAAATTGCAAAACAAAATTAACATAATTCCCTGAGAAAAACGTTTTATAACTGAAAAATAATTGTTTTTATTTCCCTGTATTTTAACAGTAAATTTTACAATATGGTTTTAAAAAAAAATTAATTAAAATACAATTGTTAAGATTATAGGTATTTTTTTCATTAAAAGAAAACTATAAAATTGTATATTTTATTTTCCCGCCGTTGTAAACTAAAAACAAAATTCGTTTTAACTAAATAAACCATAAAAATGTCAATGTCACATTGAACTAAACTGCAACCGATAATTTATGGTTCCATACATCATTTTATCTGTAAACAAAATTTTAATGCAAAACCTTGAAGTTTGATGCAGTTGTTGCTTGTGTTTATTTCACTAAGAAGACGTCACTCAATATTTGATCAGATTATAATCTTGAATACTAATCTTAATTAAATAATATTCGAACATTAGTGTCACAATAAAGAAATAACAAATCGAACGCAAAAGAAATACAAAAACATTTATTGTAAATATATAGTCAGCCATACGTTGAACAAGATAGTTGCTTGTAAAGTAGTAAATAGGTGCTTGTTCGAAAAACAGATATGATATTTATAGAAAACTGTTGTTTTGAAAATAGTCAAATTGTGTGCTTTAGGGGGCGGTAAATAGTTCCATTAGCTTTCTGAAGAAATTTACAACTTGTGTAGTTAGTTAGTCAGTTAATGACAAAAGGCAAAATGGTGGTGATGTTCCACCATCATCCATTATTGATTTTCATTTGATGATGACTTAACAAAGGAATCATGTGTTTCAAATTGTTTTGATGTTAAAGGTAAACAACCAAACCATACACTACTCACACCCTCTGAATGATAAACACAATCCAAATTTGACAATATGACAATAGGACGTTTTTAATGAATTTATGTTTTTCTTTTCTTCAGTGGATTCAAAATAAATTTGATTTCTCGAACAATACAATACGATACAATAATGTTTATTTAAATTTTCAAAAATTATCTATAATTTAGTTAACATTGTTGTGTGTGTTAAATTAAAAGATAGACTTTTGAATGATATTTAGTATTTTCTTAAATTTGTCAAATTAATAATGTTTAAACTACATCCAATAACCGTGGTACCAGATTATGTGGTTCGACCCCATGTCAAATCATTTCAAGGAAAGGCCGTGGATACATTTGATCATCAACAGTCCTGGCAGACTAGAGGTACACGAAGATGGGGTCTTTCATCAAGGTAACATGCCCCCAGCGGTTCTCAGACTTGCAATCATAAAATATTGAGATATATACCTTCATATATTGATCTTATGATACCATAGTGCCCTACATATATTTTACTGGACTTACGATAAAAAAATATGAGAGATACATTCATATATTGATCTTTCAAAAGCGATTCATGCCTTCACCCGGCCCCTACATACATATGTGTGTGTTGCCGGAATACTGTCTATGAGGATCAATTTATAATAATAATCAAATTATTGTATGGAGGTTCTCCGATGAAGTCCTTAATGAACGATTTGTTCAAAGTTATTTATCAATCTACCAAATCCTCAAGGGCACGATAAATGAATGGTAGGTAACTTGGAAATAAGTCTAGTGATCATTTATCTTTTATTATACCCGACACCACTTTAGTGGGGAGGGTATTGGGTTTGTTGTAATGTTTGTAACGTACAATAATATTGGTCCTGTATCCAACTTAAAGTTTACCAATCGGCTTAGAATCATTTTCGGTCTCGATTTAGCTATGTCCGCCCGTCTGTATGTCCTTGTAATCAAACTACAGGTCGAAATTTAGTACATGATCTTCTATTGCACCAAACACGAAGCCTATTGAAAATGTTTAACATCGGTTCATTATTTCACCTAGCCCCCATACAACTGAACACCCGAATAGGGCTTGTAAACCTTGTAATCAAACTACTGGTCGTAATTTTTAAGATAATTCAACGAAGTTTGGCACATGATCTTCTATTATACCAGAGACGAAGCATATTGAAGATGGTTAATATCGGTCCATTATTTACTAATGTGGTCTTTGAATCGTTTATAGCTAGCGCGGATTCAGGAAAAAAATTTTAGGAAGTTTTCTGAATAAGTCCTTATATAGAGGTTAGCGTAAAATGAAGACCGATTAACAACACCAATAAAGTGCATTGATAGAGAATATTTGAGGAAAATTTGAGCTCCTCCCGTTTAGGGCCTATTTTCATGCTAGATGCATGTAATAAGGACCAATATAATACTTTTGTGGGTCCATGATAACAATATTTCGATACGTTACTAACGGTATAAAGACTGATTGTAATGAAATTTAGTTTTTATTTCTAGCTCCCATAGATCTTGGTTGACATCTCCGATAATATCCCAGGAGAAACAGTTTTGTAATCATGATTTTATGTTTCTTAACTGAAAGCATCTTCGTCGTGTCATGTAGATATTTCTCTTACGTCTTTTGTATACAACCCGTTACGAATCAAAGGGCTTCTTTTTGACAGCTTTTGAGTTTCTTCAACTGTCGCTAAATCTAGAAGTATGTGGGTGTAAATTGTAAATTTTTCGTATGGAATCTGCCGAAAGATCACCTAAGTAATTGTTTATCAAAAGGTCATCAATACCATTATCGAACGTAACGTAAGTTATTATTTGGACGCCGTTCGGGTTTATTAAGTGTTTAAACATGTAGAAGTTAAACAAGTTTGACGAAAGAGCTATACTCTGAATCCACAAATGACTATTGTCCACACATATAATGTCATCTCTTAGTGTTGTCGAAGAGATTGGATGATGATACATATACATTAACCTAAAGAGAGTGATATTATTGACCGTATTAAAAACTTTCCATAAATCGGTTCGAAGGACTTACGTTAATGGTCAGGCTTGATTAGGCCTTAAAAATTATGTGTGGTAATGGCGATTAAAGCAGTTGTTGTGTTCTGTTTTAAACGGAATTCATGTTGATGATCTGTTAAATAAAGATATTATTGTAATTAAGGAAATAGTTGTACCTCAAGTGTTTTGGAATGGGTTACAGGATAGTCGGTATAATTCCTCTCGTTTTCCTAGTTTCAGCAAGAGGACAACCCAACCACATTCTCAGACCTTGGGTATTATCGGAGTTGATATCGACCAATTGAGGACTTTTATGATATAGCAATTCCTTATTGTTTCAATTTTTTAACCTCAAAATGCATAAAACTTCTTGGCCAATAAGTTTAGGTTTAGAAGGGTTATGCACCATAAAGATGTGGATATCCACTCGGAAATTATAATGTCCATTATGATTCCCCTCAAAGAGTTAAATTCAAAGACAAAGAAACAAAAACACTACAAGAAAACAAGAAAGAAAGAAGAAGATAGGCAAAAAGGATATGTGAATGGTAACAGTTCTATTCCATGGGATTACACCCCAGAAGATATACCAAGTTGGTACCCTAAAGAATAAAGAGATGAGTGAGAAAATCTATGTCCCCCAATTCCCTTGACAAAACTTAGTTAGAAATAGTCAGCTATGTATATTACTGACAAAGACCCTAACTTAGCAATGCCCGGTTAGCATCCCTATCAGAATCCTTAGACTGCGTTTAAGTATTGATAGCCTCCATATCAAGTGTTGGCCATAGGGCCTTTGATACTTCGCAATCCAATCTACTATTCCAGGACTGGTTTATGATGTCAGGGATTCTTTGGAATATTAGCCTATTGTAGTGACAAATGGGAGGTTTTCGTTCGGTTCGAACATAATCGAGCCAGTTTGTCCGCAACCTCATTACCATACACATTACAGTGCCTCGGAACCCAACACATTCGAATGTCAAACAGTGTCATAATGCATTTCTACAATCTACAACGATAGTACCAATGCTCTGAGAGCAGTTTGACTATCTATATAAATTGTCATAATAGACTCCGGATCGATATGATTCCGTATCAGTTTTTTCGCTTTCCAGTTTGCTAGAAGCACTTCATTCGTCAGGGAGTCTAAAGGACCGTTTTGGGTTGATATCAACGATATAGACAACGGCACCTGTCCAGAATTATAATATTAACGGTCATTATTGACTATATTTTCTATTCTGCTTAGTTCTTCCTTTTAATGTATATAAATACCCTAACTACTGCTTTAGGCCCATTAACTCCACTTTCTGCTAATGCTAATTAACTTAACTTATGTTCGTTTAATTTCTTTTATTAAGTTATAGTAAAAATCTAGATTTATCTACAATACATAAACACTATATTACAAATTAGTCACAAAAAGAGAAAAAACACAATATTAAAAAACAAATAAAAATTTTATGTTATTTAAAGAATTTTAAATATATTTTTAAAATAAAAAAAAATTTATGCAAAACTTATATTTTTGCAAACGAAATTAATCGTTTTTTAATTTAATATATTCAAAATTATTCATATTGTATCTTCTAGTATACGGGATTGTAAACAACATTTGAAATCCGATGAGCTTTGATTATCTAATTGGTGGTATCGACGTGAGAGTCTCTAAGAAATTCGTCTCGCGTGCGAAGCTGTTTTTACTTTTTTTTTCTTTTTTGCCACTGGGTTAGAAAGTGGATGATGACTATGAAATCTGAAACATTTGTTTACAAAATTTATATCTTTGAGGGAAAAAATATTTGATATAATAAAATTAAGTTTGAAATTTATGCAATAGGTTAATAAACTGTTTTTTTATCAGACAAAGGACAAATTTTGTTCAGTTTGACAAAAAATTACAATTGTTTACACATTTTTACTGTTTTTAGAAGTACTTAGGATTCATTATTTACACAATCTATATATAAAACAGTAGCGTTACTGACTGACTGGTTCATCATCGCACAGCCCAAACGGCTGAACCTAGAATCATAAATTTTTGGAAATTTGTACATTTATGGGTAAAAAGGGGAAAAAACGGGTAAAACAGGTTTTCTTAATTATCACAATATTAGTGATACAAGAAAAATTCTAAATGCACCTGTATCTACTCTTAAAATGAGCAGATGGGTTTCTGGTACTTTTTTTGAAATTCGTACTTTTAAGGGGTAAAAATGTGTAACAAAAGTGATTTTGGTACCTTTTTTGGCCCTTTATAACTTTTTAACTAGTAACAAAATAAATTTTTAAATATTTGAATAATCTCCCAAAATTAGGAGACATCTGTTTCGTACTTTTTTAAAATTCCGTCCTTTTCGGGTCAAAAGGGAGAAAACTGTATTTATGGTACTTTTTTTTAGCAAATTGAAAACTTTTTCGGTTTATTGATTATTCCTATTAAATTACGGACTAACTCTATAATATTTAATGTAATAAAATTTTTGCTATTTCACAGGGGAAAAAAGTACCAAAAAGGGAAAAAATGGGAAATTTAATTTTATTCAAACTCATTGAGCCAGTTTTTATAAAATTTAAAAAGTAGTTTATTTACTCACACAAAATAAGCTGTTGGTATTATTTTGGAATTCGAGTACTAAGTCCTATATAGACCAAATTCGAGTAAATTGTTTGGTACTTTTTGAAAGCAATTTTTCTGGAACAAATGAATGCAGATTTGAATCGCCTGAGTTTTATCTGTGATATATAGATTTAAATAGGAACATTTTGTAAACTTAATTCTAGAAAAAATATATTTCTAAGCGAAAAGAGGAAAAATTTTACTTTTTTATTAGTACTTTCCACTAAGGTAGAATTTATTCCACTTTTGGTATTTTCTTTCTTCAAATAATACTCTTTGTATGTTCTATAATATTAATTCAAAACAATTGATTATTAAACATACACGGTCCTCATTGAATAAGGTTCTTTAAGAGAGAAGTTTTTAGTACTTTTTATCTCATTAATGGTACTTTTAGAATTTTCTAAAATATTCAACCTAGGAACATAAATTTTAACATACATGGTCTTGACTGAATAATATCCTGTAAGTGGGAACTCTTTGGTACTTTCCATTCTTCAAATAGTTAAACGGAACTCATGACACACGCTCCTTAAAATGAGAATTTATTGAGAGAGAATTTTGTACTTTTTCGTTTTTCCGATGGTACTTTTTGATATTTTACGATATTGAACATAGATATTGAAAATAAAATTTAAAATGTTGGGACCTTAGTGAATGAGAATCTACTGAAAGGGACTTTTGGTACTTTTCATTCATCAAATTATATTTTTTGAATTATATATAATATTGAACACAGAAACATAATTTTTTTTTTTGATTAAATGAGGTATTTTATAGTACTTTATTATTGAGTGCGAATTTATTCACGTGATATTGAACGTAAAAAAACTGAAACATTAAAACAATTTTAATCAATTTTAATTTATATAAACTTAAACAAAATTTTGTATGAATTTAATTTATGTTAGGGTAGCGAAGGCACCCAGGGTATTGCTAGTATTTATAATTGTAACACATGTTTAACATAAATATGTGAAAGAATTCTATATTATTGAAGAGGATGAAACTTAATAGCAAAATAGAAATATTTATATATGATACCTAAATCAAAAAAGTAGAAGAAAACTATAATAAGAGAAATTTTAACTTTATATAGAAGAAAGTCGCAGTTTAAACCAAATTAGCAAAGTTTTTTGCTCGTATTTCTCCACATATGTATATTTTCTTTATTAATTGGCCACCATATATAATTTATAAAAAATTTTGCAAATTACTTACGTAACCCCCCAAAATACAGCAATTAAATTTATTTTAAAGAAAAAAAATCTTTAAATAAATTAATCCAAATGGCTGCACATTCTTTCAGATGGTTGAATGAAAAACTCAGCATTAATTAGTTTGTAAGGTGGCGATCAAAACGATCAATTAATCTTTTAGGAATAAATGAGTATAATTATGTATTTTTTTATATTGCATAAGTAGTATATGAAAATTAATTAGTTTTTCTTAAATAACAAACAAAAATCCACAAATAAATAAATATTCTCACTATGAAGATTGGCTATTTTATTTAAAAATTAGTTTCTGAAATAATTCATCAGTTTTTTAAGAAGAAAGTGTGTATAGTCAGGCAAACAAGATGATATGATACCCTACCCGGTACTACATAAAAGAATTAAAGAAATTTCGGAAGTAACACATACATATGTATATGATATATATGCCAGTAGTTCAGCGGGAGAGTCTCGAACTACCAATTTAACCTACCACTTAGGGTTACACCTATATGACTACCTATTTTATCATGTGCTTGTCCTACAATGAGTCAATCACCATAGTTTCCAAAGAGACATTCAGAAAGTTGGTACAAAGGAGTCAATACATTGCATTTTCAGCATTAGTTTGTAAGTATCCACTCTCTAGTATACTTGGGAACTGTAAAGTGACGTCTGTCTCCACTCTCGCTTACAAAGGAGACACTAAAGAGTCATGACCAGGGCAACCAAAAATATGCTCTAAAAAAAGTGTTTTATGCGCATAAAAAATGCACTTAAAAACTAAAAATATGCTCTAAAAATATGCAGAATATGCACTTAAAACTTCTCATTTTCAAATGAAATCCTCGTTTTTTACCATATTTGAGAGCACATAAAAAAGTCCAATCTGTCGATTTAAAAATAAAGGTTTAACTCTTGTCATATCTCTATATTTCTTCGAGATATCTTAACTTAAAGCTTGGGACAACCATAAAATTACAAAAACTCAATTTTGCCTTTATTCTATGCCATACGTATTTGCCTCAATTTGTTCAACCTTTATTTTAAAGTCGACAGATTGGACTTTCGGACCACACAACGGATTTTATAAATGAAGGTGTCTTCTCGCATTTATAAGGTCTTAAATATGGCCAAAACATGGAGAATTGGATTCGGATTAAGCGATGCTCAATAATTCAGAAAAGTAAACTTAGGTCTCTGGGTTTCGACTTTTTTTTAAAATTTTGTTGGCCTATGTAATTTTCTAGGAAATGATATATAAGCTTAATTTTTTTGCTTTACATTAAATTGATTTATTTTTTTATATTTGAAAAACAAACAAGTAAGAATGTATAGTCGGGCATGGCCGACCAGTGAGTAGGGGGCCTTAATTCCGAAATATTTAAACAAAGACAAAACAACGCACAGTGGTATAGGAAAAAAAAAAAGAGGGAAATAATTCGGTAACTTCTAAACGGTTAATCCGATTTTGATTTGGTATGCACAAAGAGGAGGTGTTGTCGAGTTTAGGTTTTGAATTTGGACCTTATAGGCCAACCAGGGGCCCGGCGGGGGGTCCTCAAATTAGGACACCTCGGCTATGTTAAATTTTTAAAACGATCCTATTTCTTCATTTGAGTTCCGATTTAAAAAAAATTTCGTATTTAGAATCTCCTCATCGAGCACTATAAAAAATGTCGTCGGAAAACTCAACATCTTTTAGAAAATTTACCTAGCACTATTATTTTCATCCATATATGTAACAAATTTAAGAGTTAACCTTATGGATGAAAATAATAGTGCTAGGTAAATTTTCTAAAAGATGTTGAGTTTTCCCTAATTAATTTGTCACTTAAAAAACATTAGGTAGGCATGTTATATATCAATGGAAAAGTAATTTTGTCTATTTTTTCAAATCTGTATATAATTTTTGAAAATTAAAAAATTCGCGGAATACTTTTTAAAAAAAAAATTAAAATGTTTTTTATTCAGTTTTTGCGAAGATACAAATTTTTCAAATTGCAATAAAAATTTTATTTATGAATATTTTTTGATGATGAAATTTTACAGTTAGGTAGATTTTTTTACTCAAAATCCAAAATTAAATAAAAATTACGAATTTTCTTATTAGAAATCCCGGAATTCCCAAAAAGTTTTAAAAAATCCCAAAAATGGGATTTTTTTGGTTTTTTGCCTATTATATCCATACCAGGGGCGGGGTTATCGAAACCCGTTACAAAATGATTAAGAACATATTGGGTCATATAAAACAGGTCACTATAATTTGATATCGACTATGCGATTTGAGAATTTTTGTCTCAAAATTGAATTTTCATAAAAAATAGGGTTTTTTTTGGATGGACCTGGTCCCCTCGGTATCAAAAATTTTTAGGTTTTGATTCATTTATCGTATTTTATGTAAAGTCAAAAGTATAAATTCTATATACATCTTCTTAGAAACTTTTTAGATAACTTAAAAAGAAAAAGATACTTTTTCCCCAAAAAAATGACAAAAAATCGCCTTTTTTTTAATTTTTTAAATTAAAATGCCTATAACTTTGGACTCAGTCATGATTTTTACATAATTCTTTCACTGCTTGATATATAAACTTGTTGTTAAGCGAATAAAAAAAAATGCGAAAATCGGGAATATTTGGACCCGCTATTATCAGAAAACTAAAGTAAGGACGGTAAAAATTTTAAAATTTTAATTTTCAAATGCGAATATCTCCTAAACTATAAGAGATAATTTACTGCTACGACATTTTTTATAGTGCTCAGAAGAGCTTATAAACGAAATTCAGGATTGGAGAGTTTCAGACGAGCACTCCTTTTCTGATCATCGGTACATAAGATTCAAAATACTAAGGCCACCACCAAAGCCGATAAAGTTTCGGAATAAGTCTAAAACTAACTAGAGGACAGTAAAACTCTGGTGCACTTTCTTTGCCACTGTCAGGCATTCGTCGAAGTTAGATCCAAGTATCTATAAGAGATAATTTACTGCTACGACATTTTTTATAGTGCTCGATGAGGAGATTCTATATACGAATTTTTTTTAAATCGGAACTCAAATGAAGAAATAGGATCGTTTTAAAAATTTAACATAGCCGAGGTGTCATAATTTGAGGACCCCCCGCCGGGCCCCTGGTTGGCCTATAAGGTCCAAATTCAAAACCTAAACTCGACAACACCTCCTCTTTGTGCATACCAAATTTCATTAAAACCGTTTAGAAGTTACCGAATTATTTCCCTCCTTTTTTCCTATACCACTGTGCAACGGTGGCAAAGGTAATATCGGCCTATCCTTACAGATGTTGGTGGAGGGATTTACATTAAAGATATTAATGCAAAATTTCTCGTGATATTAGTGTTTATAAGTGAATTATTGACTTTGATGTCCTTTTCTGAAGGGGACTTTGTATGGGGGCAAGGGTGAAATGAGGTCCGATCATTACGAAAATTGGCAGTTTCGTATAAGTTAAAATACGAAACTAAGTTGTGCCGATTTTTGTAGAGATCCTGAAACATTTAACATAATTATGAGCTCGAGGGCCCTATTTGGGGGAAAGTGATTCTGAGCCGATTTTCGGGTGTTACAAGCATCAGCACAAACGCATAATATCATCCCCAGTATAGTGGTGTAGGGTATAAAAATGTTATTGAATTATAAAATAAAGCTTTATTTCAATCTTTTTCAAAGTGAATGGGTCAAAAAAATTTGACAAACAAAATTTTGTCAATTAGAAGGAATTTAATTAAAACGTATGGGTTTAAAAATTTATGATTGGTGGAATTAAAAACATTTCATTTAAACTTTTATTTTCTAAATAAAATTTTCTAAAAAAAATCTAATAAAAAAATTAAAAACATTTTCTATTTATTAATTTCCCAAAAAAAAAATTTGAATCTATTTTTATTTAAAAATTATAAAAAATATGAAAAAATTAGATGAAAACAACGAAATATGCAATAAAAATATGCGATTATGAGTAAAATATGCGGGAGGGAATATGCTGTAAAATGCAAAATAAGCAAAAAAATGCTGTAAAGAACAAAATATGCAAAAAAATGCTCTAACAAACCGATGCCAAAATTCATTAAATTTTCTGAAAAGGATAAATAGCTAACTCACGTCTCCACACGACGCGCAGCAAAAAATATGATATTGCATATTTTTGGTTGCCCTGGTCATGACTCTGTCTTTACTCTTGTTTACAAAAAGTACATTCGTGAAAGAGAAATTACATCCAACAAGGTGGTTAGACGTTGAAATTATTGCCTTTTTCCATCTTTGCAGGGTATCACATAGTCATTCTTTATCGATTCCTTTATTTTTACATTTGAACTAAGCGGCATAAAAGTAAAACACGCATTCATTTCCATAAGTTGCAAAAGCTAACCTTTTGTTAAGAATTTCTTCTTACAAGAAATTAACAAAATTATTTTCTAAGTGAAATTACAAACCACTTATTATAGGACAGACGACGAAAATTGCCCAAAACGATTTAATTTTTTTTAAGGATTTTATGGCTGTTGTAAACGAAAATGAACAAAAAAGAACCGGCTAATTATTTAGCACATGTAAACATGAATATTTCGGCCATATTTTAATTAAATTAAAACATAATTTAGAGCATTAATAGTCGGTTCATATGTATAACCTACGGCTATAATTATTGATGCCTGAACATTTGGATCAGTAATGGATGTACTGTCAATAAAGGGCGTGCCATCTCCCGTATAAATTAAATAACAAAATATTGAATATTTCCCAAATTTTGCAACTGTAGTAGCAATGTGAATACTTCGGACAAAAGGGAGAAAGAGGAGCAGGGGGGGGGCAGAGGAAAGAAAGAGGAAAGGGCGGAGAAGGGGAGGGAAACACAAGCCACAAGGGAACGAACGACGAACGAACGAACGAACGAACGAACGACGAAACGAACGAACGAACGAACGAACGAACGAACGAACGAACGAACGAACGAACGAACGAACGAACGAACGAACGAACGAACGAACGAACGAACGAACGAACGACGAACGAACGAAAGAACGAACGAAGAAGAACGAACGAACGAAACGAACGAACGAACGAACGAACGAACGAACGAACGAACGAAGAACGAACGAACGAACGAACGAACGAACGAACGAACGAACGAACGAACGAACGAACGAACGACGAACGAACTAACGAACGAACGAAACAACGAACGAACGAACGAACGAACGAACGAACGAACGAACGAACGAACGAACGAACGAAGAACGAACGAACGAACGAACGAACGAACGAACGAACAACGAACGAACGAAACGAACAAGAACGAACGAACGAAACGAAAGAACGACGAAACGAACGAACAACGAACGAACGAACGAACGAACGAACGAAGAACGAACGAACGAACGAACGAACGAACGAAAGAACAACGAACGAACGAACGAACGAACGAACGAACGAACGAACGAACGAACGAACGAACGAACGAACGAACGAACGAACGAACGAACGAAGAACGAACGAAGAACGAACGAACGAACGAACGAACGAACGAACGAACGAACGAACGAACGAACGAATCGAACGAACGAACGAACGAACGATACGAACGAACGAACGAACGAACGAACGAACGAACGAAGAACGAACGAACGAACGAAACGAACGAACGAACGAACGAACGAAACGAACGAACGCGAACGAACGAACGAACGAACGAAACGAACTAACGAACGAACGAACGAAGAACGAACGAACGAACGAACGAACGAACGAACGAACGAACGAACGAACGAACGAACGAACGAACGAACGAACGAACTGAACGAACGAACGAACGAACGAACGAACTAACGAACGAACGAACGAACGAACGAAACGAACGAACGAACGAACGAACGAACGAACGAACGAAACGAACGAACGAACGAACGAACGAACGAACGAACGAACTAACGAACGAACGAACTAACGAAACGAACGAACGAACGAACGAACGAACGAACGAACGAACGAAGAACGAAAAAACGAACGAACGAACGAAACGAAAACGAACGAACGAACGAACGAACGAACGAAACGAACGAACGAACGAACGAACGAACGAACGAACGAACGAACGAACGAACGAACGAAGAACGAAACGAACGAAACGAACGAACGAAAGAAACGAACGAACGAACGAACGAAAGAACGAACGAACGAACGAAACGAAACGAACGAACGAACGAACGAACGAACGAACGAACGAACGAACGAACGACAAGAACGAACGACGAACGAACGAACGAAACGAACGAACGAACGAACGAACGAACGAACGAACGAACGAACGAACGAAACGAACGAACGAACGAACGAACGAACGAACGAACGAACGAACGAACGAAACGAACGAACGAACTAACGAACGAACGAACGAACGAACGAATAACGAACGAAAGAACGAAACTAACGAACGAACGAACGAACGAACGAACGAACGAACTAACGAACGAACGAACGAACGAACAACGAACGAAACGAACGAGAACGAAAACGAACGAACGAACGAACGAACTAACGAACGAACGAACAAACTAACAACTAACGAACTAACGAAAACTAACTAACAACAAGAACTAACTAACTAACTAACTAAAACTAACTAACTAATAACTAACTAACAAAACTAAAAACTAACTAACAACTAACTAACTAACTAACTAAACTAACTAATAATTAACTTTCATCCTGTATCATATACACTCGACAGCTACTCATAGGGGGTATGTAAATTAATGAACCTTTACCCAACATAAGATCACTTCGTAAAGTTGTCTGGTTTTACCTAGTGTTTATTAAAGCTCTCTTCATACGAGCACACAAGTAATATGATCTGTCAAAATTTTGTGTTGAAGAGAACGGATGGGATCGTCTAAACGCAATATGTAATGAAACCATCACACATTGAGAGAAAATACGGACGGATGAAGTTTTGAAATGATTCAAAAAACAAGCAAGTCGCATTAGATCAGGGATGTATTTTTATGTAAATACATACAAAAAAAGTGAAACAGCTGTTTCCATCTTACTTTGTTATTGTTTTATACCAATCGTGTAAACACGAAAAATATAAATCATACGACTTTTATTCTCTTTTTTGTCGTACGGATGGAATTTCATCTTACTTTTTCATTAGACTTGTCGTACGTAAAGTGTGATCGTCTGAAGGGCCTTTAACATACATTAAATTATAGATAAGATCTATATTTCTATACCCTATGAACGCATATTGGTGTAGGGTATCAAATTCATCTAAACTTTTATCCAAAAACACTTTAACTAACTCAAAACAATATCACTTTTATATAAACAATACTTCTTAATATGTTGATAAATTTAAATGGTTTTACGAAATTGCGCCAGACATGTTTTTAGTATTTTTTTTTAAATACCTACTTTTATTTTATACAATTTCCATCAAATGTTTTTCGAAAATCTTGTATTTTATTTTGGTTTCTTTTTTTTTTTTTGGCAAACAACCAAAATTAATAAATAAAATTTAAATAAAAATAAACCAAAAAATATTTAAATTATTATTTTTTGTTTTTATTATTAAAAATTGTACACAACAAGTAAGTATTTAGACAAAAACTCTAGTTAGGTGTTTTCGTGTGTTTGTTGTTTGTTTATTTTGTTTTATTTTCCCTGGAAACATTTATTAGTTTTATGGATTCGGGTCACAACACATCAACTGTTGACCCAGAAATAACTTTAATACTTGACCTTCAGGTAACAATAACAACAACAACACGAGGAGCAAATAAAACCTGCTCGATTTAATAACTAAACCATTAAAATCATCATAATTATCATTATCAACATTATTATTGTTGTTGTTATCATTAAGAGGATTTCATTTTATAAACATTATCTCTTCTTAAATTGGTGTGTTTTTCTTTTATTTCTTTTATCATTCTGTTTTTATTATTATTGTCAAGTCTTTATGTGTTTTGTCATAATAGTTGTTGTTGCTGCTGTCATTTAAAAAGAAAAAAAAAACTCACCATGCAAACGTTCATTTTCCATTTGAAATGAAACCATACTAGGATCATGTCTTATTTGAGGGGGGTAAAGCACGCCATACTTGTAACGATTGTTCGGTAACTTGATCAGGTGGAACAACTAAATTTTGACTAGAACGACGCCTTTCTAATTCAATGCCTTTGGAGGGACTGTTGCGTTTGATTTTACGAAATTTGTCCGTGAGACCCATTTTTTTATTTGGTATATTTTACAAAAATTTTTAAAAATTTTTTAGCACTTGTAGAAATTTTTTATAAAAAAAATATTTAAAACATTTTCTTGTTTTTGTTTTTTATATTATTTATGTATTTTTAAAATTTTTGTTGTTTTTTTATTTGTTGCTTTTTGCTTTATATTTTTGTTCACACTACCGTTTTTTTTTTTTCTTTTTTGTTTATTTTAAAATGATTTTTATTCTAAAATACGTTTTCATGTTTTAACGTCTCTAAAGCGACTAAAAGCACTTGTGTCTGAGGAATCTGTATGATTTAATGTTTCGTTAATTTTGTCCATGTTCACCATGGAAGTGACTAAATTTCACCACATCAACCACCTACATTTTTATAGAAAAAAAACAACAACTAAAATGAAAACAAACTGTAAATAACGGCATTTACTCTCTTTCTAGCTTTCTCTGTCTAACTCTCTCACCCATTATTTTACACTGGAAGTGTTTTTGCCTACTTTTACTCACGTATACATATTTACAGTTAGCTGTACTCTCTCGCAGGATTTACACATTATTCTCTGTTTATAAACATTTTAGGGGCTTACACGACCTAACGGTTGTTTTGTTTATATTATTCTATTGCTATTAATACAAACATACGCATATTCACCTTGACTTTCTCATCCGGGTTTTTGTATGTGTGTTTACATTCAGTATGGTGTAAAGAATTTTGCGTTTGTATTGTTTTAAACCATGTCATCATTTAAACCGCTTTTACAAATGATTGGCGTAACCGCTTAATATGGCACAGTGGTACTAATAGACGAATAAAAGTCACAAACATAATGCTCTTATAGATCTGAAATTAATTATTGAAGCTAAGAATTTTTTGGCCTTGAAGCAAATTGATCTCTTAATAGTTAATTAGTTAGTTAGTTAGTTAGTTTTAGTTAGTTAGTTAGTTAGTTAGTAGTTAGTTGTAGTATTAGTTAGTTAGTTAGTTAGTGTTAGTTAGTTAGTTAGTTAGTTAGTTAGTTAGTTAGTTAGTTAGTTAGTTAGTTAGTTAGTTAGTTAGTTAGTTAGTTAGTTAGTTAGTTAGTTAGTTAGTTAGTTAGTTATTAGTTAGTTAGTTAGTTAGTTAGTTAGTTAGTTAGTTAGTTAGTTAGTTAGTTAGTTAGTTAGTTAGTTAGTAGTTAGTTAGTAGTTAGTTTAGTTAGTTAGTTAGTTAGTTAGTTAGTTAGTTAGTTAGTTAGTAGTTAGTTAGTTAGTTAGTTAGTAGTTAGTTAGTTAGTTAGTTAGTTAGTTAGTTAGTTAGTTAGTTAGTAGTTAGTAGTTAGTTAGTTAGTTAGTTAGTTAGTTAGTTAGTTAGTTAGTTAGTTAGTTAGTTAGTTAGTTAGTTAGTTAGTTAGTTAGTAGTAGTTAGTTAGTTAGTTAGTTAGTTAGTTAGTTAGTTAGTTAGTTAGTTAGTAGTTAGTTAGTTAGTTAGTTAGTTAGGTAGTTAGTTAGTTAGTTAGTTAGTTAGTTAGTTAGTTAGTTAGTTAGTTAGTAGTTAGTTAGTTAGTTAGTTAGTTAGTTAGTAGTTAGTTAGTTAGTTAGTTAGTAGTTAGTTAGTGTTAGTTAGTTAGTTAGTTAGTTAGTTAGTTAGTTAGTTAGTTAGTTAGTTAGTTAGTTAGTTCGTTAGTTAGTTAGTTGTTAGTTAGTTATGTTAGTTAGGTGTTAGTTAGTTAGTTAGGTTAGTTAGTTAGTTAGTTAGTTAGTTAGTTAGTTAGTTAGTTAGTTAGTTAGTTAGTTAGTTAGTTAGTTAGTTAGTTAGTTAGTTTAGTTAGTTAGTTAGTTAGTTAGTTAGTTAGTTAGTTAGTTAGTTAGTTAGTTAGTTAGTTAGTTAGTTAGTTAGTTAGTTAGTTAGTTAGTTAGTTAGTTAGTTAGTTAGTTAGTTAGTTAGTTAGTTAGTAGTGGTTAGTTCGTTAGTTAGTTAGTTAGTATTAGTTAGTTAGTTAGTTTCGTTTCGTTCGTTCGTTCGTTCGTTCGTTCGCTTGTTCCTGGATCTGTTGAGTACTTTCGTGTTTCAGTGTTGCACTACTTACATATTTCTCTCAGGCCCACTGTATATGTTTATGTCTTCCTACTTTATTGTTGTAGCTGTCAAGTTTATTTTTTTTTGTTTTCTCTCTAGTTCTTTTGCTCTTCTAAAGAATTGATTGTTTTTGTGTTTTGTTCTTTTTCCCAAATTTTTTTCCCCCGTTTAAGTTGTTGCGTTATTGTTCTTTTTTTGCTTCCTTCACGTTTCAGTGACAGGTGGTTGTTGTTGCTCCTCATATTTTTATGCCGAGAATTATTGCTTTTAAACATACGTTTAAAGAAGATTTCTTTTTCTTTTCAATTTCTTAGTGTCTGTCACACATTTCTCACTTGCTGCAACAAGTGTATTTTATGGGTCATAAACAAACTTGTTGTTTTTAATAATAACAACCAAAAAAAATCAATTTTATTGTGATGAGCTAAAAAAATATAATTTTGTAACAACATAAATAAGACATTAAAAATTGGCTAATAAAATTATTATACAAGCTCTTAATATGTATGTGTTTTTGCACAATTTAAACAGTCAATAAAAAACATTTGTTTGTACCATGGTACGTATGACTATTATATGAATTGCTTGAAAACATGTAATGTATGACGTATGAGTGATTTTCCAGTTTTAGTGCAATTAATAATTGTCATACGCATGGCTGTAAAATTTACCAATTAAAACAAATAACATTTTTTAATTAATTTAATGTTTCAGTAACCTTTACATCCTCATTGACATTTTAACACAGATGACATTTTTCAGTTCATATTAAATTATTAATTGGTCTGGATTTTTAGCTTTGATTTAAAAATGGCAGCACAATATGTATGTAATTTTTAGTCATTAATGGCTGTAGAAACAAGTGTAACAATTTCCTATAAATTAAACGTTTGGTATAGATATAAAAAAATCTGCAAAAATTTATAAAATTTTAATTTTACATAAATGACTCAGCCTGTCCAGGTTCAGTTCAAAGGTCTGCTTCCTTTAAATGAAAACACAAATATTTAAAATGTGATGTGTAATTCGGAACAAAGCTTTATTATTGAAACCTTAAACTACTTATGATCTACTTAAGTGTACGGTGGCTATTCGGGAGATGAACATTGAACGATGGTTATTCGGGAAGTGATCGTTGAACGATGGTTATTCGGGAGGCGATCGTTGAATGATGCTTATTCGGGAAGTGATCGTTGAACGATGATTATTCGGGAAGTGATCGTTGAACGATGGTTATTCGACGGTGTTGACGGCGCTAGCTAGACAAGTGGGAGAAAAAGGAATTTTAGCGCCGTATTCTGGCGAGGCTTCTGTTAATTTCAGGGTCTATTCGTTCTACGATTAGTTGTTTAATCTGCGCAGCTGAAGAGAGGAACTACACGAAGTCAAGAAGAATTCAGAGGTTCTTGATTTCGACTAAGAATACAATCGCAAATGCTACATGAAGTCAAGAAGAATTCGGAGGTTCTTGATTTCGACAAAGAATATAATTGCAAATACTACACGAAGTCAAGAAGAATTCGAAGGTTCTTGATTTCGATTAAGAATACAATTCAATTCTACGAACATCGCATTTAACGAACAAGCAAATTTTTGCTATTGAGTTCCTTAAATAACGAACAAAGATTGTTTTTTGTACTCTGTTTATCGAACTAATAAAAATATTGTTATTTACATGAAGATAAAATGACATTTATCAAAAATAACAAATAACCTAAGTTGTAGCAAAAAACTATACCGTTGTTTTTAGCGGTGCTTTTATATCCAAAATGGTAACACATTCCGGGTCCTTATTAAATTCTAAGACGATGTAGCAATGTCAGTCCGTCCTTCACATAATGACTTTAACGGTCATTACTTGCTTTACAATATGAGTACGACGATGAAATTCGATGCAAACATGTTCTATACTAACCGAAATATCTAACAAATTTTATGGGAATCGGTCTATAATTGACCCTACCCCATATCAGGCCCCCTTCAGAAAATTACTTCAATGCTCATTAATCGCTTAAAAATACGAGTGTAGCGATGAACTTGGAGAAATAACTTTAACGCTCATGACTGAATTAAAAATACAGCGATGAAATTCCACACAAATATGGTTTGAAGGTGGGTATATAAGATTCTGAATTTTGTGTTTTGTGCTATTTTTATAAAAAAAGAATACATTTTTATAAAATACATTTAAAAAATATTTTATGTAGCTATTTTTAATTATTTTCCTACCAAAAACCCACGTTTTAGTTAGTACTGCATATAACGAACTTTTCAATTTTACGAACAGGCCTGACAACATATATGTTCGTTAAATCGGAAAACTACTGTAACACCATCTAGAATACCGGTATTACCTAAATTTTGCATATAAAAATCGAATATCAATAGAAATCGAATTACTGTTTAAATTTTTAAGCAAAATTTGTTCTGTCATATCACGCAAATAAAGTCCACTTCTGAAAATCACTTAATCATAAATATCTAATGAATTATTAACGATGTATCGATAAAATGTGACTCTACACATACATATAGATATGTATATATATCATAATTATTTTGTGAAATCTTTTGCGAATCCGTCCATATAATTTTAAATAAGTCATAGTTCTGTGTAGTAGTTAATTTCGATTAGCGTAGTGGAACACCCCAAGTATGAAAGTATATCATATAAAATATGATATACTTTTGTAGGTAAAGATATGTATGTTTTGTACTAATAGTTCAGTTATATGTAAGTACTTTAAAGTTTATTACCTTTTGAATTTCAAAAATTATTTCAAAATAACAACCAATTTTATTCTAATTTTTCTTTTTGTTTAGACAATTACCATGTAAACAATAGTAATAATTGAACACAGAAAGCTATCACTAATTTAAAGGCTTTCACAAAATTTACTTATGGTAAATACAATGTAAAATCCCAACAGTTGTAAAATTAATCTACGTATTCCTTTTAGACAGCATTTTTACCTAAATGTAGACTTGCAAATTTTGACTTTTGTCCACACTTACACGGTGTGGTACCAATTACGTCTCCACGTGCTGTTGCGGAAGTGATGCGGCGCAGTGATGGTCAGAGATTTTATAGCTCAAGTACTTGTCATGATCCTGTGTTTGAAAAAGACAACCTCCACGGTGATCGACAAGGCCAACAAGGCAAGTGTTCAAATAAAGCACTCCGGCTTCATACTCTTCTCATATTGGAAACTTAATAATTTGGTACAGTTACTCCGAACTGCCAGGATATAATTGCTTTCATAATGATTTCTGTGAGTTTTTTTTATTTACACTCAAATACAATCAATTACACATACATACTTATGCATAAAACTAACCAAAAATATTTTTACTCGGTAATGAACAACCAAAAAATTCTCTCACTCATTCAATATCCTAAAATTATAACAAAATTCTACTATATACGTATATATGTATATGATAATTAAGTTTAATTGAATTTTATTTGTCAACGCACACTTAATCCACAACTAAAAATGAACAATAAAAAAAAACAAAATTCTATAGAATAATTTTTTTGATTTTTACTCGTAATAACTTTAATAAGAACACTGTGTAATTGATATAATACGAATTATTTTTATACTTGAACTAGCTATACCCAGTGTGCTTTGCTACCCTAAAAACAGTATAAATAAAAACCGAACTTTACGATTTTTGAAGATTCTAGTTCTATTAGTTTCCCAGTTATAAGAACTTTTATTTTAATGCATATGGGAGGTACCATAGCTCCTTTTGATAGTCCACAATAGGTATATAAAAATTTTTGTATTTAATTCATTTGAGAGGTTCCAAGAACCCCTAATGAATGTCCGCACATTTTACTTCCAAATGTTCACTTCTATGTTAATTTTAAGATTCTACCTCTAATAGTTTCTAGATAAACGAATTTTTGCATTTAATTCATATGGGAGGTGTTACGTCCCCTATTAATAGTCCGCCAATTTATTACCCAAATGTTCAAATGATTGTCAAAGTTCTTCGTGCAAAATTTTAGGACTCTTGATGTAATAGTTTCCCAAATAAACAATTTTTTGTATTTAATTCATATGGGAGATGCCACTCCCCCTATTGCTAGTTCTTTGTCCTAAGTATTCATGTTGATACTAAAGTGGCTCCAAAAAAATAAAGGACTCTAGATATACAAATTTAAGGTTTTTTTATATGGGAGGGGTCATGCCCACTATGACTAGTCCGCCCATATTGTCCCCTTATGTTCATGTGGATGTCAAAGTTACAAAATTTGAGGACTCTAGCAGATTCAGTTTCTGAGATATGTGATTTTAAATACTTATTATGTATGTGGGCGTGGCACTTTGCCCACATGACGTTTTAAAATAAAAAGTAGTCTATAGTTCCTTCCAGATACACAGGAAGATACTGTGAAAATTTCAGGAAAATCGGTCCAGCCGTTTAGCAGTCTATAAAGTCCAAACAAACATACATACATACAAACACATACTCATTTTTATATATATAAATTTAATCAATTATGTTATATAATTATGGTAGAAAGTTAAACATAAGTCTAATAATAGCAGTCAATCATGTTTAGTAATAGTATGTAGTAGGAAACCAAAGAGTTTATATTTATAAACCTAAAGATAATCTTAAAGAATTAAGAGTTTTAATTTAAAATTTTCAAAAGTCCAGAAAGTCCATTAATTTTGCATAATTATATATTCTAAAATATTTTGCTGTTTAAAAACTACAAATCGGTTCAAAAACCTCAAGATTTTGTCCGATATTGCATATTGTCAATACCAAACAAACCTAACTAATAGATAATATTTATTCGGACATTAACGTGCTTTCAACAGACGGATTGACGAACGGACGGACGTGGTTAGATCGTCTTTGAAGTGTATACGGTTGTAGAATATATATATATATATATATATATATATATATATATATATATATATATATATATATATATATATATATATATATATATATATATATATATATATATATATATATATAAATATAAATATACAATTCGGTTCAATACTCTTCCCTTTTTATACTCTACACCAATATAGTGGGGAGGGTATTATGCGTTTGTGCTGATGTTTGTAACACCCAAAAATATTGGTCCTACACCTTAAAGTATACCAATCGGTTCAGAATCACTTCCTGAGTCGATTAAGCTATGTCCGTCCGTCCGTCCGTCTGTCTGTCTGTCTGTGTGTGTGTCCATGTAAACTTTGTGCGCACTATACAGGTCGCAATTTTTGAGATAATTTGATGAAATTTGGAACATGCACTTCTCTTGGTCCAAGGACGAACGCTACGGCCCAAGGTTTGCCCTAGCCCCCATATAACCGGACCTTCCGATTTGGTCCTTTTAGCTCATAACTTTGTCAATTATACTACTATCTCTCCAAAAATCGGCACAACTAAGTTTGATATAATTATAAATAACACTGTAATTTTTCGCCATGATCGGAAATAAAAAGTAGCCTATTGCCAGATATACAGGAATACGCTGTGAAAATTTGAAGAAAACATATAAACACACAAACATATAAACATACAAACAAACACACATTCATTTTTATATATGTATATAGATAATTCCCAATAATACATTTTATAAGGATCGGCTCAATTTCTGCCCTAGCCCCCATACATGCGGACCTTCTGATTAAGGCTTTTTATCTTTTAACTACGTCTAATATACTACTATCTATCCAAAAGTCGGCACAATGTGGTGATGTTTGTAACACTCAAAAATATTTGCCCGTATTAAGCTATGTGCGTCTTTGTGACCGTGTAAACCTTGTGTGCACGCAACAGATCACAATTTTGAATATAATTTGTTAAAATGGGTCACATACATATCTGGATCCAATGACGAAGGCTGTTGAAAATTATTGAAATCGGTTTTTTATTTCTCCTAGTCAGCATACAACCGTACATGAACAGACATTATTTGGAACCTATATAAGATTAACAGAAATGCTTCATTATTGAAATTAATCACATTTAATATTCACACTTGGTGTAGGGTATCATATGGTCGGCCACGCTCGACTATAATTTCTTACTTGTTAAATTTCAAAAGGTGCGGTATGGATAATTGTCACTTCAAGTAAAATTGTGTCAAAACAACACCTTCCTGCAGACACACATATGAAACTGAAATCGATCAAGCATGACTATATGATACCCTATAATAATATAAACTTATTCTTGGTTCCAATAATTTACATGACCGGCAGGTGGATTGACGATAAATGAAAAAAATATTCCGAATTTGTGTTATAGATACCAGCACAAACCCTCAATATATTATACCCTCCCTACTGTTACAGTGTAGGGTATAAATATTGACAATAACAAAAAAAATATTTGGACAAATAACTAAACATGCACTTTTTTGTTTGTCATTAAAGCAAAATAAAGTAATAAATATACAATATGATAATGGGTTTTTCAGCAGGTACGAAGTATTTTGTTTTTGATATTTCTCGAATAG
This sequence comes from Lucilia sericata, assembly GCF_015586225.1. Classification (NCBI taxonomy): domain Eukaryota; kingdom Metazoa; phylum Arthropoda; class Insecta; order Diptera; family Calliphoridae; genus Lucilia; species Lucilia sericata. The sequence continues at coordinate 302,314 of NW_023994313.1, read as the reverse complement.
GAATGAAGTTGGGTTTGCAATTCTTTCAATTGGACCCATCATATTTACTTGTCATGGCATTGGTTGTACTTTCATTTGAAATAAAAATCGTTTCCATAACACATAAGAAAATTAAATTCGTCGCTCTTATTGAAACCACCTTTAATTTACCATTACTATGTATGCATTTGAAATTATTTACTTATACTCATTAACGGTCACTACGAATCAACTAAAATTAACATGTCAATAAACTAACTGTAAATTTGAACAGATGCTAGTAAAAATATAGCATAGAAAATAACATATGTTTAATGTATAGACCCTTATATATTCTCATAAAAAGGGACAACACTTCAAACATAAACAATATGTAGTCATATTTTTTAACCAAACTGCATTAATTATACGCGTACTTTAACAAACATTATTATTTATTACATGTGTAAAAAGTACTTTATTCCCTTAAGAATATTAAATTTCTTTGGAGCCGTTCGTAGCCATTGATAATCCTTTAAATTACATATGTATAAGTATAAGCATGTCCCCATGAAAAATTTACTTTTGTAAGCCGTTTGATTCTCAACTTTTGGAACTGATATAAGAAAAATAAGCACCGATATTTTGTTAATTTTTTTGGATTATTTATTATTATTTTTTCAACTTTCCTAATGCCAATTTGTCAGTACGTAAGTATGTATACCATACTAAATATGAAAAAGAGAATATTTTATACGAATAGCAAATACATGTGTATGTATGGCTCAAAAAAGTACAACAAAATATGGACAAAAAGGTAATCGTAACATTTTACTCACATGTCTACAAAATGAATTATAACATGCACAGTGGAGTTGATTGAAATAATTTCAAATACTAATATTTATTACGATAACTAAGTTCAACAAGCAATAGTAATATAGTCGGCATAGCCACCATATTATATTAGCTGGGTTCAATTCTAAACCGATCTCTACAGAATTAATAAGAGAAATAAGGTAAATTATGGACCGATACTCATAAATTTTGACAGAGAGAGTTATGTTCCTATAAAACTTGTTTATGCCGAATTTCGCCAGTAAAGATCGTACCCAAAATCCTATAAAACTGGTTTATGTTGAATTTCATCAGTAATCTTTAGCCGGTTGTGAATCATAATGTTATTATCGAAAGAGGACCTTATATGGGGGATAGGGTCAATTCTGAACCCATCCTTATCAAATTTTATAAAGAGGTTTTATTCTTATAAAACTTTTTATACCCACCATCAAAAAAGAAGGGGTGTATTATATATGTTGATTGTGTCATTCCTAAATATTGTTCACAGATCCCATAAAGTATATATATTCTGGGACCTCGTAAGATTCTGAGACGATCTAGCTATGTCCGTCCACCTGTATGTTGTTGGCACCATAGCGTCCACCAAAAAATAGATAGGGATATTCTTTGTTAGTCAGAAATGTTTGGTAATGAAAATGAGCAAAATCGGTCAACGATTTCACATAGCCCCCATACAAATATAAGTCAGTTTTTTGACTCCTTAAATTAAATTCTGAATTATGACGGTCATAGAACCATTATTGGCCCTACCCCCCATATAAGGACCCCTTCACAAAATTATTATAATGATAATTTTTGTCAAAAAAATAACTCTACAGTAATATAATTCGACATAAACAGGTATGTCGAATAAGGTCCCCTGTAGAAATTACTGTAACACTCATTACCGGCTTAAAAATAACTGTATGGTGACAAAATTCGCCACAACGAAGTTTTTTATGACCTCGAACCTCTCTACCAAAGTTTGTAGGGATCGGTCCATAAGTAACCCCATTCCCCATATAAGGTCCCCATCAGAAAATTACTTTAACACACATTACCGGACTAAAAAAACGAGTATATATTAAATTCAATATAACTATGATTTGTATGAACCAAAATCGTTCTACAAAATTTTGCGAGGATCGAGGTTTTGGTTCATTATCATGCTGAAAATCGCAATAAAGTAAGTTGTTCTGTTCAATGTACTTAATCCTATGGTTCATTTTGTTGGCCAAAAATGTCCCAGGAAGTAAAACAATCCAATTTTATTTACATTTCAACATCAGGCTTACTCTACTCACCAAAAATCTTGCCCACAACCTTAATTGTTTGACCTCCATGTTTTTTTAAGCCTTTAATGTACGATCATATAACCGCATATGAATACCGCAGTGACATGGCGCAGAGTTTACTTATAGAAATTCGATTTTTTCACAAATTTTGTAAAATTTTGGGTAGAATATTGAAATAGATTACGCAAGACTAATAAAAACAGTTTTATTTACAAACGGTTCCACATTTTCCTTCTTAAATTCAAACAGAGTATGCGAGGCTCAAAGGCTGAAGGAAATATTACAATATACCCTTTTAGTAAAGGCACAATCATGAATGGAGAGGAAAAATTTAAGGCTCTGGCCACGTTTTTTGAAGAGAAGAGTTAGTCCTGATGTTGAAACACAAACAAAGTTGGATTGTTTTTCCCTTTGGGACGTTTTTCGCCAACAAAATGAATGAGTACATGATTGAGTACACCGAACAGAACAACTTACTTTATTGCGATTTTCAGCATGATAATGAACCAAAACCTTTGGTAAAGTTGATCTAAGAGTAGTTGTCGTATAATGGGACCCAAATTATTTGATTGTCCATAAAAATGATTTGATTGTCATAAAGATGACGTTCGGCATTCTGAAGCGCTGGGTCGAAACTCGCAGTTTTAGAAAACGTTACAGCTGGCAAATGGCTTAAGATCCGATTGGGATTCATTACGAACTACACTAGTAACTAATCTATTCCATAAAGGTGTTTGAAACTTAAAAGGACCAAAGATTTTCATAAGAAGATCAAAAAGTTGCTTAAGTTTCGAACAGCTATTTATGGAGTTAATTCAGTTATTATTTTCTTGTAACTCACAGCGAAATGGAATTAAACTTTTGTTGTTGTTATTATAATGTAGACACATAATATTATTATTATCAATTATATAATATGGAATAAATCAATTAAAATAGAAAATATAGCACTTTGTATACAATGCCAAAAAAAGTTGCTTAGGTTTCGAACAATACTGTATGTATATACTTTTGTGGGTCTGTGACCAACATTTCGATCAAACAAAATAACAATAAATAATAACAGGCTGAAAAAAGACCTATGACAAAATTTGTTGAGCGAACTGCTGTAGTTTCTGAAAAAATCAAGAATGAGAAAAAAGCATCATGTTTTCATTGGTTGTTTGGGAATTTCGCTTATATCTCCATTATTTATGGAACGATTTTACTGCTCTTAAATAGGAAACTTCTCGAAAGCTATGTGGGCCCTTCAGAAAATTCATTTCAACATACTCTTTTATATTTATAAGGATCCCGAATACTTATATACTATAACATTTTACAAATTTTAAATAGACAACTTCTCGAAGGCATGTCTAATAGAATTATTAAAGACTTGAATCTCACTGATATCTGGAGCCCACAACGGATGTAACAATGGACACAACTTAATCCACCCCCTATACATAGAAATGTTTTTTTTTTTTCTTTTTTGAATTTGTAAAGAACCTCAATCTCCCCACTGTAACAGGACAAAACCAACAAGAAATAAAAAACTCTTCACAACAAAAACATTGCACGAATATGGTTTATTGACATGAATGTTTTGTAGTCATTCAAAAACTGGACGTTAAAACGGTTAAACGCGAATACATAGTAAATAAAATTAACGGAAAAATAACAAGTGAATTTTTCAAATAACAAAAAAATACCATTTTATATTATAGAATAATAAAAAAAATTAAGTGAAAAATAAAAACAAAGTTTAAATGAAATATTTTAAAGAAAATGTCGTTTTAATTTTAATTTCTGTAACTAAATGATGGGCTGTAATTCTTCAATGGATACAAATAGTGTTTTAGACGAACCCATGGGGGGTATGGCTGGCATGGCCCTGCCCTCCAACCAATGGCCTTTAACGCAAGCGGTAATTAAATAGACATTAATTATTCTACTTATTTCTATGTTGTTTTTATTTGTATTTTCAACTAAAAAGAAAACAATAATTAAAGTGTGAATATGTTATACATACGTGTGTTTTAATGTGTATGTGTGAGAGTTTGTATGCTTTAATAATTTCACATGATGAAATTATCGTTATTTTATTTAATTCCTTAACCGGCTATTTACTTTAGAATCCCATAGATGTTGTCCTGGAATTTGTACGTCTCGATGAGAAAATTAGTAAATTAGAGGCTACTTGCCCAGGTCCACGCCTAGCCACCTGTGAAGCTTGGATAGAACATTTACAAAGTAAACTAAGTGAACTAATGGGTACTGATGCCCGACAAATTAAGGAATCTCTGCGTAGTCGTGAACAAGCACATGAAGCGTTTAGTTCAACTCCCTCTACATCTACTTTGTCACAACAACATGCATCATTACCCTCACAGGTAATTGACCAAGGTGTCCTACATATTGATGGCTACACAGCGGAACATCCATTTCCATATAATAACAATAAAGCTGTGGCCTACAATAGTGCGGCTGTTGCAGACACTCACACCACCACCAGTAATGGAAAAAATAGCATTCAAAATGGTCTACTTCCGTCGGCGAATCATCATATGAATGGTGGTGTTGGCGGTTATGGCATTACTCGTTTATTGCCAACTAATGATATAGTGACTAAAACACCTACACAGGATTTAGTTAATGTAAGTACAATCAACTGGAGCTAATAAACATTGTTCATATAATAAACTAATTAGAGCGAAAATGTTTCCATCGTTTTAAAGTTTTAATACCCTACACGACTATAATGACGATAATATGATGTACTTATTCTAATTTGTTGATCAGTATGGCTATCGTAGACTCGTGTTTATCCTACTTTACTTTATTACAATATTAATTATTTAAAAATGCTGTTGAAAAGTAATTGTATCACCCTACACACATTTTTTATACCCACCATCAAAAAAGATGGGGGTTATATTGATTTTGTCATTCCATTTGTAACACATCGAAATATTGGTCATAGACCCATAAAAGTATATATATTCCGGGTCCTTATAAAATTCTAAGACGATCTAGCCATGTCCGTCCGTCTGTCCGTCCGTCTGTCCGTCTGTCTGTTGAAATCACGATAGGGACCACACGAGAGGAGCTAGACAGTTGAAATTTTGCATAAATATTCTCCATTGTTAAGGTTTGTTTGGTATTGAAAATGGGCAATATCGGTCCACTTTTTCGGATATCCCCCATACAAGTGGACCTCCAAAAAACAGCTTTAACGGGCATAACTGCTTTAGAAGTACAAGTATATCGATGAAATTCGACATAAATAAGTTCCATATGAGCCAAAATCTTTCTACCAAATTTTTTGAGGATCGGCCCATAACTGACCCTACCCCCCATATAAGGTCCCCTTCTGAAAATTACTTTAACACTCATTACTGGTCCCAAAATGCAAGTATAGCGATGAAATTCGGTATAAGTATGTTTCTTACGAACCAAAATCTCTCTACCAATTTTTTTTAGGATCGGCCCATAAATGACCCTACCCCCCATATAAGGTCCCCTTTAGAAAATGACTTTAACACTCATTACTGGCCTAAAAATTCGAGTATAGCGATGACTCATTACTGGTCCCAAAATGCAAGTATAGCGATGAAATTCGGTATAAGTATGTTTCTTACGAACCAAAATCGCTCTACAAATTTTTTTAAGATCGGCCCATAAATGACCCTATCCCCCATATAAGGTCCCCTTCTGAAAATGACTTTAACGTTCATTACTGGCTAAAAAATACGAATATAGCAATAAAATTTTACACAATAAAGTTCCTCGCGAATCAAAATCTTTTTAATAACTTTTATGTGGATAGGTCCATAATTGGCCCTACTCCCCCTATTGGGTCCACTTCAGGAAATAGCTTAAACGCTTACTACTGTCTTAAAAATACGAGTAAAACGATGAAATGCTACACACGTAAGTTTTTTACGAGCCAAAACCTCTGTACCAATTTTTTGGATCGGCTCATAAATGACCCTTCCCCCATATAAGGTCCCCCTCTGCAAATAACTACAATGCTCATTACTGGCTTAAAAATATGAATGTGACGAAAATTGACGCACATAAGTTTAATCTCTCCACCAAATTTAGGGAGGATCGGTATATAATTTACCCTACCGCCCATATAAGGTCCCCTTCAGAAAATTACTTAAACGATCATTACTGGCTTAAAAATATGTGTTATGAAATACGGTTATGAAATTCGCTCCGAATTTCATGCAGAATGTGTCGGAAATACACAAAAGGTTCCCTTCAGGAAAGAGTTTTGGCTAATAAACTACGAGTGTTCCTTATTTAAAATACGAGTATAGCCCTGAATGTACAAAATTTTATGTACATTATGAGTATCGGTTCAGCATTGACGCTCACGGTTTAAGAATTGAAATAAAATATTTTTTTTTTTTAATTAATATTTTGTTAGTTCAAAAGAGCTCGGGCCATAATTGACTTAAGTCATATTCCAAATATTACGCTGATGGAGCATTATAGGGGAGCATTCCTTTTACGGCATACGGTTTGATGGTGGGTATATGAGATTCGGCACAGCCGAATATAACACTCTTACTTGTTATGTGTTGTAAATTTGTTTCAAGTTTAGTATTGTTACCTTTTTAAGGATTCATTAGTGTTTATTACATTTTTCTTACAAAAATAAACCATAATTAATCATGGTATGTGTAAATTATGTATATATGTATGTATGTAAATGTTAATGGAGTCAAGTGACTTCTTAATTAGTATAAACAATGCACTCGTACATAATTTGTTTAAACATACAGTGAGTAACAATAAAAATTACTTATTTAAATATGTCGTGACAATCAAAAATAGAAAATTCAAAACATTTAGAGCCTTCAAATATAGCAAAGTCTGTTGTTTTTTGAAATCAAATTCCCGAAGACCTTATTTATCTTTAGGATAAAAATGTTAGATCATTCTATCAGATATCACATTTTACATTGTATCATTCCAGACGTGATTAGTAATATCACAGACAATGGTCTAAGAGTAAATTCAAGCAAGACAGATATGATTAGTGATATCACAGACAGTGATCTAAGAGTAAATTCAAGCAAGACAGAACGTGTAGAAAGACCAAAATTGCAAGCTTTTACCTACCGCGGTTAAAGAACTCCGAAATTCCCTTATCAAACAATGACCAATATTTAGGAGTTATCCTAGACTCTAAATTGTCATGGAAACTGAACATCCAACACAGTGCCAGGAAAGCAACGGTTGCCTGTCGTAAAATGTTTGGCTTAAAATGGTGACCTAGTCCCAACATAGTCCAATAGATGTACACAGCTATGGTGCGTACTATTCTTACATATTAATATCTTGTATGGTGGAGTTCAACTAAAAAGAAATTTATTGGAATAACAGATATTTTAAGAACTAGTCATTTAGAAGATCTGCCCATTCAACATATAGATCTTCATATAATGGCCATCTCTGACTGCCAAGCGGCACTTCTTTCATTTTACTCGTACACCACAACATCCGTATTAGACAGACACGAATGTCGAGTGTTTAACGTGAACACCAGCCTTGACGGCCTAATTTCACGGTGGTCTTTTTCATCCACTGAGTAGACTAGAGACGGTCTACCACGCGCCCCTGAACTCTTCAATGAAGAACTCAGGTAGCATTTTTGTACATGGCTGAGCCGGTCCATGTACAATCACTTTGTTAAAGAACTCGAGCTATCTAATCTCTTGCCATTGTAGCCCCGTTGCGGAATGACAGGCAGCATGGGATCAATCCTAATGCAAACCCCGACAAGGAAAAAGCAATCACTGGTCTAAAGTCAATAGAAGGGGTGACAAGTCCCAACATCAGGTGAAATCAATCTTCCGGTAAGCTGGAAGGTGACCACCCTTATAATGTCATGAAAGATTGCATTATTCAAAATGCAATTCCCATCATCTTATGACCCATTCCAGTGCATTCCTTAACCTCTTTGGGCCCGCGCAACCTCACTACTGAGATGGCTCTGTTGTTTTGGCAACAGCACCTAGAGACATATTTGGTAGTCGGAAATACCCAACAAAATGGATCAGGATCCCTCTTTTATGAACCGAGCAATGTAACAAAGAAAATAGGAATTTCCAAAGTCAATTAATTCCAATAATTGCCCCGACAAATTAGTCGCGTAGCATGTATCAATATATCCTGTTAAGATGGCAACATCACCGAAGAACTTCCCCGAAGCGTAAAAAGGCATACTAAATCAGTACTAATCTCCAATATATAGAGACATTCCCGATCTTTCACCAATTTCCGCATCAGTTCCATTCCCATGATCATAAAGATCGCTCTACGGGATGACAGGCAACCATTGAATACTAACCTGACAATTCCCCAGCATATACCGGCGTCCCACTACACGACCGGTAAGTAATACCGATCGGGTTTAGGAATCCAGCATATGCTGTTTTGTACACAGACCTGTTCGAAGAGAGAATTATCCAACCCATTAGGTATAGGTTATATCAGTCCTTAAACCAACATTCTCTCCCCGCGATTTTGGTTATTAAACCACAGCCATTACGTGGATCCCGATGGAACCTCAACCAATTGACCGGTCAGGACTAGGTCCTGTGGGCAACCGGCCACCCGTAGTGCCAGATTATATGGGGCTCTGGTTAGACCCCATGCCAAATCATTCCAAGGCGAAGCCGAGGATACATTTGACATCACCAGTTTATAGTCCCGGCTGACTAGAGACACTGGTAGCATCTCTTTACCCCGGGATTGCAATACACCATGATGGACATTTCATCATGGAAACATGCCCCGGGGGGTATTATACAGACAATGTAGAAAGGATTTTTGGACTACTTTGGCAATGAGCAGACAAATGAGCTAGCCTGTACAGGATATGCTTTGGATATCTCTAATGCCGTTTCAGTAGCAACTCCGTTGTGTTCTATCAAAGGTAGTGTTAACAGCTTTCTAAAAATAGATGGAATAATCTTGACTTATGTAAAGAGGCCAAGTTAATGTGGCCTTCTTTCAATGAGAAACGCACTAGAAATAGGTGTACATAGGAATGAATACTGTCGCATCTTCTCTGCGGATGACCTGCTCTAGCTGCCAAGAGAAACAGATTCCTTGGCAATTACTTCATAGTTATCTGGGTCAAAACGCAATGACCGATTTCTGACGCCTACAGGCTGGATCTAATACTACTACATAATACTATATCTGACGAGTGGAGTTATCCTGTCCAAATAGGGTCCTTTCGAATCTACTTGACCATTTGCACGCAGAGAACTACCACGTTAACCAACTATCTACATAACATTTTATTGTTATGGGAGCTATATAAAATTTTGAAGTCATTTAAATAATTGTTAACAAAGTTAATGACCTGCGTTATTTATAGAACGATTTTTCTGATTTTAAATAGGAAACTTATCAAAAGCATGTCTGATAGAATTATAAAATAGTTGATATCCAGCAGCTATCGGAGGCTTTCATACAATTGATTAAAAATACACACAGGCATACATAGGTTTTCCCATAAAAATCTATTTGCAAACTATGGTGATGATATGCGGTCTCTTAACCTAAAAATAATTGAATGAGTAACTGTATCGGGACAGTTCTCCGGTACTGTTGGGATTTTCATCATTTTGTGACACTTAAATGCTACTTCGAATGAAACATGTTTGGATGGCAATAAGATGTAAAATGTGTGTTCCCATGAAATAAGCATTCATTTCCCTCAAAGGGAAAATTGCTATCGTGAAGTTCCACTGAATTTTTCATTCACAATAGTCGTTTATTGTTTACAAAATTTTATTAAAAAGACAACATGGAAAATTGTTCACGTAAACAAAGTTTGCGAACGAAAAGTGGGAATAGGGGACTATTTCATGTGAAACTTTGATTGGCGATAGGGATGAAACGGAGGCGGCCTAACCATTCTCCCAATTTTTTTTTTTAACAACACATGGTATTCACTCCTTGGAGATTTATATTACTATAAAAAAACTCCCATAAAGTTAAGAAACTATGTATATATGTATTTACATATGTATTATTAAAATATTTGACCCAATTTTCTAATGCTTAGTGGGTACTACTTACATTAAAGATTTGTAATTTAATGTGTAATTGTGACAGTGTATGTGGGAAAGTATGTGGTTACGTCCTTGTTCGAAAAATATCACCATTAAGTCCATGACTTAACACAATTTTATCGATATTATTTTGCTATTAATGATTTTAAATAAATTACTTTATTTACTGGCAATTTTAGTTTCGTACAAAAAACAGTTATATTATAGTAATATTAGTTTAGATATGTACGTGTACAGGAAGCAATAATGTTTTATAATTTGCATAATTAGAAATAATCAACTATAATTCGATCATATTTGTGGTTAGCTAATTTAATTAGCTATTCGCAGAGAGTTACTTTATGAATAATTAGTTAACGGAACAGCGTCACCGTCACAATTAGAGACTTTTTCTGGTTATGAAAATTGCTGAATATTGTCGTGGGAATATTGCTCCCAAAACTGCATTTAAGTAATTCAAAAGAATTTATGTTTTAACCACTAATAGGAATGTGTAATGCTATGTATAGACGGTTGTCAGATCTGACAATGTGATGAAAATTTACTAACAGTGAAACATTTTTAGCAACGGGTAGATTGCCACTTCAGACGATTGTAAGATAACCTTACAATTTCATTGCCAGACACATTTTAGATAAACAGAAATAGTCAGTTCACACTCTTGTCAGATTGTTGTATGGCAAAAGTTACCAGATCCGTGGTTAGACAATGCCATAGCTGTTTCACTTTGAGTGGCCATGATGCATAAATTTCGCACATTTGACAATAATAATTTTCAGACAATTATCTTACAACTAGCATACCCTGGGTGCTTCGCTACCCTATTTACTTTTACGTTCAATATCACGTGAATAAATTCGCATTCAGGATGAAGCTTGTATTTTTAGTTTCATTCGTTTCATTATAGAAAATTTCGAAATTACTATTTGAAAAAAAGTACTATAAAATACCTCTTATAGATTCTCATTTAATCAAAAATTTTATGTTTCTGTGTTCAATATTATAGACAATTCAAAAAATATAATTTGATGAATGAAAAAGTACCAAAAGTCCCTTGCAGTAGATTCTCATTCACTACCCAGCTAGCATTTGGAAGATTGTTGGATGATTAATCAGTAAACTGACTCATTTTTGACTCCTTTTGATGACCTAAACATGATTATTAAGTTGAGCGCTTAAAAAATGATTCGAAAATGATCCCGATATATGATTTAAAACTGATTATTTGAAAAACAATAACAAAATGTATAGCAATCATAAATTGATCATCCTGGTGTTTAAAATATGATGGTTTAAAAACTTATTTTGTGATCATATTTCGAGCAGTTGGGAGATCAAAAATTGTTTCTTGTGAAATTGCTTTTGTTTGCAATGGAATAGCAACACTTACACTTAAAAATGACTCAAAAACGATTCAAAAATGAGTCGAAACTGATTAGAAAACGGGCTCAGAAAAGACTCTTTTAGAAGAGTTGGCAAAAAAGTTTGTGTGGCCTAAAATAAGTTGATATAATTCTCATTTCGTTTATAAAATTAAATGTATAAGTATTTCAATTTGTGTAATATTTATAAAGTAGATTTTCAGTCAAGGAAATTGAAATTATATTATGCTTTAATTATAATAATTTTATATGTTTTATGATCTTCTACGGAAGATAGTTGGGTGACTAATCACTAAACTAAGTCTTAATAATTCCAATTAATGTTTAAAATCTGATTTATTTGAAAAACAATAACAAAATGTACAGCAATCACAAATAGGACTTCCAGGTGTTCGAAATTTGATTGTTTATAAATTTATTTTGTAGTTACATTTGTATTTGTCTGTAACAATCATAAAAATTACTCAGAAAAGACTCAAAAATGACTATTATATGATTCAAAAATAATTCTAAAACGACCAGTAAGTCGGCTCATTAATGACTCAAAAAAGATTAAAAAATGAGTCAGAACTGATCAGAAGTGGGGCTTATAAAAGACTCGTTTAGAAGAGTCGCGGGTAGGGTACCATTTTCTCCCGACGAATGCATCATTTATGATCAGAAAATGAGCGCATATATGATCATTTTAATTGTGCAGAAGAGTCATATATGACTCGAATGTGATCAAAAATTTCAAAGAATGTTAGCTGGGTAAGGTCCCTACGTTTTAAATTTTATATTTCTATGTTTAATATCGTAAAGATATCAAAAAGTACCATCGGAAAAACAAAAAGGTACAAAAATCTCTCTAAATAAATTTTCGTTTAATAAGGACCGTGTGTAATGTGTTCCTGTTAACCATTATAGAGAAACCAAAAGGTACCATTTGAAGAATGGAAAAGTACCAAAGAGTACCCACTTACAGAATATTATTCAGTCAAGACATGTATGTTAAAATTTATGTTCCTAGGTTGAATATTTTAGAAAATTCAAAAAGTACCATTTATGCGATAAAAAGTACTAAAAAGTTCTCTGTTAAAGAATCTTATTCAATGAGAACCGAAGTGGAATAAATCCTACCTTAGTGTAAAGTACTAATAAAAATAGTACAATTTTTCCCTTTTCGCTTAGAAACATACTTTTTTGAGAATTAACTTTACAAAATGTTCCGTATTTAAATCTATATATCACAGATAAAACTCAGGCGATTCAAATCTGCATTCATTTGTTCCAGAAAAATTGTGCTTTCAAAAAGGTAGGCCTTAGTACCCGAATTCCAAATTAATATACCAATAGCTTATTTTGTGTGAGTAAATAAAAAACTTTTTCAAATTTTATAAAAATTGGCTCAATGAGTTTGAATAAAATTAAATTTCCAGTTTTTCCCCTTTTTGGTACTTTTTTCCCCAGTGAAATAGCAAACATTTTGTTTCAATAAATATTACAGAGTCCGTTATTTAATAGGAATACTTCAATAAATCGAAAAAGTTTTCTTAATGTGCTAAAAAAAAGTACCAAAAATACAGTTTTCTCCCTTTTACACTCAAAAAGGGCTAAATTTAAAAAAAGTACGAAACAGGTGTCTCCTAATTTTGGGAGATATATTCAAAATATTTACAAAAATGTTATTTTGTTTATTAGTTAAAAAGTTATAAAGCCCCAAAAAAGGTACCAAAATCACATTTGTTATACATTTTCACCCCTTAACAGTACGAATTTCGAATTTCAGTAGATACATATACATTTAAAATTTTTCTTGTATCACTAAAATTAAGTAAGATAATTAAGAAAACCTGTTTTAGCCGTTTTTCCATTTTTTTTATTCCTAAATGTACAAATTTCCAAAAATCCCTCCTTAGTGGATCTACATAACCAAAAACACATCTACTGTCAAAATTTCATAATTCTAGGTTCAGCCGTTTGGGCTGTCAGTCAGTAACGCTACTTTTTTATATACATATATAGACGATCTGACAATGGCAACGTAATATGTTTACACGATAATATTGTTCGACAATATTATTGTTTTACAATGTACTAACAATGCTTTTTCTAACAACGTTGGAAGACAAAAATTGTAAGTTCGCACGGTTGTTAGATATTTTTGGAATATTTTTCTGACAGCATTTTAAGATCTGTCAACCGTTTATACACATGTAGTTAAATCTTATCTTATTTTCACAAAAAACGCTTCGTGATTTTTTAAGAGTCGGAGGTTTACCCAATTAAACGGAAATTTCTGATTGTGTTTTTAATTTTATCATTAATCGTGAATTATAACGATTTCATGACAAATAAAAACAATGATCGGAACTCCTTAGAGATTTCATAAATAATCATTCCCTAATATATTGATTGCGCTGAGACTGTTATTTAATGAAAGAACAATTAAGGTTTTATTTTTCGCATCTATGAACAAAAATAGAATATAAACAAGTAAGAAAGTATAGTCCGGCTTGGCCGACTATATGATACCCTACACCAGTTATGAATATTTAATGTGATTTATTTTTATACCCACCATCAAATAAGATGGGGGTATATTGTTTTTGTCATTCCGTTTGTAACACATCGAAATATTCATCTAAGACCCATAAAAGTATATATATTCTGGATCCTTATTAAATTCTAAGACGATCTAGTTATGTCTGTCCGTCCGTCTGTCTGTCTGTTGAAAACACGATAGAGTCCAAATGGAAGTAGCTAGCGGGCTGAAATTTTGCACAGACATTTTATATTGATGCAGTTTGTTTGAAATCGCCTAGCCCCCATATAAGGTCCCCTTCAGAAAATGAACTTAACGCTCATAACTAACTAAAAGAAGCAGCTATAGCTATGAAATTCGATAATAACATATTTTATAGCAACCTTAATACCTTTGTAAAATTTTATAAAGATCGGTCCATAATTGACCCTACCCCCATATAAGGTCCCCTTCAGAAAATGACTTTAACGCTAATAACTGCTTTAAAGAAGCAGCTATAGCTAAGAAATTCTTATTAACATATTTTATAGCAACCTTAATACCTTTGTAAAATTTTATAAAGATCGGTCCATAATTGACCCTAACCCCCATATAAGGTCCCCTTCAGAAAATAACTTTAACGCTAATAACTGCTTTAAAGAAGCATCTACAGCGATGAAATTCGACGTGAACATTTCTTACAGGAACCTAAATCGCTTTGTATAATTTTATAATGATCGGCACATAATTGACCCTATCCCCCATATAAGGTCCCCTTCAGAAAAAGACTTTAACGCTCATAACTGCTTTAAAGAAGCATCTATAGCGATGAAATTCGACACGAACATATTTTATAGGAAACTTAATATCATTGTAAAATTGTATAAGAATCGGTCCATAATTGACCCTACCCCCCATATAAGGTCCCCTTCAGAAAAAAACTTTAACGCTCATAAATGTCTAAAAAAAGCTCTATAGCGATGAAATTGGACATGAACATATTTTATAGAAATCTTAATGTCATTGTGAAATAGTATAAGGATCGGTTCATAATTGACCCTATTCCCTTCAGAAAATGACTTTAACGCTCATAACTGTCTAAAAGAAGCATCTATAGCGATGTAATTCGACATGAACATATTTTACAGGAACCTAAGTCGCTTTGTAAAATTTTATAAGGATCGGTTCATAATTGATCCTACCCCCCATATAAGGTCCAATTCAGAAAATGGCTTTGACGCTCATTACTGCCTAAACTAAAATCGTTTTAGAAAATTTGACGAGGATCGGTCCATAATTGAACAAAAAAAAAGCAATTTATTGGCGAAAAACTTATTTTCTAAAAGAGGCTTTATATGGGGGATAGGAGCAAATGTGGACCGATCCCGATAAAATTGGCTGGATAGATTTGTATTTATATAATATTTATATAATATATATAATATTTGTCTGTGCTAAATTTCATTGCAATAACAGTGCTAATAAATGAATTGCGGATATTCAAGTCACTTTCTGAAGGGGGCTTTGTGTGGGGGCTAGGGTCAAATGAAGTCCGATCATTTCGAAAGGTCATCAAGGTTTGTATAAAACTTAGTTGTGCGAACTTTCTTCGAGATACATTTATATTATACATAATTATGAGCTGAAAAGCCCTTTTCGGGAGTTTCAGTTGTATGGGGGCTAGGTGAAATAATGGACCGATCAATAGGCTTCGTCCTTGGGTCAAAACAAACGTGTATTCCAAATTTCATCAAATTATCTTGAAAATTGCGAACTGTACATTGATAACAACGTTTACATGGACACACGGACGGTGAAGAATGTGATTCTGAGTTGATCGGTATACTTTAAGGTGGGTATAGTACTAATATTTTAATGCGTTACAAACATCAGCACAAACGCATAATACCCTTCCCACTATAGTGGTGTAGGGTATAATAAACATACATACATATGTAAGTGCTTTTCAAAATAAATAGATGAAAATTCAATATATAACATTTATTGGGAATTATTGACAGTTATTAAGCGAATACAATTGTTTACATAAATAGTCATGCATTGTTCAAAACCCAAATAAATTTTTTGGGAGAAAGTTTTTGCCTCCAGGAATAAACGGCACGTACTTTACGTATAAAATGTCCAAAATAAGTTTTCAAATACGAAACAAGTATTTAATGGAAGTGAGATTAGAAAAATAACACGTCATGACAACATATAAATTAGTTCATGATACGTAATATTTAAATTGTCTAGCCATTTAAAAACTACTTTTTCGGCATTGGAATGGTAAAAATAATTAATATTTATAGAAAATAACTTGACATTTAAACTTATTTAACCATTCTATACATATTAATTAAAAGTTTGGCAGACTTTAAATTTAAATTACATTTTTTAAATTCGATTTATAAGATGTTTATAAAATAAAAATGTGTTTATATATAAGGACTATAATATAGTAGTTTAAAGCTATGTTCACACCTATCAAATATTGAAATATATATTTATACCCTACACCACTATAGTGGGGAGGGTATTATGCGTTTGTGCTGATGTTTGTAACATCCAAAAGTATTTTGCCTACACCTACCCTAAAGTCGGCTCAGAATCACTTTCTGAGTCGATTAAGCTATGCCCGTCCATCTGTCCGTCTGCGTGTACATGTAAACCTTGTGCGCACGCTACAGGTCGCAATTTTCAAGATAATTTGATTAAATTTGACCCAAGGACTAATCCTATTGAAAATGGTTAAAATCGGTCCATTATTTCACCTAGCCCCCATACAACTGAACCCCCCGAAATGGCTTTTGAGCTCATAATTATGTATAATGTAAATGTATCTCGATGAAAGTTCGCACAACTAAGTTTTATACAAAGCCCCCTTCAGAAAGTGACTTGAATATCCGCAATTCATTTATTAGCACTGTTATTGCAATGAAATTTAGCACAGACAAATATTATATATATTATATAAATATTATATAAATACAAATCTATCCAGCCAATTTTATCGGGATCGGTCCACATTTGCTCCTATCCCCCATATAAAGCCTCTTTTAGAAAATAAGTTTTTCGCCAATAAATTGCTTTTTTTTGTTCAATTATGGACCGATCCTCGTCAAATTTTCTAAAACGATTTTAGTTTAGGCAGTAATGAGCGTCAAAGCCATTTTCTGAATTGGACCTTATATGGGGGGTAGGATCAATTATGAACCGATCCTTATAAAATTTTACAAAGCGACTTAGGTTCCTGTAAAATATGTTCATGTCGAATTACATCGCTATAGATGCTTCCTGAAGGCAGTTATGAGCGTTAAAGTAATTTTCTGAAGGGTAGCTTATATGGGGGCTAGGGTCAATTATGGGCCGATCCTTATAAAATTTTACAATGATATTAAGGTTCCTATAAAATATGATCATGTCGAATTTCGTCGCTATAGATGCTTCTTTTAGACAGTTTTGAACGTTAAAGTCATTTTCTGAAGGGGACTTTATATGGGGACCGATCCTTATAAAATTTTACAGATCGATTTAGGTTTCGTCGCTATAGCTGCTTCTTTTAGTCAGTTATGAGCGTTAAGTTCATTTTCTGAAGGGGACCTTAATGGGGGATAGGGTCAATTATTAACCGATCCTTATAAAATTTTACAATCATATTAAGGTTCCTATAAAATATGCTCATGTCGAATTCCATCGCTATAGATAGATATAAAGGCAGTTATGAGCGTTAAAGTCATTTTCTGAAGGGGACCTTATATGGAGGGTAGGGTCAATTATGGACCGATCCTTATAAAATTTTACAATGATATTAGGGTTCCTATAAAATATGCTCATGTCGAATTTCATCGCTATAGATGGTTCTTTAAGGCAGTTATGAGCGTTAAAGTCTTTTTCTGAAGGAAACCTTATATGGGGGGTAGGGTCAATTATGGACCGATCCTTATAAAATTTTACAGAGCGATTTAGGTTCCGTGTCGAATTTCATCGCTATAGATGCTTCTTTTAGTCAGTTATGAGCGTTAAAGTCATTTTGTGAAGGGGACCTTATATGGGGGCTAGGCGAATTCGTGGACCGATATTGCCCATTTTCAATACCAAACAAACTGCATAAATATAAAATGTCTGTGCAGAATTTCAGCCCGCTAGCTACTTCCATTTGGACTCTATCGTGTTTTCAACAGACAGACGGACGCACATAGCTAGATCGTCTTAGAATTTAATAAGGATCCAGAATATATATATTTTAGGAAGAATATTTGGATGTGTTACAAACGGAATGACAAAAACAATATACCCCATCTTTTTTGATGGTGGTATAAAAATAAATCACATTAAATATTCATAACTGGTGTAGGGTATCATATAGTCGGCCAAGCCCGACTATACTTTCTTACTTGTTAAACATACTTTTGTATTTTGAAGTTTTTATATACACCATCGATAATGAAATTCGGCATAAGTAAGTTTATTACTAACCAAAATCTTTCTACCGAATTTTATGAGAATCGATCCATAACTGACCTACTCCCCATATAAGGTCCGCTTCAGAAAATTAATTTAACGCACAGTGTTGGCTTTAAAATACGAGTACAGAGATGAACTTCAACATAAATCAGTTGCATAAGAGCCAAATTATCTCTACCAATTTTTTTGAAGATCGGTCCATAATTGACCCTAGCCTTCACATAAGGTCCCCTTAAGAAAATGACTATGACTAATACGAGTATAACAATAAAATTCGACATAAACAAGTTCTGTATGAAACAAAATTGTTCTGTGAGAATCGGTTCATAATTTACCCTACCCTCCATATAAGGTCCTCTTCAAAAAATTACTTTAAAATTTAACATAAGCAACTTTTATAGGAATATAAATCTTCCTATCGAATATCTTTATACCAGATACAATTCAAAGTACAGTACGTCATAGAATTCTGTAGATCGTCATAGAATTCTGTAGAGGAAATTTTGTTTCATATAAATATACTTTTTGTCAAATTTCTTCGCTATACTGGCATTTTTAACGTAAGTCATTTTCTAAGGGGACCTTTATGAGCTTAAGTTATTTTGTTATGGTAACTTATAGGATCAATTATTGACCGATCCTCATAAAATTTTACAAAGATTTTAACTTCAGTTATAATTTCGGTTAATAATTTTGAAGCCAATAAATTGCGTTAAAGTAATTTTATGAAGGGAAACCTTGAAAGGGAACCTTATATGGGCGTAAAGAGATTTGGGTACATATTATGTAGAAAATTATAAAAATAACATTTTCCACCTTTTGAATGAAAGCTGATATTTTAAAAATTTACTAGATCTTCAACAATAACTTAAATGTCATCATTTAAATCGTAATGAAAAATCGACAGCCAAAACCATTTAACACAGTGTAGGCATTAATTTAATTTGATTTTTTTATTGTTTTATAAAAGTACATTTAATATTTGAAACATGCAACTATTAGCTGTTGTTGATAGTTAAATTAACCAAATATGAAAACTAAATAAATATTCTATTATAAAACGTATTACTTAATGACATGACAATTGATTAAAGTTCACAACTACGACAGAGAAAACAATAAATAAATGAAATTTACTAATTCCCACCCTTTTTTGTACGATTTCACCAGCGATAAACTAAATGAATTGATTAATTTTATAAATAAATAAAGGTTTTTAAAAGCTAATTTAGTTTTTCTTTTTGTTTTGTGTAATCATGTTTTTGTTTTCAGTTAGCTTTAAATTTAGGCATAATAGGAGATGTACAAAAGGCTTCCACACATGAAGATTTCTTTGCACAATTAAGCGAATCTGCTTTACATCTGATGACAATACGTTGTTATAATGAAATTTTGGAACACACAAAAATAAGGCTGAAAACTTTAATGGATAGTTATGCTGAATTGAATGAGTTGTATGTTAATCATGATGGTATAATTGGTAAGTTATTGGTAATAGAAATGATAAGAGCTTCGCTAATTTAGTCTTTAGCTTTCATTAGTGGCGGTACTTATATGAGTCGCTTAGAGGAGAGTCTAGATTCTCAACTGGAAGTGGCTCGTGATGTTAGAGATAAATTGGGCAGCACTTTAGAGCAATGGCGCATATGTGGTCTTCTGCTCAGAGCTAGTGCCAATTCAGCTACACAAAGTCTCAAGCAATGGCGTAAAGTTAAAACTATAGTGTGAGTAGTTTATAATAAATTCTTAAATATCAATATTATTTAACTACTATTTCTAACTCTTTTAGAAATCCCAAAGAAAAACTTGAAATGGCTTTATCTTGTCGCAAAGACTTACAAGCCTCTTTGGTATCTTTGGAATGTGCCCAATTATCCCTGCCTCATGTGGAAATAAAATACATAAGCAATCGTCAAATTCTAGCGGTTAAACACTGTAATACTTACATGATCACCGATATCTCCAACATAGCAAGATATGAACATACCTCTAAGGTTTTTCTAGCATATGAATCGAATATTTCAAAAGCTTCGGCTTGGTTGTATGAAACGTTTAATAAGACCTTGAGACATGATTTCGATAGAGCCGAAGAAACGGTACGCAACTTGGCCAAAAATCTTAGAGATCATCGTGAGGAGATATTTACAGCAGCTCGCAGATAGAAATATTTACGGGAATTTTTATGTTTTGTTTTTTTTTTTAACTACTAGTTATTTATTATATTTTTAATAAAGTTTTTGTTAATTTAATTAACTTTTTATAACAATTAATTTTGGAGTTTTTTAAAATTTAACTATCTAATACCAGTATGATTTTTTAGGTATGCGATCCTCTTGAATGCCCATTTCTTCCATTATGTCCATTTCGAAGGTACTTAATTTGGGCTGGAAGGTGATTTCTTCAACAACGGTGGCTGGAAATAAAGAGATTGAATGATTTCATAATTATCATATTGACGGCAATAAAGTAAAATTATAGAAATATTTAGATAAATTTAAAAATTAACCGTCACCACGATCGAGGTTTATTGTTGTTGTTGCAACAGTTCGACTGTGACTAACAGCTCTTTCATGAAATTGAAATAATAAATAATAAAATTATTTGAGCAAGTGTTTGTGGGTGTAAGGAGGAGCTGGAGAAACTGAGCCACCTCAGTCGGTCTTAACCATAGTTCAATGAGGCGCAATTTAAAAGAACTAGTGGTAGAATTGAATAAATGCAGCGTGACGTGAGGACTTTGATGACAGGCATAGCAACGGTTTAAAGTGCCAGGAACGATTCGTTCATGGTATCAGTTGAGGAAATTGGATCTGAATTAAGCTAATATGGTTCTCGAATGCCTGGGTCTCTAACAATCCGAAATCGTATGGGGCTGTTCATTTAGGACTATGTTGCATCTGTAGCCGTTTATGGCTTCGGTGACCACCATTTGATGCAACATTTCCCGGTCGCTTGTAATTGACAGTCTGTCGATGTTCGATGGTATAAAGTGTTGGATGTCGCAGAGAAAGCGTCGGAAGTCCATCCGTATGTGCCTGGGAGAGAGATTCTGCATTAGAATCTGATGGTTGGGGTGACTAGGCAAATGACATGCTAACAGGAACTGTCTAGTAAACAACACATTATGTTGTCTGACTGACAGTAACCTGGTCTCCTCATGCAAGTGATCCACATTCGTCATCTTAACGCATCTGGTTGCAATTCGGTTCCATACTGGGCCAGCATAATTGAGAAGAGAGCTTTATATGTCGTTACAATCGTCTCCTTATCCAAACCCCATGAGCTGCCAGCTAGAACTTTAAGGACCTTATTTCTATTTAGAAACTTTTGGTTTTTGTAATTCACTCCTACGAAGTGAAGGAGGCTGTCAAATATCTTCTGATTATGGGAATATCTTCTGATTTTTATACAATAAGCTCTTTATAGTTGAGGAACCAATAGAAAATTGTTCGACAACATATAATATTAACTGATAGTTCTTATCCACTTTGGATGCTTTATTCCTTATGCCGTTTTCCTACAAACTCACCTGGTGTATCCTTTTCTCTTTCAATATAAGCTGCCTTTGTTTTATAATCATGTGTTTGATTGTTAGATTCTGGAATAGGAATAATACGTCCAGTGCGTACTGAAACACGCACTTTTTCACCATCCTCCGTAAAACGCCATTCAAAATCACAGCCTTGCAAATCCGAAGGATCAATTAGACGTAAATCTTTGGTAACCTTTAAAATAAAAATAAGATATTAAAATACATAAAATAAAAGTAACAATTTCTGCTACTTACATCCAAGGGGGCTTCTGATTTGATTAGCACACCTGGGAAGTCATCTTCGCCACCCACTGTACGATAGTGCCAATTTAAACCTTCAACTACCACCCAATTACGTTCGGGTATAACTTGGGTAACATAACCCTGTTTGCCCTTATCTTTGCCTACCAAAACTTCAATACGATCACCGCGGAAGAAACCCCATTCCTCTGAAAAAAAAAAATATTTAATAAGTAAATTATCAAAAATTTCAAATATTTCCTTACCGATGGGTGTTACAAACACCTTTTTACGCATGGTACCCGGCATGTTTTGTTGACGGAATTGTCCGGTCCAAGGACGGTTCATGGTATAACGAAAACGTTTGCGCTCTACTGTGCGATTTAAATATTGTGGCACACCTTTAGGAGTATCATAGTAGACCTTATTTTTGGCAGTAAAATAAACATTTCATACATTGAAATTATACTTTTTTTTGATCAAGAGCCACTTTTTTGTGGGTTTTTCGGTTTAAATTGTTTATGGTTTCATTACCTGTTTCTTACTCCTCTCAATGTATTCCTTGGGGAAGTTCGAGAAATTCTTTACTTTCGATCTTAAAAATTGTGTTATACGCATTTTTCTTTTATAAATTTATTAATTTTTCTATAAAATTAAACAAAAAAACTCATGTGTGTGTCTGCCACCAGCACTTACGAAACTTTTTAGTTTTTTGATGAAAGTGTTCGGAAATTGTAAATATGCCAAACAGCTGTTGCCATGATGGAATAATAAGGTGAAGTCAATTCTACAAAAACAACAAAAGTTGTATACTTGTTGTATGTCAAAAAGTGTATATGTTGCCAGAGTGGTATTTTTAATATATACCGTAAATAAAGAAAATCCCTCATGCCCAAATGTCTCTATATCAAACAAATATACATATACAGTGTCTCTCATAATTATTCGAATTTGGGTAAACTATAAAAAGAAACCAAATTTAATAATATATTTTGTGTGCAAAATAAATAAATTAATTTGTTATATTGTCTAGATAGTCCTTATGTTTGATATCACGCTTTTTAAAACTTGAAAAATTTGCATTGATTTAAATTAATTGTGCTTTTTTAAAAAAAGTCCATGAAATTGCCTCACAAAAGTATACGAATTTTTCCTGTATTTCATATTTGATCATATTATACGCAACACAAATTTTAGAATCGAATGGTTTTTATGCGTAATATTGTTTTAAGGGGTTACTATCCACGGAAAGGATATATTTTTGGCCCATTTGGTCCACAATTTTGCGGAATTTGTACCCTCTTTTCATGTAATATCATTAAAATGGCGATTTTTGGCCATAATTGTAAATTTTTCTCCTTTTTTCCAGAGATAAAACAAAAATTTGATATTGGGACTTAAAAGACCCTTTGGGGTATCTAAAAATAATATTTTTTGTTACAAGAATCTGTATTTAAACGTTCCAAGATAAATTATTCGGATCATTCTTCTTTCGCTAATTCAATATATTGGAACTTAAGTCCATTTTTATAATACTAGGATCAACTATTTTCGGGGAAAGTTTTCTGGTATATATTCTTTTAGATATCAGCTTTTATACATTTTAAGTTTTCAATGTGTTGTGGAAGTGTACAACTCCAAAACATGCCTCGAAGAAACACCATTCAAAATAGTAAAATCATTATTTTTATATACCAATGGCCTCCATGCTGCATGGCACGATATCATTATGATCACATTAAAAATGTTGATATGTGTTTAAATATTATTTACTATGATCAAATTAAAACCAAAATTTAGGACTTACAGTGTTATTGTAACGGGCAACATAAGCGTGAAAGTTACGAGTAGTAAAAACTGAAATCTACTATATAGGATGACGTTTTGTTAAGGCATGTTTTGGGGTTGTATACCGCTATAATATATTGAAAATTTAAAATACATTAGTGCCAATATGTACATGAATATACACTAGACAACTTTGTCGAAAAATATCGTCCCTAGAGGTACGAAAAGGGACTTATGATCCAGATAATTCAATTAGAAACTGAAAAACGATACCAAAAATACATCTTGGAACGTTTAAGTACAGATCCTTATAACAAAAAATATTATTTTTAGATACCCTATGGGTTCTATTAAATTCCAATATTAAATTTTGGTTTTATTTCTGGAAAAAGGGTGAAAACATTACAAATATAGCCAAAAATCGCCATTTTAATGATATTACATGAAAAGAGGGTACAAATCCCCCAAAATTGTGGACCAAATGGGTCAAAAATATATCCATGCGGTTGATAGTAACCCCTTAAAACCATATTAAGCATAAAACCATGCGATTCTAAAATTTGTGTATCGTATAATATGATCAAATATGAAATACAGGAAAAATTCGCATACTTTTGTGAAGTAGTTTCATGGACTTTTTTTAAAAAAGCACAACTAATTTAAGTAAATGTAAAGTTTCCAATTTTTAAGGGGCGTGATATCAAAACTAAGGACTATCTAGACAATATAACAAATTAATTTCTTTATTTTCCACACAAAATATATTATTAAATTTGGTTTCTTTTCATAGTTTACATAAATTCGAATACTTATGAGAGACACTGTATGTATGCATATTACAACTAAAAACTTTAAAATATGTGTATATCTATTAGTGAATTTGCTACAAATACACAATTTATTATCATGAAGAAGGCATTATAATACAATTTTAATTTATAATACATTAGAAAAATTTTTTTAATTATATTATGTATGTAATCAATTACAATTGCCAAAAAAAAAGAATAATATTACACTAAAATAAAAATACTTATTTTATAACGTATTACAATACAAATACATACATATTATATTTTTAAAGATTTTACTACAAAATTAAATGAAAAATACTCTTGTTTCATTGCATAGAAATTTTGTTTTTTATTACTACAATTTAAACAGTTTTCATTAAAAATATTATGCTTAAGATATACATACATAACGTCATATGAAATCCAAAAAGGCCTAAGTTACATTGAACACATGGAGAAGCAAAAAACCTTTTAAAATGATAAATAATCCAAAAATGTTCAACATTTTCTCAAGTTAGGCTTATTTTTATTGACAAATTAGTATTTGAAGAAAAAATAGGCGGTTTTTGTTTTAATTGCGGAGATATGAAACTTACGCCCTTGAGAATTTATTTTTTCTGATTAATAAAAGACCGATTTCAATAATTTTTAACAGCCTTCGTCATTGGATCCAAAGAAGAGTATGTGACAAATTTTAACATATTATATTGAAAGCTGAGCTGAGCGTGCATACAAAGTTTTCACGGCCACCAAGACGGACATAGCTTAATCGAATCAGAAAGTGATTCTAAACCGACTGTTATACTTTAAGAACAATTTTTTTTGAGTGTTATAAACACATTGTACCGATTTTTGGATACATAGTAGTATATTAGACATAGTTAAGAGATAAAAGGTCCAAATCGGAAGGTCCGGTTGTATAATTGGAAAGATAATAGTATATTTGACGTATGGGGGCTAGGGTCAAATGAGAACCGATCATGGCGAAAATTTACAGTGTTTAATTATATCAAACTTAGTTGTGCCAATTTTTGAAAATATTGTAGTGTTATTGACGTAATTATGAGCTAAAAGGCCCAAATTGGAAGGTCCGATCAACCGTCCTTGGACGAAAAAAAGCGCATGTTCCAAATTCATCAAATTATCTCAAAAATTGCGACTTGTAGAGTGCGCACAAGGTTTACATGGACACACAGACAGACGGACGGACGGACGGACATAGCTTAATCGAAACAGGAAGTGATTTTGAGCCGATTGGCATACTTTAAGGTGGGCGTAGGACCAATACTTTTGGGTGTTACAAACATCAGCACAAACGCATAATACCCTCCCCACTATAGTGGTGTAGGGTATAAATATCTCAAAATGTTTCATAAATACTAAAATATACAATTTCTGTTCAATAATCCCAGATTTTTTGGTGACTTTTTGAATTTAATTTTTTTCAGTTGTTTATTTGGGCGAAGCTATGCCCTACACATTTCTTGTATCACTTTTTTAATGTAAAGTATTACGTGATTTGCAATTTTTATTTCCTGTATACATATGTACTGCAATTTAAACCTATTATCACTGGTAGGCCACATTTCATAATTCAAACAAATTCAAAGCTTATCGCAGATATAAGTTTGCCAAATTGTAAGCAAATGTGTTCTCGTTTGAAAGGACTAAAATAATATATTTCCGAAGCCCTTTATTCGTCTTCAATACGTTAATCCAGTTAATTTTAAATATAAATATTTCATTCCGACGTGATACACAGATTTTAACTTAATTATTAAATTAGTATCAGAAAATCCATAGCGTTAGAGTTCAAGTCATATATTATGCGTATAACGCATTCCGCAACAACATCGAAGAAGTCCAACTTTCTTATATTATTTTCCCGAAAATTTTCTTTCTCTTTCTCTTTCAGCACATGTCGACAATATTTGATAAAGAAGCCTTTTCGATACCTTGACGAGAAATGAACATGAAAGTTTTAACGATCATAAAATTAAATATCATGTAAACATTTCAACAAAGAAGTCATTCTATCTTTAAAACCATGCAATTGAAACCTCTCTGAAATATTAAATATTCTTAACGTATGGGAATATTTTATAGATATGACATCTCTACATTTTTTGACTTTCATTTTTATATATATAGATTCTATATATATATAAATGAAAGTGTGTTTGTATGTATGTATGTATGTATGTTTGTGCTTTATAGGCTGCTAAACGGCTGGACGGATTTTCATGAAATTTTCACAGTTTCTTTCTGTATGTCTGGAAGGAACTATAGGCTACTTTTTATGTTGAAATTTCATGTGGGCGACGTGCCACGTCGGAGCAACTTTAGTATCCATATAATTATTTAAGACAAAAAGTGGGCAGATTAGCATTAGGGGGCGTGGCACCTCCCATGATCCATGTAAACATTTTGGGAAATAAATTGGCGGACTACCCATGAGGGGAGCAGCACCTCCCATATTAATAAAATACAAAAATTGGTTTATCTGGGAAACTAATAGAACTAAATTCTTCAAATTTTGCACTAAGAACTTAAATATTCATCTGAACATTTTGGAGAAAAAAGAGAGGACTTTCGTCATGGGGGCTTGGAGTCCCCATATAAATTAAATAGGAAAATATTATATCTGAGAAACTATTAGAGCTAGAATCTTCAAATTTTAATTGAAGAACTTTGACATTCATGAGAACATTCAGAGAATAACGGGCGGACTTTCAATGGGGGGCTTGGCACCTCACATATGAATTAAATACAAAATTTCGCTTACCTGGGAAACTAATAGAACAAGATTCTTCAAATATTGCAAGAAGAACTTTATTATACACATGAACATTTTGGAGAAAAAAAGGGCGGACTTTCATCTGGGCCTGTGAGTTCCCATATGAATTAAATAGAAAAATTCGTATATCTGTGAAACTATTAGAGCTAGAATCTTCAAATTCTACATGAAGATCTTTGACATTAATGTGAACATTTAGAGAATAACGGGCGGACTTTCAATGGGGTCTTGGCACCTATATGAATTAAATACAAAATTTCGTATATTTGGGAAAATATTAGATTTTTTAATTTGTCATCGATTACATTAAAATCTTAATTAACGTTCCGAAAAAATTCATCTCTGGAAAACATTACAGTTAGAATCTTCAAAATTATTAAGAATATTTTTTATTTATATTGCTTTTAGGGTAGCAAGCACACTGGGTATAGCATAGAAAACTCAATAAGTACCAGTTTGAGAACGAAAAAGTACTAAAAATATCACTTGCTACCGGGCTTCCAAATAACACTCTATTAGCATATTTAGTGCTTCTAAAGCTAAAAATTTGATCTAAATCAAATTTTAACCCCCATACGGTACTTTTTTCCTCCTCATTAGCCTACTATGCTTCATGTAGGAAGCGACAGGTACCTAGGAAATTCCGGCAACCATGGTGGAATCCTAAACTGATGCAGCTAAGGAAAGAATGTAGGAAACTATTTAATAAAGCGAAGAGGGATCAAAACCCGTTAAGCTGGGACGATTATTGTTAAAGCTTCAATACTTTTAAGAGGGAAACCAGACAAGCTAAGAAGAAATCTTGGAAGCGTTTCTGTGAGGAGCTGGAGAGTACCACGGAGGCATCACGTCAACGTAAGGTGCTATCCAAAGACCACGGTACGCCTGGATTTCTGATGAAACCGTATGGTAATTTTACTGAAAATACCACCGAAACTCTGGAACTGCTTATAAAGACACACTTTCCGGGTTGCAGAGATGATGAAAATGAAGGCTCCACTTTGGAGCACCTCGCAGCTTCTCGAATAAGTGAATTAGTCAGCTCCATTGTTAGTGTGGAAAAAATTTCGTGGACGGTGTCACCTTTCAAGCCCTATAAATCTCCAGGGCCAGATGTCATATTCCCAGCACTACCCCAAAAATCGATAACCACCATCATGCCATTTCTAATTATGATATTTAGAAGCAGCCTGGAAACAGGATACATTCCTAAAGTATGCAGAGAGGTTACAGTGGTATTTATCCCCAAAGCGGGAAAAGAGAACCATAGTACAGCCAGAGACTATAGACCGATCAGTCTGTCATAGTTTTTATTGAAAACATTGGAAAAATTGGTCGACATCCATGTCAGAAACATCATCTCTCCTGATAATTTCTGTGGGGCACAACACATATACCTGAAAGAAAGGTCGATGGAGACAGTTTTACATGACGTTGTCGGAACTATAGAGAAGGCACTTGACATAAATGAATATGTTATGGCATCTTTCTTGGAAATAGAGGGTACGTTTAATAACGTGGACATATCCGCAATAGTCGATGCACTGTGTGAACTAAGTGTTGATCAGTGGATAAAAAATTTAACAGAAAACATGCTCAAGAGCAGGGCCTTAATGGCTAATATGGGCATTGGCAAGACAAGGAAAGTAGTGACAAGCAGCACACCACAAGGTGGTTTCATCTCTCCACTCCTGTAGAATGCATTTCTGCTAAATCGCATTGGTCATGACACCATCCTGCAAAAGATAGGCAGGAAATAGACTATATTCTATCTACACTGAATTTTAATAGGTCGTTCAAGACCAGAATACCGACAAGGGATGATTGGGTCGCGAACACTGTCGTAAGAGACGACGTGATCTCAATCTATACTGATGGCTCAAAGACAGAAAAGGGCACGGGATCGGAAATCTTCTCCGAAAAACTTAATATTCTACTGTCTCTTCGACTACCTGACACCTGCACGGTCCTTCAGGCAGAGATATATGCCATCTATACAGCCGCGAGAAGGATCCGGGAACTAAATCTCGAAAATTTTACTATACATATATACTTGGACAGCCTTGCATCAATCAAGGCTCTTAACTCCAATGTTATTAAGTCGAAATGTCTTCTCAATTGTATTCAATCATTGGCACAACTGACACAACATCACGTTGAGTTGATATGGGTTCCAGGACATGAGGGCATCCGGGGAAATGAAATATCTGATGAATGCGCTAGCAAAAGGTCGTCCCTAGACTCAATGCTAGGGAATGGTAATTCTAAGGGTATCACAATGGGCCACAAGGCCTCCGAGTGAACTCGCTTGCTAGAGAGCAACCCACTTACCTAACCTAAACCCAACACTTGCCTGTTTCTTTGCACAATGCCCCTCGGCATAGTATAGCATACAATTTTATTAATTTCTAAGTTCAATTGTTATTAAAAAATATTTTTTTATTTAAAGAATATTATTTCTGTCTTTTTAGATTTTTGCACATACCACAACAGATTTTTTTGCAATTAAAAAAGCAGGAAACAGTTTGGCGCGAAAAAATTCTAACAGAATTTCTTTTCGCAGTCGGCAGAATTGACATCAACTGAACTTCCCATTTATTTTACACATGTTCGATGTCCTAGCCTTTTACGGTATGACACACCAGCAATGTAAAAAGGTGCAGCTTGGTTGACATCAACAAAGCTGGTTTGAAGTAGAAGCAGCGTGGAAGTGTTCGGAAATTGTAAATATGCCAAACAGCTGTAGCCTAAGACAGAGTTGTTTGTTTTCGACATTTGCATTTTCAGCTGATTTTGACATTTTTGAGTCATTTTCATTTAATTCCTTTTCTGTATTTTTTTGCTTGTGATACAAAAAATAAGTGTTGTGTTTAATTAGTTCTTTTACCTTTATAAAATCGAGTAAATTTTATCTAAAAACAAATAAAAATTAAGATAAAAATCTGCCACAATCATTAAAAAACATATTTGTTGGTTTTATTTATATTTACGGGTTTTTGAAAGTGATAATTAATACATAACATTCGCAAATTTTGGAACAACCGGTTGATTTTTTTTAAGAAAAAAGTTTTAAAGGAATTTTAATACATTCTTGTCATTCATTATATTAGTCATTGTTATTAAAAGTAAAAGTTCCTGCATCTGTGCTTAAATATGTCTTATGATGCTTTAAATATTGAAGGTCCCGCAATAGAACCGGCGCCAGTTTTACTCTCCAAGCATGCCAAATATTTTGTAAGATTTTTACATTTGTTACCGGCCCGTTTGGCCTCGCACGATTCCACCAGGTAAATATATCTTGTATATGCAAATTATATTTTACTAATTATATTTTTAATGTAATTTCCCATTTACTTTCTAGAAGCACTATTGCATTTTTTGCCGTTTGTGGTTTAGATGTTTTAAATTCCCTTCACTTATTAACCCCTGAAATGCGTAAAAATATTATAGATTGGATTTATGGTAGTTTAGTCATACCACGGCCAGGTGAACGCAATTGCTCTGGTTTTCAGGTAAGTTAATTAGCATTGTTGATTGATTGTATTTATTTTTAACTTTACGTGACTTAATTAAGATCTTAAACTTTTTAATCTTTGTGTATTTTCATACTACCTACTACTGGTTGTAGTATGTACTACACATAGGAATATGATTTATTATAGGATTTTACATAGGTAAATATTATAGTTCTCAACTTGTTGATAATATTAGCGCAAAGAATTAAACTGTTTAGAGATAAGTTGTAGCTATGCTAAGAAGCTAAGTAATTTACTTACTAAATGAAGACAAAAGATGTAGATTTTTAGGTTGATAAAGAAGTTACTGGTTTGTTTACATTTACCAAGCTATATTAAAACATTCCCCACAACACATACATATCTATAAAGTAAAACCAAGATTAGTTCCAAAACTTCATAAATTTTCCATTTTCGGTCCCACCAAAGAATTACACTCCGCCACATATTCCTAAGAAAGATTATTGTACGCTACTGACTGGTCAGCTGCCATAATTATACAAATTTCAGCTACTCAACAACATTTTTAAGCACCGTATGCTATTGACCTAGAACTGAATAAAATTTTAATTAAGGAACAACTTTTGTTTGAGTCGGTGTCACTTTAAAATTTAATCCAGAGTTAGAAAGTTTTCTCGCCCAAGGACACTCATTCAAAGGATTTACAATCACGTCTTTAATAATCTTCCATTTTCCTCCATTGTTAACCAAGCAGATAAGGCATTTCGTGGAATTTTATGATCTACTGCTCGAACATCAATAGCGTAACTCGCAAGGTTTAGGATTTCTTCTTATAAAACTATGGTTAATTCGCACTTGAGAAATATTTAAAACTGCCAAGGAGCTGAATCCAAATTCATAATTCTATGATACTGCAACGACGCATGTCGGTATAAACGAGGGAGGACATACATACATATGTGCAAAATCCATAAAATTTTAGTTCGTATATATCAGTTTTGAAAGATACAGAAGAATACCTGCCGCGTAGTACGAAACTGGTTTCGGCAATACTGAGGCCAGGATGGTGCAATGCCTACTTATTCCTAATAATCCGTTCAATTTACATCCATCCATCTATATTATGGAACTAATCACGAATTAATCTATTTTTTTATTTCCCGAATTTAGATATTTTTTTAATTTCTTTGAAATTATCTGTAAATCTCAACTTAATTTTTAAGATCTTAAAAATGTATTATTTTTCCACATTTGCAGGGTTCCCGTTCCGTTTTGATAAAAAGTGATAATGAAGAATTTTTAGCCAATGCTAAATGTTATCAATGGGGTCATTTGGCTATGACATATACTAGTATTGGTATTTTGGTAACTTTAGGTGATGATTTGTCACGTTTAGATCGTAAAAGTATAGTAGATGGTAAGTTTATCACCAAAATTAGTTAAGCGTTTCCACAATATTTTTGAAACATTTGAATGTTTTCTTAACCAGGTGTTGCTGCTGTCCAGAGACCTGATGGCAGTTTTAGTGCCTGTATAGATGGCAGTGAAAATGATATGCGTTTTGTTTTCTGTGCGGCGGCCATATGTCACATGCTGGACTATTGGGGTGATGTTGATAAAGACAAAATGTATGAATTTATAATGAGCAGTATTGTAAGTATTAAATAACAAATGAAAAATAAGAAATAAGGAATATTAAATGTGTTTTTTTCTTCAATAGCGTTATGACTATGGTTTCAGTCAAAATTTGGAAGCTGAGGGTCATGGTGGTACCACTTATTGTGCTTTGGCCGCTTTACATTTAAGCGGTCAATTACAGCGTATTGACAACGAAACTTTAGAGGGTATTAAACGTTGGTGCATATTCCGCCAAGTGGATGGTTTCCAAGGACGTCCCAATAAGCCGGTAGATACTTGTTATTCATTCTGGATTGGAGCTTCTCTGAAAATACTCAATGCCTTCGAATTGACGGACTATGCAGCAAATCGTTTATATATCTTGGAAACACAAGATAATGTAGTTGGTGGTTTTGCCAAGTGGCCACATTCCACCACCGACCCTTTCCACACCTATTTAGGCCTTTGTGGTCTAGCATTTACAGGAGAACCGGGTTTGCTGGAAGTGATGCCTAGTCTTAACATGTCTATGGCGGCTTATGATAAACTCAAGAAGTTGCACGAAAAATGGAGTTCACAAAATATCGAAGAAAATCATAAATCCTATATGGAGGCCATTAGTCGACAAATGTGTGATACAAAGTTGACATTGGAAGATGAAACAACATCGACTTTTACATCGCCTTTAATAGAAGCCCAATGATGAGAGTTTATGTTTTATATTTATAAATGTATTATGTATTTTGCTAAAGATTTTTTATTTTGAAATTTAAAATAACATTTATAATTTTTGGTTTTATTTAGTTTTCTTTTATTATTAATTAAGCTTAATTATAATAGTACATATGTATTCATTGTCCAAAACTATTTTAACATAAAGAATTGTTTAAAGCCATTTAATGAAAGAAGTTTAAAACAATTATAAGCACAAATTATTAATAAAACTATTAAAATATTTACAAAGTTTTACTTACACTATCACCTGTAATTATTTACTTAACATTTTTAAACTTGCAAAAACAAGCGATTAATTTGTTGATCCAAATCATAGGGTACTAATTGCATTTGTAAGCCTCCTTGATCTCTAATGGGTCTATCTATATGTATTTTTCCTCTCAAAGGTGCCAAAGATCTTTCGGTCACTAGATCACATCTCTGTACCATTAACGATTTCAGTTGTACACAATTTTTGGTTAAACTTCTGGAAAATTAATTAAATTAAAACTTTTTACAATTATTTTAATAAAGTCTTTGCCTTTTAGTAATGCCACGGCTAATAGATTAAAAAATCACTGGGATAAAAATCATTTTGATAGAAATCTAATTGATTGGGTCTATCGATAAATACACGTTTACGCAGTGGTCCTAATGAACGCTCAGTAATGCGTGGACAACGTTGAACTAGCAACGATTTTAAACGTAAGCAGTGACTGCTTAAAGCACTGCAATTAAAAACAGAAAAGAAAGTCATGAGAAAAATACGTAATTTTTATTACATTTTTGTATGAAGTTTTGAATGAATGGTGTTTGAAATTCTGAATTAAGCGGGATTTTAAAATTATGGGTTTTATTAAAGAGGTCCTATTTAAAATTTTTAACACTTTACAGGGGAAATAAAGATATATTTATAAAATTGCCAAAATCAATTAATTTTTCGTAAATTTTGCAAAATCTATTTTTCATCTAATCCAAGATGGACAGTTATGAAAAAAGTCTCTCGATAAAAATGTTAACTGATCTTATGAATTTTTATAACCAGTAATGATTTTAATACAAAAAATATAAAAATAACAACTTTTCTACTTACTGTATTCCATAATCCGATATAGCAACACATCCCACCAAATTAATGTGTTCCAGAGCACGACAATAATTGCCAATCTGTATTAGAACTTGATCCGTAACACTTGGTGTATGAGCCAAAGACAGTATTGTTAATTTGTTCAATTTCCTAAAGAATATAATCAAACAACGTTCCCCAATGGCGGCGCAATACGATATATCAAACTCTTCCAAATTATTCTGATGCAATGTGAGAGCATCAACAGCACCTGTGGTCAGCCACTGACATTTGGATAATTTTAAAACACGCAAATCTTTGCACTCAATTATAATGGGCTGCAGTGCCAGAGGTGTTATATTGATGCATTCATTTAAATTGACAATTTTCAAACGTTTATTTTTGGCTAAAATGGGTAAAAGCAACTCATCGGTTAGCCAATGGCAACGGGCTAAATGTAAATTTTCCAAACGTCTACAATGGTCACCCAACACTTTAAAGGTAAGTTCCACATTGTGCGATGAATTACCTGAAAGGTTTATTTCAATAAGACGTTCTAGAGTAGCTTCCACTAATTGTTTTGTTGTTTGTGAACAACAACGTAATATAAATAATTCTTTGAGTGTTAAATAGTTGAGTATTTTTGGTATAATCACATCCTCCCAACTCAAGTCGAAAAGGGTTAATTTATTTATATTTTGCGTTGTGGCCATTTCCACCAAATGTTCCTCTTCTTTTTCTAATGTTGACATGTTGTTGTCGTCCTTTTGTTAAATTAATGCGTTTTTGCTTTTAATTAAAATTGATTTATTTTAAATTTTCACTTTAGTTCTTTGCAAATTGTTTAATTTCTTTGTTCTTAAAATTTTTATTATTGCTATGAGTTTTTCTATTTCTTGATTTTCTTTTCGTTTGTTTACTTTCCGCAACAATGTTGTAATACAGTTTTTTTTCAAATGTTGACCTTCATCTTTGATTGTTTTTTGGCAATTTCCTTTTCTGTTCTCTTTCTAAACAATGTAATTACAGTAATACCTAACCAATAATGTCAACATAGTAATAAAAAATCACCAAATTGTGTTGTTTTTAAGTGAATAAAAATATTTTACTTGAAATTTAACCCATTAATGCCCACAGTTACATATACGTAACGCAAATTAATTCGAATTTGGACTCGAAATGCACAGAAATGGAAAATGCAAAGTTACTTTTTTGTGATGGATAGGTTAACTTAACATATTCTTAACGATTATAAATCGAATTTGAGTAATTTTTGCCTATAGAATTGTATTTTTGGGTTATTTTGTAAAGTGCCTATTTCGTAAACCTGCAAAAAGTCATATTTTTCGAGGAATTCTTAGAATGTTAATAACTTCTATGTAGTTAGTTTTTAAAAAAAGTTTCTGACGTAAACTTATAAAGAAGTAATTAATGTTTATTACCTAATTGTTTATAAACATATACCATGTCCTTGCGGAGACTTATAAAGAGGACAATAAAGGTGTTACGTATATGTAACAGTGGGCAGTTCTCAGTACTTTTTGTCCCACTCTACATACGATATAAATAATGAACAACTTGCTTACTTTTTTATGAAATCTGCCTCAAAAATAGTTTTTTATCAGAAGAATGGGTTTTTAGCGTAATAAAAAACAATATATTTTCTTGAAATATTGATATTTTATGACAAGCAATATATTTTTAATGTAAATGTTTCTATTAAATCGTCCTTTCGTGGATATTTTAAATTTTTTAAGAATTTCTGTAAAGGATATGCCATTTGACCGCATTAGAACTTGTTCAAGGCACAGTTGGCGAATATTAAATATATATTTTTACAAGAAAAACGGAATATAATTGCAATTATCCTTCAAAAATTAAACATGGGTTGAAAATTATGACCATTTTCTTGGATTATTAGGGAAATTGCAAGGATACAAGCGCCAAGGACCTTTGGTAAATGTATGCAAAATGTGTAACGTTAGTCAATATATCTGTTGCTGCAAGAAAATATACAAATTTCTTTAAATTCATTAATTGACATTACAGAAATTACAAAATTCCACAAATTAAAATTTTATACTTTTAAATATTTTTTTATTTTATATGAAAAAATTTTGTATGATACACCAAATTAGCTAATCCAAGCTTAAAACTTAATAATTAACCAGTTCCTTTACGATTTTTTGGTAAAAATATGTAACTTTTACTTAAAATACTTAAGGGACAAAAATTCGTGGGTAATGCCCATTGTTACGTATACGTAACGTCTTCTAAAATCCAAACAAGGCAAGATAGAAAAACTTTTTTAATTGAAATCGGTTTATATACACAAGAAAACTGTCATATCCAAATTTCACATTTCTACCTTACGTAGATCGCCGTGGGCATTAATGGGTTAAATGAAATTTACGTCGAATAATTTAAAAAAAACATTTTCTAATATAGCTACTTTGAATTCGGTTGTAACTAAAATCCCTGTTAACTGTTATTTTATTTATGGTCAGACAAGATGAAAAAAGATCAAATAAAATATTTTGATAAACGTGTAAGATATGACAACGATTCAGGTCTAAATATATTCTTGGTCTGCAAAGACCGCAGCTAAGTAGGCTGATATCGATTATCACTGGCCACTGTAAATTTGGTAACCATGCTTGACGCATTGGTCTTCCGTTCAACGATTACTGTAGAAGTTGTCAAAACGAGGATGAAGAAGAAACTATTACTCATCTTCTATGCGAGTGTCCTGCTCTGGCGGATGCCAGACTTCGGACGCTTGGATCGACATACTTTGGTGATCTGTCTGATTTGTCGAATATTCAATTAGAACGTCTAATGGATTTCATTAATCTGACAAAATGGGTGTGAATCCAATATTCACACTGTTTAAACCATGGCAACTGGCCTGGTGTCTTCTCTCTTTCTTAAAATCTTACTGCTATTCTCACTTTCTCTTTACCAATGTCTCTTTTTCCACTTTTCCCTATCTCTCTCTTACTTCTCTTATTATTTCAAAGGGATTAACATGGACCCAAGTAAATCCGAAACGGCTACCTGGGATAACCTAACCTAAAAGTACAATAAATTTTCATTTAATCGAGATATGTACATGTTACATGTGTCTATGTCACATTGTTAAATTTGAATAAAAAAACGAATTTATATATTTTATGTTTCTAAGTTAAATATTATAGGCTCACTATTATAGAAAACAAAGTACTATTCAGGAACACTAAAGTACCAAAAGTTCCTTACATTTTGAAAAGTATATTTTTAAAAATTGCAAAAATTCAAAGGTCAACTTTTTATCGTTATAAGTTGATTTGTAGAACCATCCTACTTAAGTGATTTCTAAATTACTTTCTGGCAACCCTTGCAACAGCTGTTCAACATTTTTAAATTTCACAAGTTGTTTTGGTTTTAGGCGGACAAAAATTATAATTTTGTTTAAGTTTTGTAAATGAAATTTTTTTAACATCAAAATCCCAAAAATTAAAAATGTCTTCATGTACAGCAGCAGAAATTGCTGAGAAAAAACGAATTGCTTTAGAAAAATTAAAAGCGAAAAA
The DNA here is from genome assembly GCF_015586225.1 of Lucilia sericata. NCBI lineage: Eukaryota > Metazoa > Arthropoda > Insecta > Diptera > Calliphoridae > Lucilia > Lucilia sericata. Next base: position 264,189 of record NW_023994313.1, on the reverse strand, counting down.
GGCTCAACTTTCAATAAATTCAAATAATAATCTAAATAAACCCGCATTGAATCCAGGCAGTAATGTAAGTTCTAACCAGCAGAACAACATTAATAACAACGCTCCAAAGTTAACACCTACACCACCACCAACAAATTCCTCTTCACAACCAGCGGGACGTGTGGAAAATAAAGCTTCCTCATTTCTAAGTGCTTTAAAGGGCAGTAATGTTTTCGTGCAACGACAACAACAGCAACATTCAGCCAGAGATGCAGCTCATCCCTATAAAAGGCCCTCGAATGAGGGATTGCCTAATAAAGATGCAAATAGTTTCTATAAAAAATCCAGCACCAATGGTTATACCGACAAACCCAAAGGACCTATGTTAAATGCAGTCGCTGCCACCACACCACAAAAACAAATAGCGTCTATCTTTGTTAAAAGTGTTACCTGCAAAGTGGCCATGATAACACCCGCACGTTTTGAAGTACAACCATCTAGTTTTCATGCCAAGCTTATTGATGTTTTTAAAAGTATTCCCAGCAAATCTTATGGTATGAAGCTGTCAATTTTATTGTTTTGTTCGAATAAAATAATTATTTGTTTATTTTTAGATCCCAATTCCCGCTATTGGAATTTTGCCTTAACGGATTATAAACTACTACAGGAGCGCATAAATCCATTAAAACCCGACGTTGTCATTGGTGTCATACCCAAAGCAGTGCTTAATTTGTGTCAAGCTCCGCCTAGAATCATAAATAAAACATGTTTAGAATCGATAGAACCTAAATTGGCGGAAAAATTAATGCCTTTTCAGCAGGATGGTGTATGGTAAGAGTTAGTTTAGAATTAATGAAATGATGAACCTATAATTGGACATAGCTCGCATAGTTCCCAAGATATTTTGCAGTGGATTCAAATAATTAAAAAAAAAACATGATGAATATAGTAAAATAATAAAATAAAAAAATTAAATTAAAAAATTTCCGTGCAGGATTTGAACCCAGACCTTTTCAATATGTGTGCAGGATAAATGACAAATTCGAATTATTACATCCCAGCAAAAAAGACATTACAAACATTTCAGGGATTCAATTATTCGAGTATTTTCGAATTTTTTAAACATTATTTTAAATTTGTAAAAATTCTAGGACCATGACAGTGGAAGTTCATTTAAATGATAAAATAAAGTTATTATGTTATCTTTAAAAATATGTGTTTAAAAAAATCCCATCAGGATTTGAACCTAATCATTTTCTAATATAAGATTTTAGTGAAAAATAGATGCAATTAGTAAAAAAATTTTCTGTTTTTAACAAAATCTTTAATCTTTTTTAGTTTCGCCATTGCCCAACAAGGACGCTGCATGATTTGCGATGAAATGGGTTTGGGCAAAACATATCAAGCCATTGCTGTAGCGGATTTTTATCGTGATGATTGGCCTTTATTCATTTGTACTACCGCATCGACACGTGATTCTTGGGCTCAACACATTCGAGATTTACTACCTGCCGTGCCTCTACATTATATACAGGTTCTGAATTCCAATCAACAATATATTGGTGATTGTAAAGTTCTCATCACAAGTTACAGTATGATGGAACGTAATGTCAATCAATTAATGGAACGTAAATTTGGTTTTCTTATTTTCGATGAATCACATAGTCTTAAAAATTCCAAAGCTAAATGTACCGTGGTAGCAGATCGTTTAGCACAACAGGCAAAACATGTTCTGTTGTTGTCGGGAACACCAGCTCTGTCTAGACCCTTGGAATTATTCAGTCAATTACAAATGGTTGATAGGAAATTTATGGGTTTTATGGATTTTAGTAAGTTTTTTTATTAATACATATATATTTAATTTATTAAAATCGGTAATTATACTTTACAGCCAGTCGTTATTGTGATGGCAAACAAACAAACTTTGGCTGGGATGCTACGGGCCAATCTAATCTTAAGGAACTAAATGTGGTGTTAAATCTTAAATACATGATTAGAAGAACCAAAGCCGAAGTACTCAAAGATTTATCAGAGAAATCTAGAGAAACAGTGGTGTTAGATCCCGCCTTAGTTTGGCCCAGCGATGAGGTTAAGGAGTCCTTAAATGCTGTGGCCAAAAATTTACAAACTTGCAAAGCGGCAGACCGAGAAAGAATTCTATTGAGATTTTATGCTGAAACGGCTGAGGTTAAAAAAAGAGCTGTGTGGTAAGTCTTATTAGATTTTTTGTTTAATAATGAAATTAATCTAATGTTTATATCTCAGTGCTTATTTAAAGGAATTAGTTAAGGGACCAAACAAATTTATAGTTTTTGCTCATCACCGCATAATGATGGATGCCATAAGTGAATGCTTAACTAAATTGAAAGTAAAATTTATACGCATCGATGGCAACACCCGTAAACAAGAAAGAGGGGAATTTATAGAAACATTTCAAAAGAAACCCTCATGTAAAGTGGCCGTATTATCCCTGGGAGCCTGTAATTCCGGTATAACATTAACAGCAGCCGAGTTAATTATATTTGCCGAACTAACCTGGAATCCAAGTGTAAGTTATTTTTTATATACCACCAAACCAATAAAAAACTTAATATTGTGCTTTTACAGACCTTGGCACAAGCCGAAAGTCGTGCTCATCGTATTGGCCAAACAAATCCTGTTACATGTCGTTATTTAATGGCCACAAAAACAGCCGATGATCATATATGGAATATGTTGAAAACTAAACAAGATACTCTTAATGAAGCTGGTCTTTTCTGTGATAATCTACAAGATGCTACCCATACAGCAGCACCGATTACGGTAGATTTCTATATTTACTTTTTTTGTGGTTTAAATGTTTAAATTTCATTTTAAAAACTTTCTTTACAGTCGAATAAAATTGAGAATTACTTTTCACCCACAAAAGAAGCTACAAAACAGCAACAACTTTCAGTTTCTTGTGGCAATGAGAAGTCACCCGCTGCTGTAACGAATACAAGTCAAAATTTAGACATAAGTAAAGAAATTGAAAATATTGATGAATTTTTCCTAGATGATGATGACGATGCTTTTAAAGATATAATATTTTAAAAACTTCTTAGGATTTGTATTTTTAATAATAAAATTTTGAATATAAAAACATTTAACATAAGAATGTATTTATATGTGTATGTAAAAACGCTTTGTTATTTCATCTTCATCAGGCAGACTAATGGAAGCTTCTGAAAAGCTTTAATTTGATTTACAATTATTTTTAAATTTAAAATCAGTTCTCTTTTAGGCTTAAAAGCTTATTATTCAAAAATATGCTTTAAATAACTTATTACAACGAATAAATTACTTAGAGTTCGATTCTCAAACTGGGAAGGAAATCTTTCCAAAATTGTAATGAATTTTAAAAATATAATTAGATATATAGCAGAATGGAAGGCATTATTTTCTAAAGTATGTTTTATTTAAAATGTATTAGAAATGACAGATTATTTTCCCATTGTGCATATTAAAATATTTGAAATACTTGTTAATTTAATTGTCAATGACAACAATTTTCACCCGGGAAACGAAACGAAATAAAAATCAACAAACATTTTATTTTAAAGCAGCACATTCATTACAATTGATTTCAAATAATAAAGATTATTGACAAAAATTGCATAAAAATGGATAAAGCTAACCAGGAAAAAGATAAAATATCTTTACATTCTAATGAATCCGAAAAAGAACCGGAATTTATACCAACTTTTGGAGAGGATATTATAAAACTCAAGTATGTATTTTAAAATGTTAAGAAATATTAAAGAGCAAATAAATTTCATGGAAAAAATATTTTTTATATAGACATTCGTTTGGCTATGATTGCAAACGTTTGTATAATATGGTACTAATTGATGATGACACCTTGGTATTTGCCTCCGGTACATATATACATTATTTTAGCATTTCCAAAAGAGAAGTAACATTTCGTCAATCGGTGTTTGGTTGCGGCATAGGTTTCATAACGGTTTGTTAAGGAATTTTTAAATATTTCCATATTTTATTTATATGTAAATTGAAAACCTATAGAAAAACTATCATCCGGACTACCAAGGTTTACTAACTATTGGCGAGAATGGACCCAATGCTACCGTTTTTATATACGAATACCCCTCACATGCGGTACGTGTGAAGTTAGAGGGCGCTGCTAAACAGCAATTTACTTGCGGTTCTTACAATTATACTGGAGAATTGTTTGCCTCTCAAGCCGGTTATCCAGATTACATGCTCACCATTTGGAATTGGCAGCAAGCAGAGATTATTTTACGTTCGAAAGCTTTTCAAAATGATGTCTTACATGTTCACTTTTCCCAATTTAATCCCATACTATTGGTTAGCTGTGGCTTAAGTCACATAAAATTTTGGAAAATGGCGAAAACTTTTACGGGTCTTAAGCTGCAAGGCGATTTGGGGCGTTTTGGTAAAACCGATTTTAGTGATATTTATGCCGTTTACATGTTAGATGATGAGAATGTCATATCAGGCTGTGAATGGGGCAATATGTTGCTGTGGGAGGCTGGTTTGATAAAGTTTGAAATATGTCGCAAGGGTCGAAGACCTTGTCATAGTAAACCCATAGTTCGTATTACCATGAATAATGGTGAAGTCACTACTGTTGGCATGGATGGTTATGTTCGTATTTGGTTTTGGGAAACTGTGGATTTGGCTGATCCACCCGATGATGATCGATTTGTGGAAATTGAACCGATTTTTGAATTTTATGTGGGAGAATGTGAAATACGTATGATACAGAAAATTAAATTGTTTGATGACAAGGATTATGGTTATTATGCATTGGTAAGATTTGCACATTTTAGATAGTAATATTCAGAACTTTTCAGAAGAAAGTGATAATTTTGATAGCGTCCAAAAGTATTCGCTCGATAGTTCGAATTATATATTCGAAATATAAGAAATTAACACTAAATTAAAACTTTCACAAAAATACACATTTTCCCTTGTAGGATGGTGATGGAGGTATTTGGTATTGTGATCTCAATACCAGCGATATCCCTAATGATTCCTATAAACTTTATTCCTGCCATGGTGGTAAAGTTGTAGCGGCCCAAACTAGTCCCGTTTCTCCGCACCTCATGACCCTAGGACAAGATGGTCGTCTTTTAGTTTACGATTATCTATTCGAAAAGATGATTTTGGAAAAGAAATTCGAAGCTTTTGGTACAGATCTAATATGGTTTAGTCCCAATGTATCAGACTCCAGTATGGAATTAGTAGCTAGCTTCGAAGATGGCTTCATAAGACACATTTATCTAGCTCTAACACAGCCTAATAAGCCGGCAATACATTTAATACGACCCATAAAAGCTCATACGGCTGCTGTCACTAGAATGACTGTTAACTCTTTGAACACACTGCTGTTGACGGGCTCAGTAGATCACACTATATTTATGTACGATTTGTCGGAGAAAAAGGATGCCTTTATATATTTACGTCCCATGGGTTTTATAGAATTTTCAGCCATACCCAATTGTTTCTATTGGAAAGATCCGAATCATACTATCCTTATAGGTTGTAAATCGGGTGAAGTTTTTGAATATAAATTACCCCTAGAGGTAACGGAGGAGGAGACATTTTTAAGTTACAATCTAACTAATAAAAATGAAATAAAAACTTCGAAATTTGTTTCAATCAAAAGTTCCATACGGCGTGATATAAAAAGAGCTGCCACCAAAAAGCGCAAAGATAAAAAGAAACAAAGAAAATTGAAAGAAATTGAAAAGTTAAAGGCAGCAAATCCGGGTTTACAAATTGATATGGAACAAGCTTTAGGTGAGTTTTGTGGGTGATTTATTTAAAACAATACGAAACATTATTACTTCTAGCCGATTCTGAACCGGATGAGGAAGAGGAGCCCTTACATATACCAGCTGTGCCCAATCCAGTATTATGGATACGTTATACGTCTGATAATACTATATGGGTTTCTATGGGTGGTTATGATGCTGGTTATATATATGAATTAACCATTGGATCTAATATGCCTGTCCGTAGTACTATTATTAAGGAAGGCGATGATATAGAAATACATTCTTATTTGGATATGTAAGTAACTAGATCTAAGTATCCTAGTTTTTATAAATAATAATTCCACTTTCGATGGGAATTGATTTCTGTAACAGAACCCTATATAATTTAGAAATTTCTAATTGTATTTTATTAAAATTCCAGTGAAGAATATCTTCTTTTCGGCATGATAAATGGCAAAATTCGCATAAATCAAAAGAATACGAATGATTTTACCGATTTGCGAAATTATCGTTTAGTTAATATGCATGATCCCATAAATGGCAATATACCCTGTCTGATACTAAGTCAAGATGGTAAATTTCTCTTTAGTATTGGACACGATGGTAATGTTTTCGTATACGAATGGCATGGGCCACAGGTCATGATTGAAAAATCAAAAAATGTCTTATTAATGCCGAAAAAAGTAGTGCCCGCTGAAGATATTAATAATCCGGAACATCCTTCATTAGAACAGGAAAAAATCTATGCGGAAATTAAACGACAAGAGGAAGCCGCTGCTGCACATGATCGTAAGGTTCTGACGGAAATTGGGGTGTTACAAAAGAAATTCGATGAACTGTTGCTGGCCAATGAGGCAATGCATGAAGATTTGCGAATACCGCAACGTGAACTTTTATTAGATGAAAGAATTACGAATCAAATTAAAGGTGAATTGCAGGCAGAATTGGATGATGTGCGTGAGGATTTGGCTTATGATTTGGAGGTGGCACAAGTTGGCAAACAAAAGTTGTATGATTATTTCTTTAAGAAACTGGATCATATACCTATTAAGATATCTGGGATAGGGTAAGTAAGATCATTTAGAAAAGTATCCCTTTTCTCTTATGTCTAGAATTCGGTTTTTATGCATATTTTAGGGAAAACTCATTTGTATATACTTTTCGTGTGGAACGATTGGATGATAATTTTGAAGCTATTAAGGCTGATATAGAGGAACGTCTCAGATTAGAAGCTTTAAAAAGAGTGTAAGTATAATATATACAACATATTTACATATCTACACCATTTCTAATTGAAGCTGGGTTTCAAAAATTTTGAATTGTATTTCAGAAATTAATAATTCAAGATTAGAAAATTTTTAAAGGACCAATTAAATTTACATTTAAGAAATTTTTATACATTTTCTATATACAAATTTCTGAAATACAATATAAAAATTCGTAAATACAATTAGAAATTTCTGATATGCAGATGTTTGAAACACTCAAAAATACTATTAAACAATTATTAAGTTACAATAAATTCTAAAACCTTTACACGCTGCCTTAAACAGGGATAACACTACTGAGGAGACCTCACCCACACTAGCAACTGAGTAAGAAATTCTCAAACAGAAAACCTTAAAACGAAATCAATTTTTAAACGTCGCAAGTTCGAAAAATGTGTATAATCTATTATTAATTTTTATTTTTATCACAGACCGGTTCAACTAATGTTGGCCGAGGAAAAGGAAGAAAGTATGCCGGAACCAGCTACCGAAACTTTTTTCTTTGGCCGTGATCCCAATACTATAATACCACGTTTCAGTCGCAAAATGTTGCGTTTATTAAGAAGTTATCGCTCTCGTCAATGGTACGAAGTCGAGCGTATGTATCATTGGGAGAAAATGGTTAAACAGAAACCAGATCCCAATCGTAATCATCCCGATGATGATCATAAAATTCAAGAAGCAGAAAAAAGTATAGGAGATTATAAACTTAAAACGGGTCAGGAGTATGAACCGCAACCATTTGAAACCTTGACTTGGAAATACAAAGAAATTGTAACACTCCGGGAACGTTTAAATGTAATCATTACTCAATTCAATGATAAAGTTTTAAAGCTAAGAGAAGAGAAAAAGGAGCTTTATAAATGTATTGAGCAAAAACGCAAACGTTTGGAGGAAATCCACTCATATTTGCCGGCGAAGAATCGTAAATCTTTAATGGAAATACCAACACTCAATATGGATGAAGAATGGCCGGAATTGAATATGATTGAACATTGCAATCCCGGCTGTAATATTGAAATTAAGGATATTCTTTACCTGGATAAAACGGTAGAGAGTCTATTGCCTCAGCCTCCACCACCTAAAGTTAAGGCCACCATGACCCAAGTGGCTCTACACGAATTGGAAAAGTACTTGGCTTTAGATATCAAAAGCGTTGAATGTTTTCCAGATGGCCTAGAACTTATCGATGAACTGCAAAAGTTACCTCATCAAGCTGATCCACTTTACTATGACAATACCGGCGATACACCTCCACCCTGGCTTATAGAAATACGCTATCGTTGGCTAATGGATTTGATGGTGGAACAAGAGGGCATACTGCATACGGTACACACCAATATACGTCTCTTTGATGCTCGTTTGCGGGACTTGGACAACGAACGTTTACATACCAAATTCGAGGTGGAATTTATGACCAGCTATTTAATCGCTCTCAATCAGGAATTATACATCTTACGTGATAGTGAAGAAATTGAGAATAGATTGCTGAATAATGCCGAAGAAGCCATGAAAATACGAAATCAGGCCCAAGCTTCTATTAATAGTTTAAATCGTCAAATAGAAGAGTTACGCAAGAATTGTGATCGCATTAATGAACAAATCTCTTCGGTTCAAGTTAAGTTTATGAGTACCACCAAGGGTCATAAGTTCTTTGATTTTTTGCGTCGCATTTTCAAGAAGAAATGGCGAGCACCCAAAGCGGTTAAAGGACCAGATGGTAAGTAGGATATATTTGATACTACATATTTAGAGTATTTTTATTTTAACCATTAAAATTAATCTTCGAAAGTTGTGCCTGGATAAATATGTATTTATGCCAATGAAATCGCGATAAAAAGTAATTTTATTTATCGCTAATATCGGACCATTAGCCCCATATAATTTCCCCTTCAGAAAATAGCTTTCTGCCTTAAAAATGCCAGTGTAGCGTTTAAACTCAACATAAATGGAACATTTATTTAAAAAAAAAACAAAATCTATGATGAAGGAAGGATACGAAATAGTATTTTTAATTAAAAACAAAAATAACAAAAGAAATGGGCAAATTGCTCGGCAATGCCACTGATATGGAAGTGTTCTGAACTGCAAATTTACGAAAATCCGAAGCTAAGCTACAAGTTACTTAACTAAGAAATTTTGAAAACGACAGACTGGGAAATCCGATGCTGGTCTCACAGCGAATGTAAACACACCAGGAGCTTTGTTGAATGATGCGGCGGAAACCAACATCATTCGCCACTAGCTCTTGGGAGACATCGGCTTGACTGTGCGTAACGACCCGTCGTCGTTGCAACAGAAGACCGGCATTTGAATTTCAGCACCAAACGTCTGCCAAGCAAATTTTATTGGGGAAACAATAGTGTGACGGATGCCACTGAGCAGATCTGCAAACACTAATAACGGTCTAGCGATCAATGTCCAGCTACGTGCCATCACAAACAGAAGACACACACTTCCGTCAATTATACAAATTGAGTTGCTATTTATTTCATCAAAATGAGAAAAAAGAATATGGGAATTATAAACTTATTAAATTATGTTTACTAAACACAGCTATTTTGTATGTGGCGCCATCTATCGGATGGTAGTTTAAGTAATAAGGAAGGTTGCCAACTGTTTTCATATTATTTTATCCATAATGGATTTTATTTAATCACCTCAATAAGGAAAAATTGTTAAAATTTCTCTTCTTTAATATTTTTCTAGAATCCTCTGAGTCTTCCTCTGAAGACGAATCTACCAGCGAGGAAGAGGACGATAGCAAAAGTATTGATTCAGCCGATATGACTACCATAATTTTAGATGAATCCCATTGTCCGTCTGGTCTAGAAAAACCATTGTATGAATTGGCCTTCAAATTACGCTCTGATAGACACCAATTAGAACGTGCTTTAGACGAGGCGCTTAAAGAAATCGAATTGAAAAAGGATGAAGTTAAACAGGCACAAAAACTAATGAAACATCATACCGATATTTATACACAGGAAAATGAAACGTTATTGGAGTTCAGAGTAATAAAATTATAGTTATGGTTAGGTCCAAAAACTAAATTTTGAATTTTACTTTACAGCGCAAACGTCAACAGGAATTAAATAAGGTGTATGTATCCGTTATACTACACATGCATCAGATACAACATTTTCGTGAAGGCCAGGATTATCGTGATCTTAGCAAGGCTGTACTATTCGATTCTTCCATTATAATGGATCTGCAGGAACGGGTAGATCAATTAAATTTGGAGACATTGGAAACTAAACGTTTGCATCGCATTAATATTGTACATTTGCGTCGCATGAATACCGATATCAAATTTATGCGCTCCGAAATCACTCGTCTAGAGGAAGAGATTCGCCAGGAAATGATGAAAAAATTTGGTATGGTCATTAATTTGGACGAATTGGAGGAAGAAGTTTTGCGTAAATATGTTTTTGAATTAGAAACTACGGCTGAAGAAGAATTGCGTTTATTGGAATTGGAAATGGCAAAGAAAAAGGTAGAGATTTTTATTTATATTGAATAGATTTATCGAATTCTAATAAATTGAGTTTTGGTCCTGTCAGCCATTGGTTTCAAATCTGCAGTATTTATTCTCATTCTCATCTTATTTTTAGAAAGAATTAGCCCTTGCTCAAGAAGAACTTATAGTGGAAACTCAAAGGAATTCCGATAAGCTCAATATTTTGGCCGTACTTACAGAAGAAAATTCATATTTAGAAAAAGTATTAATCAATCAAGAGAAAAATTATGAAAAATGGTTAAAACCACCAAATTTAAACTTGGATCGAGATATAGAAAAGCTAATGGTTATCGATCGTGAGCAAAAGGAACAAATAAAGGTAATCATGATAAACAATTAACAAACAATTCATTAACAATTCTCTTACAGTTCCTGGAGAGAGAAATTTGCACTTTACGCATGAAATCGAAACCATTACAAATAGACGGCGAAACTGAAGCAGCAGAAGTTGTAATTCATCATGAAATGATACCCAACGATGATGTTCAAGTTTGTCCTGAAATCTTTAATGCAGAGGCCTTCCAAAGTCGTTTGGTACCGGACGACTTTATAATGGAACGTTGTCAGAAAGTAGTGCAAAAACTATTCATGCAACATTTCGGTAAAATGACCAGCAAGGAAAATGTCCGACGTTATGCCTATAAAGTGACACGTTATTTGGGTCAAGCTGCGTATAGTTTTGAGGGCAATGTTACCGATAATATTATGGATTGCATTATTGAGAATTTGCAAAATTTAATACCAAAAAAGTATCTAATGCTATTGTGTCGTGAGGATTTACAGAGAATGTTTAATGAAATACTGGGTGTATTTGATTATGAACGTTCGGATGTTAATACCGAAGATGTTGTATCGGGTATTTATGATAATGCTAAGCTAGCTTTAAATCAAGCTACCGGGGTGTTGAATAAGCAACAATTTATATTGATCCATATGTTTAAAGAACTGATAGAGGTTCTACCTTTGGAGGAGTTCCAAAGTGATGATACAGTACATTTTATTGTAGATAACTTGGAAAAGGAAGTTTCTTTTGATGGGCGTGGCATAAATATTGAAGGTTTAGTTGACAAAGTAGTGGAGTATGCCAAAAGCAATTTGTTGGATACTATAACAGCTATACCTATACGTCAACTGGCGGTAAGGGTACAAAAAGAATATTCAAAACGTAGACCCAGTAACGCAATAGCTGTTAGATGCTCTCTGGGTTCAGTGCACAGCGTTTCGGTTAAATCGAAAGGTAAATCACAAAGTACTTTATAAAATGTACTTTTAAAATAAATATATTTATTGGGAACAAAAGTTAATTTCTGTTTTATTTTAAGGCTTTAAATCGCAAAACTCAACACTTATCTTTACTCATATTTAAGTAGTTTAGAATAAGACATAAAATTTGAGTATTTTATTTTAGCTAAATTATTATAGAAAAGCTTGAACTATTTTTTAACTAGACACTGACAAGAATTGAGACGGGTTGCTTTTAAAATGCACACAGGCTTATGTTACAACTAACGAATAAATAAATAAATTAATATTTTACCTTTTCAAAAGTGGAAATCTATTTATGCAAACGTTTTTTAACATTGGCAATTTTTAAAGGCAATAAATTAACCATTTCACGGCATACTCCAATTTCGGCTTGCAAAGCTTTAGATGCTTCCTCGAGTTTAGCGCATTCGTCGGTAAATATTTTATAATACTTAAGGCTGTTGGAGAGATTCTCCAATTGTAAATTCTGGTCGGGGGTAATAATTTTATAGTGCAGTCTTCCCAAATGAAAATGAGCATAGAGGAGAGTACGTTGTTCGTCCACATCGATGTTAGTCTTAAGGCTGCCGTCCTTATCAGTGTAAGAATTAATAAAGCTTTTAAAGTTCTGTATGGCCTGATGGCATACTTGATTGATTTTGTGCAGTTCCTGGGGATTTGCGGTACGATTGGCTTTGAAACAGTCCAGTTTTATATCCAAAATAGCACAATAGGCGAGACCAGCTCCATACCAACATTCGCGACAAATGGCCATATAAAATACTGGATTCAACAGCTCCAATAGTTCTTCATAATATTTAGCTCTGCGCTTTTGCATTTTGGATTGATTGACAGGATCTTCTTCGAAGAAAGCAATATGCAGATAAAGTTCAGCGTAATCCTTAATGATTTTAGCATATTCACTAGCTTCATTTTCCGGGGTATAATACTCTTTGGCTATATCTAACCATTTAGTTACAAAATGATAGACTTCTTTGGCATCATCAAAAGTTAAACAATAATCACAGCTAATACGTTTTTCGTACGTATCCAGGGACATATTGGGAAAAAGATAAGAATTTGCGTCTATTTTTAAACGTTTAGCATCTGTAAAGATATGGCGTCTATTAGATTTCTTATAAATGCTTGTTTTGCTTTATAAACTTACCTTCTGCTAATTTTTCATCATCATCGTTAAATAAACGATCTTTGGAAGCTGACAATAGACCTAAACCATATTTGGCCCAACAGCGAGCCACATCTGCGTAACGATGTTTAAAAGTCTCTTGAATATCTTGTTTTTGTTTGTCCGTAAGATCGGGTGGTGTTAACATTTTCTCCTCATGTTCTGCCATTACCAAAGTGGCCGCGGCCAAATGATGACGTGCCTGCTTGAACATATTCTGTCCTATAAAGTATTGCGATAGAGTGGCTGAGTTTAAGGCAAAATCGATAGCCTCATATGATTTAGCTTCCACTTGTCTTCTCAAGGTTAAATGACAATATTGAGCAGATTTTACCAATTCTCCCAGGTGACCATAAACCTGAGCCATATAAAAAGTACACAAAGTGTAAAGACTTTCCAACTCCTTAGGACCTTTGCCCTCTTCAATTTCCTCTTCAGTACCAAAGACATCGGTAATAGCTAAAGCATTCTTGGAAGATGACTTGAAATCTTTGTAGGCCTTTTCGCTGTCAATTAAATATTCATGAGCTTTTTTATATTCCGACCGATTGGCATAGACTATGCCCAATTCGTTCATAGCCCCTACATAGGGTATAACAGCATTTGGTTCCATTTTTCTCTCCTTAACTAAATCTAAACATTCTTTTAAATAATTTTCTCCTGTCGAGGGTTCCTCACAGAAAACATAAATGCGTCCCAGATCACGACAAACAAAGGCCTGTATAATTTTATAGGTGAAGTCATCTACTCCATTGTCGGCCTCCTCCGCTTGTACGGAAATCAAAGAGTTCTTAAGATTTTCCTTCATTTGCAATAGTAAATCCCTGGCCTCATAATGTGATCGATATGGGTCTGTGGGCGGGTCATTTTTACTTTCCTCATTGACCAATTTGATGGCTTTTTCGTACACTTCCTTGTAATCACTCAATATTTCCTTGGGTATCACCATACTGTTTTTAGTACTTTCTCGTTTCTATTATTAGTTTCAATTTAAATATTAAAATTTACGTAAATTTTCTATATGTATCACTTTGGTAGCGTGTTTTTCTTCACTTCAATAATTCCGGAAAATTAAAATCGCTATGACTAAACAGCTGACCAGAGCCCTGCGCCTGCACATTAGAGACGGTTGACACTTAAAATTTCTGTGGCGGCTTAAAATTTGCAGTAGGCCGTCAATGTTTTCAGCTGTCTTTTAACATTTTTCAAAGATTTTTGAATTTATGAAACGAAACGTTTTTTCGTTTTTCAAAATTTAATCTTAATAAATAATTAAATAGCTAACACAAGATATATTTGATACACATATTAGCAGAACAAAATAAGTTTTTCAAGAAAAAAATGTTAATAGCAAAATATGGAGCAACAAAACCCAAATTTTTCTTTTTTTTCCCAAGTTTGGATTTGAACACTTGACAAGGCGAAGACAGTTGACGGGTAAGATATTTGAAATTTTTTACAGTGGTGCAGAAATTTTTCTAGTTTTAGTCGATATGACAAAAACTTAATATTAAACTTTCAATTAAGGGACACTTTCTATTCATTTCAATCCAACGTGCACTGATAATTGTTTTAATCTAGATTTGGCACCTTATACAAAATATAAAATATTTAATAATTGCTAAAAATTCTCTTGTTGAATAATAAATAAATAATAAGAAATCGACAATTTTGAATTATCTCTTCATCTTTGGTTGCATAATCATCACTTCATATATTTACATATTTTGTTGATCTGCAGTTAAATTACAGACTTAGAACTAAAAGTCATAAATTGAAGAAGAGCGGTAGGAAATTAAAGAAAAAACATATTTGTAATTTAGAAATTTTAAATACAATTCAGAAATCTGTACTACTCGAGAATTAAGAAAAAAAGGTAATTTTTTTCGAGGTGGTCTGAAACTTTTACTCATAACTTATTACGTCTTGAAGCGATTTTGCTGATTTTCAATACCAAACTGCTTAGGATAACAATAAATATTTTGGGTGAATTTGGTTGATTTCCTTTGCTTAGTTTTAACGTGAGCGTGTTTTACACAGACAGACGGACAGACGGACATAGCTAAATCGACTCAGAATTTGATAAGGGTCCGGAATATATATACTTTGTTGAGTTTCAGATGAATCTACATATATTAGTGTTACACATGGAATGAGAAACTTATATATACCCTCTATCATCACTGATGGTGGTGGAGGGAATAAGCAAAACCAGTCAGAGAACTAATTTTTAACTCTCTGTCTTTCGCTACTTTAAAAGAGACTTATGAAAAAGTTGCCCATGTGAACCGGCACATGAACATGTATTTAGGGTGACACTTGTATGTGGGGCTAGAAGAAAACGAAATCTAATATTGCGCCCATAGGGATTTCAATTTAAAAAGGGACTTCAGGTTTAAGATTGGGTACATGACTTAAAATTGTTTTGGCAACACTGCCCTTCGGTTTTGCTACCCTTAACTGGCATACATTACCATTAGTAAAATGTAGAACAGTTTTTCTACTGTTATAATAAAACGGTTGGTTTCCTTACTATGTTAAATTGTTCAAATACAGCGCCAAAGGTTGCTAACCACACTAATTTACCAACAAATTATGGCAGATAATAAATTTATAACTGTTATACAATAAATCCCTTAAATATAACACAAATTTCAAACAATAACCATTTGCAACAACATTACCTCAAACTGGCAACAACCACTTGTTGTACATAAACATTTTAAATAAACAAATGTTGCAGAAATGTATCACAACTTCGACAAACGAGACTCGAGAGCATAAATATTACTCTCAGTAACAATTAGCAAAACATGCCGGTTTTATTGGTTTTACTTTTGCACAGAGAGAATGAGAGTTTTATCACTCATTCACTCATTTGAAGAAACAAGGGTAAAGCGCATCTTTGCAACATATTATTTACTCAGTAGTGCGCTAATATTTGTGCAGATTAGTAAATATTGGCCAAGTCTTATAAGATAAAGGGACGAGAAAAAAATCAAATCAAGAAAAAAATCCCCTTGATGTCATCAACAAATTTACGTCATCGTTTCAACGACTTTTAACAAGAAAAAAATCTCAAAACAAAAACAACTTAATTAAAAAACGAAAAATTCTAAAAAAAATCGCAACTCATAAAACGGAAATTCAACTCTTTCTTAGTCTTGGCAGTCTTCTTGGGTTTTTTTTCTGTTATTAAAATAGAGAAGACGAAACAAAAAAAAAAACTAAATCAGTTCTTAAGAATTTTGTGGTGGCCAAGTGTAAATGGGAAAATTTTCATAAAGTTCTCAGTGATATTTTAAAACTTGAACCTTAAACTTGGGTGCGTTTTATTGTTATTCTAAAACGTTATAAATAATTGTAAATTATTAAAAACAGTGTAGTAATAAATTTAAAATAAATAAGTCGAAATTTGTATTTGCATTGAAAGTTACATACCGCAATACGGGTCAATTAAGTCAATTGTAAATGATAGAATAGAAGCAAAAAATAACGAAAGAAATTTTAATTTGTGTGGAAAAAAAAAGAAATAAACCCCTCAAAGTCAGTGTTACAGTGTTTTCTATAAAAAGTGTAAACGTGTGTGAATTCAATTGCCTTGGCACGAAATTTATAAAAGAAAATTAAAATTTTTATATCAAGTGTTTTATTATTTTGAAAATAAATAAAAATTATAAAATTTCATTTATTTTAGAGCATAAAAATTAATATTTAAATACAACCTAAATTCCATAAAATAACCTTTTGAACTTTAGCATTTCTTCCTGTTTGTGGGGGTCTGTCTCTCTTTCCTTTTCTTTGCTGACACTCTCAACATTTATTATTGTCCATCATTTTTAAGCACATCACTCATTATGAAACTAATTGGATTATTACTAAATTTGGCTGTCATAACAGGTAAGTGCAATTTTTTATGATTTTTATTGTTGTTGTTATTTCTTTCCAATTCATTTATTTTCAATACAAAATTGTTTGAAAATTCTCTACAATAAGTATAATAAGTAATCTGTATGGTTTGGTAGAAAAAATTGTAATATTGAATAAATTTCTTAATTTATTATGAAACATTTTAAAACCCACATTGTTTTTAGTTCAGTGAACTTTTTATTTGTTTGGCAATTTTATGATTCCGCGCATACAATTTGTTTAATATGGAACAGCCCGAAATTTTTATCAATGACATGGAAATTACATCACTCCTTATTTTCATTTATATGTAGCAAATGAATGTTTGACGCCTACAATGAGGTATAGATTTTGCATAAATAGGAGTAATTGATTAAACATTATGTTCCATTCAGATAATACTATATGTAAGTATGTGGAAATTGTTCCATTCGTAACCTTATTATCCAAAATATAGAACAAAATAATCACATATATTGCGGAGCACACAAGTGATTTTCTTACACAAAGTCCCACACTCTCAATATCCGGTTATCGATAATTATATGTATAAAGGGAGTAAAGAATGTCCGTCCGATGTTCAGAAACTCACATTCTTGTTCCTTAGAATTTTCCAATCCGTTTTTCTGACCGATGAAATATCCGACCGAATAAACATCGCTTGACATTGACAAAAAAAGTGTTCAATAGTATCATCATATCATTATATTGATCCCTTTGTGATACCTGAAAAGCTAAGAATGGTCAGCGTGTTAGTCCCGAAAAAAACTCTGGAATCCTTTCCAAACCATTTTGTTGCACGAACAGGAGTCTATTTTGCGGAAATTTGCTACCTATCGTGTTCAGTCTATGATTAGTCAGGGTAGAGCATTGACAGAGAAACTGAGTTATGTTCTCTTCTTCCCTTTCATATGGCAGCTTTTGTAGAAGACATTACTTGGTAAGTTCAGTCTTCTAGTTCCGTAACTGTGTTCTCTGAGTGTTTATTAAGGACTGAGATCTTTGTGAGTTGTATAAAGGCCACATGATCTTCGCCAGCCTACACTCGTTGAGTTTATAACGAGTCGTGCGTTTTCAGCTTGAAAGCGGTATGTCCACTAAGTTGTCGGTGTGCTCTTTTGCTAATGAGGAGTCTTGTTTCGCATGGGAGTCCGCAATGGTATTGTCAGGTACCTATTGATGACTAGGAATCCAGTTCAGTCCTATTGTAGAATGTTTCGCCATCTTGTTAAGGGATGTCCGGCATTTAAGGACCAATTTTAATGTTATGTATACACCACTTATGGCACTTAAGGCAGACTAGCTATCGGCGTATATTCCAACATCAACATTGTATATTCAGTAGAACCTTGACCAGTTTGCAGCTCATTTTATTCAGCCTACTACTACCTACCTACTACTTTGTAGGATTGATTCCATTACATTTGGGTCGTATTGAAGCGATACCGAAAAGCCTGGTCTGGATGATCTGGAAGGCAATAGTCAGTATTGTCTGGAATTTCTCCCGGGCATTTTATTATGGTGGAGTGGCCTAACTGAGTCATATGCCACATATCGGTTGTCTTGAGTCTAATCGCCGAGTTAAGGCAAATTCTTGGACCATTAGATCAATTGGCAACCAATTTATCATGACAATAAGTGCCTTAAATGGAGTTGTACAAGGGCGCTCAGTAATCATTAATGCTGATATACGAAGAATTCCTTCATATTTCTTGTGATGGTTATCCTTTTGTCCTTCCGTTTGGGCCCAAACGTTATTTTAACAGATAATGTGTAATAGTCATTTAAATAATTCTCATGTGAACTATGGATAGTTAATGGGAAGGGACCTTACTTCGGATCTATGAATTTAAAACCTAAATATTTGAATTTATAATATAGCAGTTTGAACACGACGTAGTATTCCATCACACTTGAAATAGATGTCTATATAAAGATAAAATTGAACTTCCATATGAACAGAAATCATATGCGTTGCACCCAACGAATATTTTATACTAGAGTAGGGTATAACATAGCCTATATTCACCTTCATGTTTTCATATTTTGTTTTCAGAAATAGCTATAACAAAACATTTTTTCACCCAAACTGTAGGTCATCATTAAGGTCGCAGCAGATCAATTAAACCCAACTGCATATCTTGGTCTAGTTAAATTTGTTTAATTTTGCATTTCTCCTCTTCAAAGTGTCTCATGGTTATTGCTGTTGAGTAGCTGCTATCTGTCTATTGGTGTAAACATGGTTCAAATTTTCCCATATTTCTCTACAAACCAATATTTGTTTTGTTTGCTTGTTTTGTTTTCTAATAAAACATTTTGCCAGCAAAATATCGAGAAGAGTAGAAGAAAAAAAAATCGAACTATTGATTAAATTTGTTTTGCAAAAATACAAAAAAAGACTTTAGATGCATAAAATAACAACAATTTTAAATACAATTTTATCTATAAAATTTGCTTACATACTTGTTGAAAATTACAGATTTGAAGTTTAGTTTGTAATAAAATACTTGTTGCTCGATGAAAATGTTCATTTAGAAAATTTCATTAAATCTAAATTGTTCTTGCTTGGCTGTCTGTCTAAGTATCTCAATTATGCACAACAGACTTTGTAGAATTCCTTGTTAATGAAATATTTCGCATTTAATTAATGGCTTTAATTTTGTTGTTTCGTAATTAATCGTCGTACTCAAATGTTTAAATGCTTAAAAACCATTTAATGTTCAAGATTTACGCGGCAGCAATGGGCTTAGCAGTTTAAGTCGCGTATAAAATTTTGATGTTAAATGTTGTAAATAATAGGAATTATTTAATTAATTAACATTAAATGAGATTATGATTTTAAAATGTCATAAAGGGGGAGGAAAGTTATTGAAAGTTATGAAATTCTAGCAATTTATTATGAAATTTTATAACAAGTTGAACATGGATTTACAAGCAGTTAAGAAAAGCAATTATGTTATTTCTAGTTCAGTTAAAGTTAAGTTGTAGATCTGTTCTAGTTCAGTTCTAGTTCAGTTAAAGTTCTGTTCTAGTTCTGTTCTAGTTCTGTTCTAGTGTTCTAGTTCTGTTCTAGTTCTGTTCTAGTTCTGTTCTAGTTCTGTTCTAGTTCTGTTCTAGTTCTGTTCTAGTTCTGTTCTAGTTCTGTTCTAGTTCTGTTCTAGTTCTGTTCTAGTTCTGTTCTAGTTCTGTTCTAGTTCTGTTCTAGTTCTGTTCTAGTTCTGTTCTAGTTCTGTTCTAGTTCTGTTCTAGTTCTGTTCTAGTTCTGTTCTAGTTCTGTTCTAGTTCTGTTCTAGTTCTGTTCTAGTTCTGTTCTAGTTCTGTTCTAGTTCTGTTCTAGTTCTGTTCTAGTTCTGTTCTAGTTCTGTTCTAGTTCTGTTCTAGTTCTGTTCTGTTCTAGTTCTGTTGTTCTAGTTCTGTTCTAGTTCTGTTCTAGTTCTGTTCTAGTTCTGTTCTAGTTCTGTTCTAGTTCTGTTCTAGTTCTGTTCTAGTTCTGTTCTAGTTCTGTTCTAGTTCTGTTCTAGTTCTGTTCTAGTTCTGTTCTAGTTCTGTTCTAGTTCTGTTCTAGTTCTGTTCTAGTTCTGTTCTAGTTCTGTTCTAGTTCTGTTCTAGTTCTGTTTCTAGTTCTGTTCTAGTTCTGTTCTAGTTCTGTTCTAGTTCTGTTCTAGTTCTGTTCTAGTTCTGTTCTAGTTCTGTTCTAGTTCTGTTCTAGTTTCTAGTTCTGTTCTTTCTGTTCTAGTTCTGTTCTAGTTCTGTTCTAGTTCTGTTCTAGTTCTGTTCTAGTTCTGTTCTAGTTCTGTTCTAGTTCTGTTCTAGTTCTGTTCTAGTTCTGTTCTAGTTCTGTTCTAGTTCTGTTCTAGTTCTGTTCTAGTTGTTCTAGTTCTGTTCTAGTTCTGTTCTAGTTCTGTTCTAGTTCTGTTCTAGTTCTGTTCTAGTTCTGTTCTAGTTCTGTTCTAGTTCTGTTCTAGTTCTGTTCTAGTTCTGTTCTAGTTCTGTTCTAGTTCTGTTCTAGTTCTGTTCTAGTTCTGTTCTAGTTCTGTTCTAGTTCTGTTCTAGTTCTAGTTCTGTTCTAGTTCTGTTCTAGTTCTGTTCTAGTTCTGTTCTAGTTCTGTTCTAGTTCTGTTCTAGTTCTGTTCTAGTTCTGTTCTAGTTCTGTTCTAGTTCTGTTCTAGTTCTGTTCTAGTTCTGTTCTAGTTCTGTTCTAGTTGTTCTGTTCTAGTTCTGTTCTAGTTCTGTTCTAGTTCTGTTCTAGTTCTGTTCTAGTTCTGTTCTAGTTCTGTTCTAGTTCTGTTCTAGTTCTGTTCTAGTTCTGTTCTAGTTCTGTTCTAGTTCTGTTCTAGTTCTGTTCTAGTTCTGTTCTAGTTCTGTTCTAGTTCTGTTCTAGTTCTGTTCTAGTTCTGTTCTAGTTCTGTTCTAGTTCTGTTCTAGTTCTGTTCTAGTTCTGTTCTAGTTCTGTTCTAGTTCTGTTCTAGTTCTGTTCTAGTTCTGTTCTAGTTCTGTTCTAGTTCTGTTCTAGTTCTGTTCTAGTTCTGTTCTAGTTCTGTTCTAGTTCTGTTCTAGTTCTGTTCTAGTTCTGTTCAGTTCAGTTCTAATATTGATTTAGTTCTTGTTCAATTTTCCCATTTAATAAGATTAGATTTGGGCAACGGTAAATCTATTCAGTGATTCTATGAATATTGATATAATTTTATGTGAGTTCCTCGAATTATTTTTAATTTCAAACACAAAATTAACTAATAGTCTCAATTTACCGGTTCCATTTAAATCTTTTTTACAGAATAATCTAAATATTTTCAACATTTTTGACTAATTTTTTCAAATAAATTTTATTTTCCATTTATTTTTTTTTTTTTTAACAATTTATAAATTTTTTAATATTGTCCAAGTGCAATAAATGAAAATCACATTGATTGTGTTAAAAATTGTTTGTTCTTGTATGTAAAATGTTCATTATTTTATAGTTTAAGTTGTTGTAGTTGTTATTGTTGTTGGTTGCATTTGTTGTTAGTATTTAGCAAACAATTTAATATTTGTACAAAAAATTTCATCAATAAATATTGAAAAATTAAAAACTCAACTACAACCACAATAAATGTTTATTTGATAAATACAATTTTACACAGATATATGTATACATACAGCCATGCATACTTACATACACATGTTTAAATGTATTTATGTAAGTAGGATGTACATTAGATCTGTCCCTTAAAAATAGGCTGTAAACTAATAGAGCAACAACCATTGTAAAGCAAATTAGTAGGTTCTCGTTTGATGTAGACTCAAAGGTATATATATTATGGGTTCTTATTATATTCTATGATTATATAGCCCTTCTCTCTTGGTATTAATATGCTTAAAAGGAACAATATACAAAAAATCGAATTTAAGTTTGAAATTTGTTGATAAGTTTGTTATAAAAAATTTGTTTTAAATAATTATTTAAAACAAATTAAAAATATTATAATCTTTTTTAAGGGCAGTTATATTTAGTTTAAATTTGTGTATTATATTGTACTCTCACTCAATGAATATGACAAATTGTTAAAAAAAACGATAAAATAGAAAAAAATAATAAATAAATATAAATATTTTCAGAAAAAAACTTGTCAATAGTAAATTTAGTCCTGTATGCACTTGTTATACCCTCCACCACCATCAGTGGTGATAGAGGGTATATATAACTTTGTCATTCCGTGTGTAACACCAAGAAATATTCATCTGAGACCCAACAAAGTATATATATTCCGGGTCCTTATGAAATTCTGAGTCGATTTAGCTATGTCCGTCTGTCCGTCCGTCCGTCCGTCCGTCCGTCTGTCTGTCTGTCTGTCTGTCTGTCTGTGTAAAACACGCTCACGTTAAAACGAAGCAATATAATTTAACCAAATTCACCCAAAATATTCATTATTATCCGGTACAGTTTGGTATTGAAAATGAGCAAAATCGGTTCACATCGGGAAAAGTTATGAATCAAAATTTAAAACAACCTCGAAAAAAATAAGCATTTTTTACACATTCTAATGTAATTTTCTCCAAAACTATGCAAGATAATTCCATGAAAATCACCATACATTCGTTTCTACATAAGATCTTGAACCGTGCAGAAAATTGCCAGAATCGGTCCACAATTTCATATACCTCCCATACAAAAGTACATATTCCCGGAAAACGGGTTTTTGTTAATAACTTCCATCACAATGTAGATATCTTCACAAAATTTTATATATTAAAATCTTATGTCAATAGAATTCTTTCAGAGAAAAATTTTCTGGATCGGTCCATAATTGGACATAGCTCCCATACAAGGTCCCCTCCCGAAAATCACTTAAACGCGCATAACTCATTACTAAATTAAGATATCCATATAAAATTTGGTATAAGTATTGCCCATATGCATAGAAATATTACTGTAAAAGCTTTTTCCGATCGGTCCATAATTGGTCATAGCTCCCATACAAGGTCCCCTCCCGAAAATCACTTAAACGCGCATAACTCATTACTAAATTAAGATATCCATATAAAATTTGGTACAAGTATTGCCCATATGCACAGAAATATTACTGTGAAAGTTTTTTTTCGATCGGTTCATAATTGGTCATAGCTCCCATACAAGGTCCCCTCCCGAAAATCACTTAAACGCGCATAACTCATTACTAAATTAAGATATCCATATAAAATTTGGTACAAGTATTGCCCATATGCACAGAAATATTACTATGAAAGTTTTTTCCGATCGGTCCATAATTGGTCATAGCTCCCATACAAGGTCCCCTCCCGAAAATCACTTAAACGCGCATAAATCACTACTTAATTAAGATATCCATATAAAATTTGGTATAAAAATTGCCCACATGCATAGAAATATTACTGCGAAATTTTTTTTGGATCGGTTCAAAATTGGTCATAGCTCCCATACAAGGTCCCCTCCCGAAAATCACCTAAACGCGCATAACTCATTACTAAATTAAGATATCCATACAAAATTTGGTATAAGTATTGACCATATGCATAAAAATATTACTGTGAAAGTTTTTTCCGATCGGTCCATAATTGATCATAGCTCCCATACAAGGTCCCCTCCCGAAAATCACTTAAACGCGCATAACTCATTACTAAGTTAAGATATCCATATAAAATTTGGTACAAGTATTACTCATATTCACAGAAATATTACTGTGACATTTTTTTCCGATCGGTCCATAATTGGTCATAGCTCCCATATAAGGTCCCCTCCCGAAAATCACTTAAACGCGCCTAATTCATTACTAAATTAAGATATGCATATAAAATTTGGTATAAGTATTGCCCATATGCATAGAAATATTACTGTGAAAGTTTTTTCCGATCGGTTCATAATTGGTCATAGTTCCCATACAAGGTCCCCTCCCGAAAATCACTTAAACGCGTATAACTCATTACTAAATTAAGATATCCATATAAAGTTTGGCAGAAATATTGCTCATATACAGAGAAATATTACTGTGAAATTGTTTTCCTATCGATCCATAATTGATCATAGCTCCCATACAAGGTCCCTTTCAGAAAAACACTTAAAGGAACATAACTCATTACCAAATAATGATATTAATAAATACTATTTTTGTCCATAAATATTATTTTGTAATGCAAAAAACACTTAATGTTATTTCAAAATTTTTTCACGATCGGTCCATCCTTGGTCATAGCTCCCATACAAGGTTCCTTCCCGAAAATCACTTAAACGCACATAACTCATTACCAAATCTTGATATCCATACATTTAGCAAAAATATTGCTCTTATATACATAAATTACACTATAAAATTGTTTTACGATCGGTCCATATTTGGTCATAGCTCTCATAGTAGGTCCCCTCCAGAAAATCACTTAAATGCACAATATTCATTATACAAATACAAAATTTTGAAATTTTGTCTTTATATACATAATTGGTCATAGCTCCCATACAAGGTCCTTTTACGAAAATCTCCTAAAAGCACATTTCTCATTACCAAATAAAGCCATTGATACAACATTTGGCACAAATAATAGTTTTGTATACAAAAATTATATTTCAAGATTTTTTCTCGATAGGTTCATAACATGGTTGCGGTGGGTCCCATGCAAGTGTCCCTTCAGAAAATCACTTGAACATACATTACTTATTACTAAATTACGATATAGATACAAAATTTTACTGAAATATAGTTTTTATGTACAGAAATTTTGCTTAAAGAATTTTTACGATCGGTCTATATTTGGTCATATCTCTCATACAAGGTCCTGCCCCTAAAAGCGCTTTAACCGTATTTAACTATTTGCATTATCAATTTGTGTAGAACAAAATTATATATATGTATGTATTTTGAAAATCCTTAAATCTTTCACACACATGCATACATGCAAATACTAAATATCGCTAATGCATATCTTATGGCGCTATAAAAATTTAAAAGAAAGTGGCGTTTCTAATGTTCAATAAATCGTGGAATTGTAGTAGATTTAAGCTGTTTATATCTTGGGATTTTTCTATTTAAGACATGAGAAATTTCTACAAATATTTTATTAATTAATACAAAAGTTGCTGGTGGAGGGTATTTAAGATTCGGCTCAGCCGAATATAGCACTCTAACTTGTTTTTATGTATAGTTTTAGTTTTATTCAATTTTTCATTTATTTGCGTAGATTTAGTTGTATTGAAATGAAAACATTTAAAACCATTTTAATATCAAATATGAACATGAATCGAACAATTAAAAATATGTTATAAATAAAGTGATTGAAATAAATTTAAATTATATATTTAAATCAATTAAAAAGACTGTTACATGTATTGATTTTTAAGGCATAATGCACTTGAATGAGTTATCTGTGTATTTTGAAAACTGTGTTTTGGGTTTCATTCATTTTGAAATGCTGATTTTCCTTGTTTGAGAAGGTTAATGCTGATTTTTATACCCACCATCAAAAAAGATGGGGGGTATATTGATTTTGTCATTCCGTTTGTAACACATCGAAATATTGGTCATAGACCCATAAAAGTATATATATTCCGGGTCCTTATTAAATTCTAAGACGATCTAGCCATGTCCGTCCGTCTGTCTGTTGAATGCATAAATATTCTCTATTGTTAAGGTTTGTTTGGTATTGAAAATGGACAATATCGGTCCACTTTTTCGGATAGCCCCCATACAAGTGGACCTCCAAAAAACAGCTTTAGCGATGAAATTCGACATAAAGAAGTTTAATGTGAGCCAAAATCTTTCTACCAAATTTTTTGAGGATCGGCCTATAAATGACCCTACCCCCCATATAAGGTTCCCTTATGAAAATTACTTTAACACTCATTACTGGTCCCAAAATGCAAGTACAGCGATGAAATTCGGTATAAGTATGTTTCTTACGAACCAAAATCTCTCTACCAATTTTTTTAGGATCGGCCCATAAATGACCCTACCCCCTATATAAGGTCCCCTTTAGAAAATGACTTTAACACTCATTACTAGCCTAAAAATTCGAGTATAGCGATTAAATTCAGTATAAGTAAGTTTTTTACGAACCAAAACCTTTTAACCAATTTTTTTTAGGATCGGCCCATAAATGACCCTACCCCTCCTGAAAATGACTTAAACACTCATTACTGGCCCTAAAATGCAAGTATAGCGATGAAATTCGACATAAATAAGTTTCATGTGAGCCAAAATTTTTCTACCAAATTTTTTGAGGATCGGTCCATAATTGACCCTACCCCCCATATAAGGTCCCCTTTAGAAAATTACTTTAACACTCATTACTGGTCCAAAAATGCGAGTATAGCGATGAAAGTCGGTATAAGTAAGTTTCTTACGAACCAAAATCGCTCTACGAATTTTTTTTTAAGATCGGCCCATAAATGACCCTATCCCCCATAAAAGGTCCCCTTCTGAAAATGACTTTAACGATCATTACTGGCTAAAAAATATGAATATAGCAATAAAATTTTACACAATTAAGTTCTTCGCGAGCCAAAATCTTTTTAATAACTTTTATGTGGATAGGTCCATAATTGGCCCTACTCTCCCTATTGGGTCCACTTCAGGAAATAGCTTAAACGCTCATTACTGTCTTAAAAATACGAGTAAAGCGATGAAATGCTACACACGTAAGTTTCTCACGAGCCAAAACCTCTGTACCAATTTTTTTGGATCGGCCCATAAATGAGCCTTCCCCCATATAAGGTCCCCCTCTGCAAATAACTACATGCTCATTACTGGCTTAAAAATATGAATGTGACGAAAATTGACGCACATAAGTTTAATGCGTACCAATATCTCTCCACCAAATTTAGGGAGGATCGGTCCATAATTTAATTTTCAGAAAATTAATTAAACGATCATTACTGGCTTAAAAATATGAATTATGAAATACGGTTATGAAATTCGCTCCGAATTTCATGCGGAATGTGTTGGTAATACACAAAAGGTTCCCTTCAGGAAAGAGTTTTGGTTAATAACTACGAGTGTTCCTTATTTAAAATATACATAATCTATGTACAAAATTTTATGAGTATCGGTTCATAATTGACGCTCACGGTTTAAGAATTGAAATAAAATATTTGTTTTTTTTTTTTAAATTAATATTTTGGTAGTTCAAAAGAGCTCTGGCCATAATTGACTTAAGCCATATTCCAAATATCACGCTGATGTTTATAGGGGAGCATTACTTTTACAGCATGCGGTTTGATGGTGGGTATATGAGATTCGGCACAGTCGAATATAGCACTCTTACTTGTCCTTGTTTCAGAATGACTTGTACTTACTCAACAACTTACTTTTCAATGACAACTACATATCATTTGCATTACTTATAAGTCGCAATTTTCAATATAATTTAATGAAATTTTCATCTAGGCCTCATACAACTGGTGTTTCTAATACATTTTCTATTTTATTTAATTTTTGCGAGATTTAGTTTATATTTTAATGAAAAATAGAAAAAGAATGAGAAACCAAATAAAACAAAAAGTTAAACTACTCTAGGACATCCACGACATTAACACCGGGGGCAAAGGAAAGCTATAACAAACAATAAAACTAAATGGGAAAAAAGCTTTGTCCAGGGTACGAGTTAAAGTTTAATATGTTGGCTGGTTTAGTCTGTGGTCATGTTGTTGTCTGGTTGACAACAATTGTTTTGTGGTTTTTTGGCCAGCTATTTAGTTTTTTTCCATGCTGTCTATTATTAGGTTTTTCTTTTACTATAGTTTCCACTTATCATCAACGTCATCATCAGCAATAGTGTAATTATTACAGTCTACTGTTTATATTATAATCATTATCATCATTGGCATCATTATGATGACCAGAGTTATGTTTTGTTTTAAATTGTTTAGATCTTTTTGTTTTATTTTGCCCATTGTTATAATGTTCCTTTTCATACAAACTAGACAATAAGTGGGAGCCCGTCCCTTTGTATAACCCTTCTCATCATTAGGGTTACTTATGTTAAATTAAAGTATGTTAATATAATATGTTGCATATAAGTAGTACGAGTATATTGTAATGTGATATGCAACATATGTATATATATAAAGGGTGTAACGAAAAGAAGTGTTTTTAAAATTAAACCAGCACGAAGATTATGGATTCTATTTCCGCTAGAGGCTTTGGTAAAGAAGCCCATAACGGGCCCGGTAGCGCTATAGGAGTATTGCATTCAAACTAACAAACTTCTAAATAGAACTTTTGATATGAAATATATATTAGAAAGACGGAATCATTCTTAGTATTTATCGAAAATATGATTGTTTGTTCGACAGACTGATCCTCCTTTTACACAATAATCTTATTGGTAATTTCGGGTATTATGTTTCAGACTGATAAAAAGTAACGGCTTTCAAACTTTGTCTGTCAAAGACATACTCATATTTGTATAACCCTGTCGGTATAATATTTTGATGAGTATCATCATGGTATATACATACGAGCTTGATGTTTATTTTATTCTTTATTATTTGTTTATTTTCCATAGTGAAATGGTAGGAGAAAGGTATACTTAATTTATTATTCTTTTTGCAACCTTTTCTACCAAAAGAATAGTTTCGTACTGTACGATGGGCGGAGGTCAAGTTTTGAGAATTTATGAGTATAAAAGGGTACAAAACTATTGACTAATTGACTGGCCTACTAACTAGTCTATTGGCTAGTCTATGTGTGGTCCAGTCTACTGACTAGTTTATTGATTAGTCTATGGAATAATCCATGATGTAGTTTATAGTCAAGACTATGGGCAAATCTATTGACTGGTCTATGGATTAGTTCATGGAAAAGTCTATTGGCTAGTTTTTTAGACTCTCCCGAACTAGTCTACTAGTCTATGGACAAGTCGATAGGCTTATAGAACTTATAGAGCATCATATAGTCCGACATGTCCACCTTTTTTTATTTATACGCTACACCACTATAGTGGGGAGGGTATTATGCGTTTGTGTTGATGTTTGTAACACCCAAAAATACTGATTCTACACCCACCTTAAAGTATACTAATCGGTTCAGCATCACTTCCTGAGTCGATTAAGCTATGTCCGTCTGTCCGTCTGTCTGTCTGTCTGTCTGTCTGTCCGTCTGTGAGTCCATGTAAACCTTGTGCGCACGCTACAGGTCCCAATTTTCAAGATAATTTGATGACATTTGGCTCATACCCTTCTTCTGATCCAAGGAAGAAGCTTATTGATATATATGGTTGAAATCGGTAAATTATTTCGCCTATCCCCTATACAACCGTACCCTCCGAATAGGGCTTTTGAGCTTATAATAATGTTAAATATTGTACAATCTCTACAAACATCGGCCGATTTTCGTAATGTTAGGTCCTCATTTGACCCTAGCCCCCAAACAAAGTCTCCTTCAGAAAATGACTTGAAGGTTAAAATGCACTTATAAACACTAATATCACAATGAAATTGCGCTTAAATTACTTTAATGTAGATGTAAATCCCTCTAGCTAAATTTATAAGTTTAGGCCCATATTTGTCCTTGCCCTCGTATAAACCCTCTTTCAGAAATTCACATTTTTGTCAATAAATTGTTAACACTTTTCGGAATTAAGGCAATAAACTACTTAAATGGTTTATTATTTAAAATAAATTATACAGTTACTCACTGTTGTAGGGTATCATATGGTCGGCCATGACCGACTATACATTCTTACTTTTGTTTTTTCATTTTTTTCACTCTTTAACGTTTCTAAACAAATAAATATAAAATAAAACATTTTAGTTCTGTCTGGCTGCATTTGCTTTCTTTCTGCTTTTATATTTTCTTCTTTTCCGCATTTGATTGTCGTTTCAGTTTTATTTTTTTTTCCTTTTTAAATATGTCGTCTTTTATGAAACATCCATTAAAGGGTTAAAGTTCAGAAAAAAGTTTTTAATTATTTTTTGCTGTTGTTTTTTTATTCTTCTTCGCTCTTGTTAAAGAGCGAGTATTCTACTAGTCATAATGTTTGTGAAAACTTTTAAAATGAGATTTTTTTCCATTTCTGTCTTATTTAATTAGTTGAAGAAAGAATTTTTTTTAAATTAAATTTGTTTTGTTTTTAAATATTAAGCGAAAAAATGATTGATGTTATTTAAGTTTATAATGGGTGTACGAATGTGATATTTATTAAATTTGAAGACTTAAAAGCGAGTTCTTAGAAAATTTTGAACTTTAAAATGTTATGTCTTATAAAGTTAATGGAGGAGGTGTTTATAACATATTTTATTTAATTTGTGTTTTTATAAGTAAAAAGAAAAATAATATTTTTCATATGTATGTCGGAAATATTATTAGTTAAAATATATTTATTGTTTATTTTGCACTTAATTAATGCATTATTTACATATGTGCGGTTTTGAGCGAGGAATTTACTTTATATTTGTTTTAATATTTATTAACATAAATAAATATTTTACTAAATTTTTACTTTCATTAATAATTTCTATTTATGCATTTCTAGACATACACTTAAAGAAAAGTGCATGGAATTCATTAAATTCTTTTCAATTATAGCCAATAGACTAGAGTGGAGCCTTAGCCATAGAATAGTCCATAGACCAGTGGATAAACAATTCAACAGAGAAGTGTCTAGTCTGTAAATAAGTCCATGGAATAATCAATATAGAATTCCATGAAGAAGTCAATAGACTACTACATAACCAGCCCATAAGTAAGTGACTAGACTAACTCAAACCTTGGTCTTAGAATAGTCCATAGAATAGGCCACAGAATAATCCACAAACTTTAACATAAACAAATCAATAGATTAATAAATAGAATAGTCCAGTCCGTAGATACGTTCTTCGCCTAGTTAGTATACTAGTGAAGCGACTAGTTCATAAACCCGAAACTTTACGGTAAAAATTAAGACTACTCTGCACACGCTTGTTAAGAGAATATCTCCATGGACTAGGATTGGTCCAAAACTAGTCCAAATGTATGGAAAACAAGTTAGAGTGCTATATTCGGCTATGCCGAATCTTAAATACCCTCCACCAGCAAGCTACTTTTTATTGAAACCCATTTAACTATATAATTTTTAGATAACTTGGCAAAATTTTTGTTTCCTTATTGAGGGTACTAACATTTATGCATATGTCAAATTAATTTTAATTAGGTCGAGAAAAATGTATATTAATATGCCAGTTTGATAACATTTTAATATAATGATTTATCTGTACACAGAACATACTCATTTTGAATTTTATCCGGATGTAATCATTTAATTACGAATTAAGTGGTATTAAGTGGTTTTCAGAAGTATACCTTATATGTGAGCTAAGACAACCTATGGACCGATCCGGAAGAAAAAATCCGTAGAATGATTTATATATACAAAATACACATTTATGTCGAATTTTATCCCGATAATTTTGATTGTTAATGTGCATTTGAGTCACAACTCCCATATAAGGAAATGGTCCTTATATGGGAGTTGTGACCAATTATCAACCAATTATCAAAATTCAAGTCGAATTTTACTACAATAGTTTTATTAATTAATGAAATATGTGCGTTTAGGTGATTTTCGGAAGTGGACTTTATATGTATAGGAGCTATGACCTTACACAAAACATATTTGTGTAGAATTTTATCAAGATATCTTTATTTGATATTGAAATATGTGCGTTTAAGTGATTTTTATGAAGGTGCTATTACCATATATGGAACAATCCGAAAAAATTTGGTAGATTGATTTATATGCTCACAAAGCATATTCAAGTCGTACTTTATCCAGATAGCTTTATTATAATATGTGCGTTTAAGTGATTTTCGTAAGTGGGAGCCTATCCGGAAAAAATTTCGTAGAATGATTCATATAAAGACAAAACATATTTGTGTCGAATTTTATAAAGATAACTTTATTTGACAATTAAATATATGCGCGTAAGTAATTTTCGGAAGTGGGACTTATATGGGAGCTATGACCAATAATGAACCGATCCGGGGAAAAAGTGGTAGAATGATTTATATGTACACAAAACATATTCAAGTCGAATTTTATCCTTATAGCTTTAGAATTTAATGAAATATATTCGTTTAAGTGATTTTTGGAAGTGGACCTCATATGGGAGCTATGACCAATTATGAGCCTATCCGGAAAAAATTTTGACTCATATAAAGACAAAACATATTTGTGTCGAATTTTATCACGATAGCTTTATTTGACAATGAAATATGTGCTTTTAAGAGATTTTCGGAAGTGCGCCTTATATGGTAGCTATGACCAATAATGGACCGATCCGTAAAAAATTTGGTGAAATGATTTGAATGTATACCAAACATATTTGTGTCGAATTTTATCCCGATAGCTTTATAATTCAATGAAATATATGCGTTTAAGTGATTTTCGGAAGGGGACTTTATATGGGAGCTATGACCAATTATGGGCCTATCCGGAAAAAATTTAGTAGAATAATTTATATTTATACAAAATATATTTATGTCGAATTTTATTACGATAGCTTTATTTGACAATGAAATATGTATTTTTAAGTGATTTTCGGAAGTGGGGTTATATGGGAGCTATGACCAATAATGGACCGATCCGTAAAAAAATTTGTAAAATGATTTGTATGTATACAAAACATATTTATGTCGAATTTTATCCCGATAGCTTTATATTTCAATGAAATATATGCGTTTAAATGATTTTCGGAAGGGGACTTTATATGGGAGCTATGACCAAATATGGACCTATCCGGAAAAAATTTCGTAGAGTGATTTATATTTAGACTATACATATTTGTGTCGAATTTCATCAAGATAGCTTTATATGACAATGAAATATGAGCTTTTAAATGATTTTCGGAAGAGGGCCTTATATGGGAGCTATGACCAATAATGGACCGATCCGTAAAAAATTTGGAAGAATAATTTGTATGTACACAAAACATATTTAACTCGAATTTTATCACAATAGCTTTATTCATCATTGAAATATGTCCGTTTAGGTGATTTTCGGAAGTGGACCTTGTATGGGAGCTATGACCAATTGTTTACCGACTGAGGACCTACGTTAACAGTATGATTTCTGTTTATATTATATTTGCATGTACAAAATTTTGTGTTGATACCGATATATTTGAGGGAGTTATTAACGATAAACTAATTTCCGGGAATATATACCTTTGTATGGGGGCTATGGGAAATATTTGATCGATTCTAAAGATTTTCAACATAATTGATCACAGCCATGAAAAAAGAATGTGTGACAAAATTCATCGAAATATCTTTAGTAGTTTCTGAGAAAACTTCAAAAGAATTATGAAAAAAACGTAATTTTTTTCGAGGTAGTCTGAAATTTTCACTCATAACTTTTTACGTTGTGAACCGATTTTTCTGATTTTCAATACCAAACTGCTTAGGATAATAATAAATATTTTGGATGAATTTGGTTGATTTCTTTTACACAGACAGACAGACGGACAGACGGACAGACGGACATAGCTAAATCGACTCAGAATTTCATAAGGACCCATAATATATATACTTTGTTGGGTCTTAGATGAATATTTCTTGGTGTTACACACGGAACGACAAACTTATATATACCCTCTATCACCACTGATGGTGGTGGAGGGTATAATACTTTATTTAACACTAATGTCGTAGGAATAAAGTTGTACATCAGAGTAATCCTAATACTATTTTCATGCTAAAACTGTGGAAGTACATGATTTGCAACATGGTTCTAAGAAATGCTGGCTGTGGAACATGTTGGTTTCAAAAAAATAAACATGATCCATACTTACATTACATAGCACTACTAAACAGATCATAAACTCCAAAATATTTACAAAGAAGTAGTTTTGGAATTTTTATAATATAATTTTCTGACTCTATAAACTATATAAATTCCGAGTCCCTATAGATAGCGGAGTCGAATTAGATATGTCCATCTGTCTGTTTGCGCTTCGTATGTTTGTTGAAATCAATTTTCGGAAGACCCCAGATATTTTTGCTACCTAATCATCAAAAATTTTGTTCCGACATGCTTTTGGGAAGTTTCCTATTTAAAATGAGCCAATGATAACCTTTAGAAGGAAAGGTTATCATTACTTACATTACATAGAACTACTAAACATATCATGAACTCCAAAATATTTAGAAGGTAGTAGTTTTGGAATTACCTAAATGGATCAAGTAGTTTAATAAATTTTGCAGGAGTTATTTAGTTCTTTTAGTACCCAAAAATAAACTTAATTTGCGAAGAAATAGTGTGAGAGAGTATTCGTTAGATAAAGAAATGATCGTCAATAATGGCCGAGGAGTTAGGAAATTAATTAGAACTGTCTTGTTAATTGTTAATTTACACATGTTTGGCAAAAATGTCAAACTTTAACCCACTATAACACAGAGAGTTATTGACCTATCTTGTTGAAAAGCGAGTCTAAACTACCATCCAATAGGACTTACATTGGTGCAAATTTGACCTTTATAATTCTATATTCGTCCAGTATATCTGATATGTACATCTGAACTCTCATATAAGTATTTTAGGTGTTAAATTATTTTTGCGTGCACCATTGCGATTGTAAACGAGCTGTCATATCTAATGTTGTTGTTGTTGTTTTTATTTTTATTTTTTTGGATTGTATGTACATGAATTGTATGTCAACCCCTTGTCATTATAGCCGAACTATAAATAGTAGCAGAGACAGTTGCAAATTGGAATTTTCAAATGATAAACAAAACAGAGAGGAAAAAAAAAGAAATTTGCCACAAGGCAAAAACAAAAACAAATACACTTATTGCTATTCATGTAATTTAATATAATTTAAAATAACTACATATAATACTACACATGTAGTTTCGATAAGTGCAGTTCGTATTTTCTATGTTTGAATGGGATAAAATGTGTCTATTATTACAAACAAAGAAACAACTATAGCAATATATCGAATAAATAGGTGTCAATTGTTACATGAACTTGTAAATAAATAATAAACACACGAACAATAAGACTTTGGACACTGAGAATGTGAGTTGAATTGAAATGTTATTTTGAGAAATAGACATTTGAACAAATAACCAACCTACCACCACACCTTAATGTTGCAGGACATTAAGGGTGTATGTATGATGGCAATAGTAGTAATGTGTTGTAGTTTGAAGTCTAGTTGAATTATCTTATTTTAGTCGTATTAGTTGTACGGAAATTATATGGTTTCATTTCCTTCTTGATTTTCTGTAATTGATACTTGTGATTAGTATTGTATTGTTTTATCCTTATGACACAAATTTTCTGTTCTTAGAGTAGGATTAGTTCAAATTTTTAATTTATTAATTTTTGTTTGGATAACTTCAAAAAGCAGGAAACACACTTTTATGTTAACAATTGCTACAATTTCATGGATATTTATTCATGACCTCTCCTAGTTCATGGGCAGTGTTTGTTAAAGGGCAGTGATTCAAAAACAAAATATATCTACATATATATACCTCACACAAGTCGGAATCGTATTCTGGGACCATGTGCGATCCTAATTGTTCAAAATAAAAAATTAACAATATTGGGGAAATTTGGAAAATTATGACTTTCTGAATTTTCATTCTAATGGTTCTCATAAACTAATTTTAAAATAAAACGTCTCCAAACTAGTGTACATCTTTCCTTTTTTAATAACAAAATAAAAGGCATCAGGTGTTATGATTAATGACAATTAAAAATTAATTAAATGTCACTCATACGGTAAAGTGTACACATGTAGCTTAATCAAAATTTCATGTTTTGTAATGTAATACAATTTCCTTACTCGTACAATTAAAAAGAACAGTTAAGGCTTGAAAATACTAAGGAAATAATGGACTATAGACTAGACAGTAGACTAGACATTAAACTAGACTATAGACTAGACTATAGACTAGACTATAGACTAGACTAGACTAGACTATAGACTAGACTATAGACTAGAATATAGACTAGACTATAGACTAGACTAGAATATAGACTAGACTATAGACTAGACTATAGACTAGACTATAGACTAGACTATAGACTAGACTATAGACTAGACTATAGACTAGACTATAGACTAGACTATAGACTAGACTATAGACTAGACTATAGACTAGACTATAGACTAGACTATAGACTAGACTATAGACTAGACTATAGACTAGACTATAGACTAGACTATAGACTAGACTATAGACTAGACTATAGACTAGACTATAGACTAGACTATAGACTAGACTATAGACTAGACTATAGACTAGACTATAGACTAGACTATAGACTAGACTATAGACTAGACTATAGACTAGACTATAGACTAGACTATAGACTAGACTATAGACTAGACTATAGACTAGACTATAGACTAGACTATAGACTAGACTAGACTAGACTATAGACTAGACTATAGACTAGACTATAGACTAGACTATAGACTAGACTATAGACTAGACTATAGACTAGACTATAGACTAGACTATAGACTAGACTATAGCCTAGACTATAGACTAGACTATAGACTAGACTATAGACTAGACTATAGACTAGACTATAGACTAGACTATAGACTAGACTACAGACTAGACTATAGACTAGACTATAGACTAGACTATAGACTAGACTATAGACTAGACTATAGACTAGACTATAGACTAGACTATAGACTAGACTATAGACTAGACTATAGACTAGACTATAGACTAGACTATAGACTAGACTATAGACTAGACTATAGACTAGACTATAGACTAGACTATAGACTAGACTATAGACTAGACTAGACTAGACTATAGACTAGTTTATAGACTAGACTATAGACAAATTAATAATGTAAATTTGGATTTTAGTTTCTTTTTCACTTTAACCACTTGAATAAAATATGACAAACTCTGTGCAATTTTTGTCACTTATTGGAAAATATTAAATGCCTTACAACATGTAGTCATTTGTTTGAACAAGCATAAATGCTTGTTATTAAATAATTAAAAATTATGCAATTTATATTTATTATTTTACACAAAAATTTAAAAAAAAAATAATTTTAAATTATATTGAAATTTATAACTTACATATATTGATCTTTAACTGCTTACATATATACTATTTATTTATTTTTATCATATAGTCATAACTTTAACATATTTAATTTGACTATGTCAATTTGTAATAAAAAAGTATCAATAATTTATGGATATAAAATCCAACATATAAATTTTCCACTCAATTATAATGAAATAATTTATGAAAATAATTCTCTGTATCTGTCAGACATTTATCATTGAACTGTCATAAATATTTATGCATTAATGACATGTCAATATTTTGTTTCAAAACCTTTTTCTTTTACATATGTAAATGTATATTTTACTGATTTCTACTCGCTTTATCTTTACTTTACAGTTGAAGTATTTTTTTTGTGTGTGAATTTGTATATGCTTCGTGTTTGAAAAGAATTAAAGTTAAGTGGGTTGTAAAATATATTGTAAAATAATTTGATTATTAATTTTATCGATAAAGGAGGGAGAGCTTAAAGTGCTATGTTTATGCTTGAAATGCATATAATTAAATCAATATAAAGCAGAGAAGCTCAATATGGCCGTGTCATAGCACGCGTGATAGGGTAAGAAAATTCTGCTGACGCTAAGTTGATACACATACACACAGGTTTAATTCTTCTTCTTTTTATAATGAGCAATATCAGTTGGTTTGCTCTCAACTTGAAAAACAAAATCAAATCAGTTGCTGATCAGCACTTGTCAAAGCAAGGTCTGTGCGCGACGTTTTTAAAATACACACAGAA
This sequence comes from Lucilia sericata, assembly GCF_015586225.1. Classification (NCBI taxonomy): domain Eukaryota; kingdom Metazoa; phylum Arthropoda; class Insecta; order Diptera; family Calliphoridae; genus Lucilia; species Lucilia sericata. The sequence continues at coordinate 226,043 of NW_023994313.1, read as the reverse complement.
ATACAACAACAAAATTTTGAGAAAGCCGAATGAATGTAGGAGAACATGAGAGAACAGTTGATAGTTTTTTATATATAGACCTTGCTATACTCTGGCTGTCAAAATCCATAATAAATATTTGACAGTTAGCATATACTTTATAGTTTGTAGTCATTTTATTAGTATACTTTTATTTTGAATTGAATTCTGTTCTCTGCTGCTTTACCAACACAAATAAAACTATGGTAGTCTATGGTAGTATGTGTTTGAGCACCACTGATATAAAGGTAAAAATATCTTTGAAAATATTTACAAAAATAATACAATTTTGTTCTTTTCATGAACATTTTTACAAAAGTTCAATAATTCTATTTATTTGCAAAATTATTATTTTAAATTATATTTAATATATATTTCTAGCATAAATGTAATTATGTTTTTGTTATTTTGCATAATATTTTCTTATGATTTTTGAGCACTTTTATGTTTAACCAAAAATATTTATTTAAAACTCACTCCATAATAAATATTGCTCTTTTTTAAGATTTATTGATGTTTCTGATAAAATTCTATAAGAATTCAAAGAATTTAATAAAACCATTATTTATGAGTAAAATAACAAACGAATAAAAAATTATAGTCGAGCATGGTCGATCGTATTATATTCTACACCAGCGGAATGTTAGCTTGTATTCCTTGATCGGAACTTCATATGTCTAATGATGAAGTGTAGCTAGCTCTCACAGACAGAAACCTATTGCAGAGAACAAAATATTTCCTAAACTATTAGCTTTACTTCGGTAGATCTTTCATTATAATCTTGGAAATTTGAACACAAAGATACTCAGAAAAAGGTACTCAGAAAGAGTACCGAACAAAATCGAACACAAAAGGGTCGTTACCTAAGTAATACTGAATTATCGTTATATAGAGATGTTAAATTCTAACATAAAAATCAATTCATGTTAACAACCCTTATCATCTCCTTGTGTAGGGTACAATAACTTAATTTTAAAAAATATTTAGTAGTTTCTGTTTTTGATTACACATAAATAACTTTACAATATTATTAATGCATCAATGATTTATTAGCAAATAACTTTCGACTATAATCGAATAATAATTATTTTGTTAAATAAAATAAAATAAATTAATTCATTTAGTACATAAAAACATATGCAGTATATCAATATTTGCTCTGGATTTTTTTTCATTTTCTGCAGTTATTTTATTATAATTATAATAATTAATGTAGATATTGTTGATTTAAGTTATTAAATATTATAAATAAAAAAATAATATATATTTAATTTTTTGTTTTGTAAACATAAATTAAATAAATGTAAATTAAGTTTTAGATTTTTAATTTATTAATGGAAAAATACTACTTTTGTAACTTTGATTAATTTGTATACCCTCCACCACCATCAGTAGTGATAGAGGGTATATATAACTTTGTCATTCCGTGTGTAACACCAAGAAATATTCATCTGACACCCAACAAAGTATATATATTCTTGATCCTTATGAAATTCTGAGTCGATTTAGCTATGTCCGTCTGTCTGTCTGTGTAAAACACGCTCACGTTAAAACAAAGCAAACAGAAATTCACGAAATTCACCCAAAACATTCTCTATTATCTGGTACATTTTGGTATTTAAAATCAGTAAAATCGGTTTACGACGTAAAAAGTTATGAGTAAAAATTTCAGACTAGCTCGAAAAACATTACGTTTTTTCCAATTCTTAAGTAGTTTTCTCAGAAACTACCAAAGATATTTCGATGAATTTTGTCACACATTATTTTTTTTGGCAGTCGGTCCACAATTGGTCAAAGCTCCCATATAAGGTCCACCTCCAAAAATCACCTAAACGCACATATTTCATTGATAAATAAAGCTTTTGTGATAAAATTCGATCTGAATATGATTTGTGTATATAAAAATCATTCTACCAAATTTCTTTTCAGATCGGTCCATTATTAGTCGTAGCTCCCATAGGCCCACTTACGAAAATCACTCAAACGCACATATTTCATTGTTAAATAAAGGTATCTTGATAAAATTCGACACAAATATGTTTCGTCTATATATGAATCACTCTACGAAATTTTTTTTCGGATAGGATCATAATTGGTCATAGCTCCCATATAAGGTCCACTTCCGAAAATCACTTAAACGCATATGTTTCATTCACAAATAAAGCTATCGGTATAAAGTTTAACTTGAATATGTTTTGTGTACATATAAATCATAATACCAATTTTGCCACGGATCGGTCCATTATTGGTCATAGCTCCCATATAAGGCCCTCTTCCGAAAATCATTTAAACTCACATATTTCATTGTCAAATAAAGCTATCATCATAAAATTCGACACAAATATGTTTTGTGTACATACATATGAATCATTCTACGAAATTTTTCTGGAGAGGCCCGAAATTGGTCATAGCTCCTAATAAAGACCACTTCCGAAAATCACTTAAACGCACATATTTTATTAATTAATAAATCTATTGGAGTAATATTCGACTTGATTTTTTTTTATTTTTTATTATTATTTTTTCATTACACGAATTTTTTTCTTGATCGGTCCATAATTGGTCACAACTCCCATATAAGGATCATTTCAAAATTACTTAAACACACATTGACAATCAAAGTCATTGGGATAAAATTCGACATAAATGTGTATTTTGTATATATAAATCTTTATACGGAATTTTACTTCTGAAAATCACTTAATACCACTTAATTCATTATTATATTATTATATCCAGATAAAATTCGACATGAGTATGTTTGTGTATAGATAAATCATTATATTAAAATGTTTACAACTGGCCTATTAATATAAAATTTTATGAACCTAATCAAAATTAGTTCCACATATGCATAAATGTTAGTACCCTCACTACGGAAACAACAATTTTGTCAAGTTATCTAATAATTAGATAGTTAAATGAGTTTTAATAAAAAGTAGCTTGCTGGTGGAGGGTATTTAAGATTCGGCACAGCCGAATATAGCACTCTAACTTGTTCTAGTTCTGTTCTAGTTCAGTTCTAGTTCTGTTCTAGTTCTGTTCTAGTTCTGTTCTAGTTCTGTTCTAGTTCTGTTCTAGTTCTGTTCTAGTTCTGTTCTAGTTCTGTTCTAGTTCTGTTCTAGTTCTGTTCTAGTTCTGTTCTAGTTCTGTTCTAGTTCTGTTCTAGTTCTGTTCAAGTTCTGTTCTAGTTCTGTTCTAGTTCTGTTCTAGTTCTGTTCTAGTTCTGTTCTAGTTCTGTTCTAGTTCTGTTCTAGTTCTGTTCTAGTTCTGTTCTAGTTCTGTTCTAGTTCTGTTCTAGTTCTGTTCTAGTTCTGTTCTAGTTCTGTTCTAGTTCTGTTCTAGTTCTGTTCTAGTTCTGTTCTAGTTCTGTTCTAGTTCTGTTCTAGTTCTGTTCTAGTTCTGTTCTAGTTCTGTTCTAGTTCTGTTCTAGTTCTGTTCTAGTTCTGTTCTAGTTCTGTTCTAGTTCTGTTCTGTTCTAGTTCTGTTCTAGTTCTGTTCTAGTTCTGTTCTAGTTCTGTTCTAGTTCTGTTCTAGTTCTGTTCTAGTTCTGTTTAGTTCTGTTCTAGTTCTGTTCTAGTTCTGTTCTAGTTCTGTTCTAGTTCTGTTCTAGTTCTGTTCTAGTTCTGTTCTAGTTCTGTTCTAGTTCTGTTCTAGTTCTGTTCTAGTTCTGTTCTAGTTCTGTTCTAGTTCTGTTTTAGTTCAGTTCTAGTTCTGTTCTAGTTCTGTTCTAGTTCTATTCTAGTTCTGTTCTAGTTCTGTTCTAGTTCTGTTCTAGTTCTGTTCTAGTTCTAGTTCTGTTCTAGTTCTGCTCTAGATCTAGACAACCTTTTAGTAAAATTAAATTTTGGATCGCAGAATCTATTGCCTAGTCCATTTGGATGATAATGTCAAATTAAGGTATATTTTGAAGTTTGTGTTGCGTCTGAAGCAGTTTGTTGTTATATTTGTATACAGATATTTATTTAATTAACAAAATTTATGATGTCAATTTCACATACTTACAGCGTTATTGAAAACCTCCCAATTAATTTGTAAATTCCTCTCTCATATAAAATCCAAAAACACCATTAAACAAAATTGTATCCTGAATTTTTGCGTCAGTATGTGTATACATATGTATGTAAGCGTGTGTGAGTAGGCATCTGCTAACAAATTTAATTACAAAAATCTGAGGGTTTCATTGAAGTGTGTATTATTTACGCAAAATTAACTCTTCCCCAATGGAAATTCATAAAGTTATTATATATTTTTAATGTTTTTATGTTTCAACTTCCTTTTTGCATTAATTTTTGCACGTTATTTTTTTTCGTTTCATTTATAGTTTTGTTTTCATTGTTTAACTTTTATTGTGTAAATTTTATCTTTATCTGTGTGAATATTTCAGTTTGTGAAAATGTTGTTTTTTATAAAAATTACATAAAATTTATATTCGTTTGAGATAACAAACGAAATCATAATTAAGTGTTTATTTTCTTTTACAATAAAAATAACAACAACTGACATTTAAAAATGGTGGAAGTGAGGAGGATGGGAGAAAGAAAAACTGCAGATGACATCACTAATAAACATTGTTAACCTTTTTATCATTTTAACAGCGCATTAAAATAACAAAAATAAAGGAAAATTAAAAAAAGGAGAGAAAAAAAATATTTAAATAAATATTACATACATACAGAGCTTTGTTTTTATTTATGAGAGAATGAAATATTGTTTGCATACCCTACGTGTAGGCCTAACGGAAATTTTGGAATGAGTTATTAAAAGATGTCATGTGTTTAGATATTATCATAATCATAATATTATCATAATATTATAATGCATTTCTCTTTTTACAACAATAAAGAAATTACTTTTGATATTTAATTTTATGTAACCGTACTCCTCCTGTTCGCAAATTAAATAATTTATTTGATGCTCATCACTGATTAAGTGAAATTTTAGTAGAACAAATTACCATCATTACGTATTCTTCAAATCTCAACACAAATTTAGAAAGTTCGACAAAACAATAAGTTCCTAAACATAAATTAATTTTAATAGAAATCTATGTTTCAAGCACAAATATCACTAAATTATTTAGCGCATTTGGAATACATACATAAATACATTAAGGTTTTGATATAAATCTTAATAAAAATTTTGGACTCAAAATGGTTTAACGGCAGCGAAATCACAAGGTAACAAATGTTCGTATCTGATCAACTATATAATATTTATTGTATGAGAGTATCTGAATGTGTGGGAGTAGCGCCATGTTGTCCTTGGGAGAGAGTGTAAAGCCCAACAACATTCATATCACCATATTTTCCAATTTATTTGTGTTATTGTTGTATATTTTCATCACACATACATATTTATATTGTATGTATGAGTGTTTTTTTCATATAACAACAGCACAATGCACACATGTACAGGAAAAAATACACGAGGGTCTGATAAATCTTTGCAATTTATTTGAACACAAATACGTAAACAATTCTTACTTTTTTCCAATGTCTGTTTATTAGGGAGATCAAATTGGTAAAGAGAAAAATATAGACAATAAAATGAATTCCTATAAGAAGAGTTATATAGCTAGCATCAAATATGGTCCGATTTCCGCTATGGTTGTTATTGTGGTAGTTCACTGCATGCGAATACTGAATTAGAATCGAAGGGACTCCGTTTTGACAGGACCACTCCACTTGTCAGATGCAGTATTGTATAGTATTATTTCCAGAGGGTCATTAAGTTTAAACCCAGATGTATTCGCTGGGAAGGCTACCACTAAACTACTCCTTTTTCGTAGGAACTCTGACTTAGGATGGTTTAAGGATTAGGGCGGTATGCTTATTTCTTATCACGTCCATATGTTCTTGATCTCCAACTTCAGATGGGTTAAGCCTCGTTGCCCTGGAATCCTTTGGCTTCCTAGTCCGTGACCCAGGGTTCTTGTCTACGTCTTCCTCAGCTAGGAGTACCGTACTTTTTATATCTGTAGCACATTTTGAGTGCTTCAGATTAATTTGCACTAGCGTTTCGCAATTGTCAGGGGGTTCTGAGAGCTTCATCTAGATGAGCTGATGAGCTGCGTCACTGCCAATCATGGACCATTCGTTCATATGGATGTTGAGGTTCCAACATCTTATGAGCGTTAGTGGTAATTTTTGGTACCCAGATACGAGCCCGAAGTCTCATAGGAATTACCTCAGCGAGGATCAGCCTTCTCATGCGTCGCTAATCTTAGCGATGTATTTGCTGAGGAAGTCCTTTGAGAACACGCAAATACATTTAATCACCCTGTATTCCCTATGTATGTCACCGGAGTCAAAACAAGGTACTGTGTTATATTCAATGGCTAGGAGGCGTGTCATTCTATTACAACAGGGTTAATGACGCCGTCTTTGTCGTTTACCAGTGCCATTATGAGGTGGTCCTTCATCATTTCGTTGAATGGCCTCCTGGCCGATGTGATTGTGAATACTGCAGGTCCTGGAGTGGTGTTCCCATCTCTGACCTTCCTCCTCAGTTTGAGATCGGTTTCGCTTGGACTTTTCATCTGCAGCTGCTGCCTTGGATGTGTTGGGTACGATTTCCATAAACTTCTGCTTCATTCTTCTTAGTCATGGCACTTAGGGAGTGTCATTTGCAGCATTCCTGGCAATATTTTCTAGAATAAACTTTGCCTTGGTATAACTCGCTTTAGGGATATCTTTCTGACTCTTCTTGATCGTTTTTTCCCCCAATTGGCCAGACTTGCCTCGATATTATTATTGGTTTTTAAGTTCGCTTTCATGCTAGAAAACTCTGTGTCAACGGAATTTAATAGCGGGACAGATACCCCATTACACAACACATTATCTTCATCTCGCTACATTAAATTCCAAATTTCTGAAACTCGTTTTCTATTTGGCGTCTGATTGTTTGCACCGAGAGCTGGAATTGTTCGTTGTTCGTGAGGTTAGATAATGGTCGTGATGCGTTAATGCAGTATCTGGGCAATGATCTTGTTCACGGTGTTCAAAAGAGTTACTCCCAGTATGATCACTTTTTTTCTGAAGTTTTATTGTAGAATCATTTAACAGCATGTTAAACAACTGTTTTTTGGTATTACCCTAATATAGACATACGGTTATATGTGAGTATTTTTTCACATTTTCACAATACATTATTTAACAATGGCGTTTCATGTTTTTTATTGTTGTACTTTTTCGTGTGTATTTGTATGTGTGATTTTTTTTAAACCAAATTTTTATTTGATTTGTGTATACGAGTTATTTCCCTCTTCCTGTGGCAGTTGGAACTAATTTTGACTTGATCAGTAGTGACTTGGTAATTGAAAGATAATGTACGTATTTCACCTTTTTATACACACTTAATGTGAAGAGATATAAAACATTTATGTAAGCCTGTCTTTAAACTGCAGGGTTTACTAAACGGGAGACTTTATTATGATGGTTAAATAAAAATCTATGTATTTGCATAATAGAACGTGTTTGCATGTTAAAGTGGTTGTATGCTGGGAATAAAAATCATGGTACAACTATTAAACTCTTGGTAAAATTTAAAATTTAACGTATATTCTAATGTATTATTTCTTTTTGTACCCTACACCACTATATAGGGGAGCTTACCAAAATATTGGTGTTATACAGAAAAATTTATTATGATTTGTTTTAAAAAACGTTTCACTCTATCAATTTGTGTACTTTTTATGTATATAACAGATCCAAGTATTTGGTATATAACAAGATTCAACTTTTAAAGTCAGTTTTATCATTACAATTGTGTAGAGTATATAAATCACCATAGTGGGCACAAAAGAACAATTTTTCAATAATCTTGGCACAATTTGTAATTTTTAAAAACGTATAGGAGAATACTAAAGGGAATAGGTTCAATGATGTATGATGGCAAATTTGAACACGTTAAGTAACAATTTACAATAGAGCTTATATGGTGTGTAAGGTTTTTGCTGAATAATGATTGAAAAATTCTTTATTTATGTTTCATACTTTTACCCTACATAAACATCTTTGGTATGTTTTTGATGAAAGTTGTGTGCTGCATAAAAATATACGTGTAACGGGACGCGTTTAAATAGATCCAAAGTAGACTTCCAAGCTCCGGCCCATATATGGAAGTTGTATTCGATTTTCGGTGGGATATAAGTGGTGTAAATTTTAAGAAGATCAGATGGATCAAAAAACGGAGACACTTGACTGTTTCTTTCGACACTTCAAAAAGGTTTTTAGTACAGCGGATATCGCAGTGTATTTTCATGTGCAGAACATCAAGAGTTTCCGATCCCTAAATATTTACGACACCCATAAATATAGATGAACCAAAAATATCTGACATACGTTTATGTGTAAAAAAACAACATTGAGTCTTGCGGGCGTTAAAATCGACTCTGTTAACACGATCCCATTCAGAGATTTTTGTCGGATTGAGCGATTCATTCAAATTGCGCCTCATTGCCCCAATTTCTAGAGGGCATGTCCTACAATTGAATGAATAAGAATGGCAGATATTGCTGCCATCGGCAGCAATAGAGTGGGACGTTTGACATAGGTCATTTATGAAGATAAGAAATAGGGCAGGGGAAAGAACGGAGCCTTGCGGTATCCCTGAATTAATATTGAATTCGTTTGATGAGATCCCATCGTATAGTGCGATCTCTGGGAAAGTTGGAAATAAATCGAACGAACCTTTTTATACCCTCCACCGTGTGTAACACCAAGAAATATTCATCTGAGACCCAACAAAGTATATATATTCTGGGTGCTTATGAAATTCTGAGTCGATTTAGTTATGTCCGTATGTCCGTCCGTCCCTCCGTCCGCCTGTCTGTCTGTGTAAAACACGCTCACGTTAAAACGAAGCAATATAATTTAACCAAATTCACCCAAAATATTCATTGTTATCCGGTACAGTTTGGTATTGAAAATGAGCAAAATCAGTTCACATCGGGAAAAGTTATGAATCAAAATTTAAAACAACTCCGAAAAAATAAGAATTTTGTTCATATTCTGATGTAATTTTCTCGAAAACTATGCAAGATAATTTCATAAAAGTCATCATACATTCGTTTCTACAAAAGATCTTGATTCCTGCTGAAAATTGCCATAATCGGTTCATAATTTCATATACCTCCCATACAAAAGTACATATTCCCGGAAAATGAGTTTTTTGTTAATAACTTCCGTCAGAATGTTGATATCTTCACAAAATTTAAATTAAAATCTTATGTCAATAGAATTCATCGAGTGAAAAAATTTTCTGAATCGGTCCATAATTGGATATAGCTCTCATACTAGGTCCCCTCCAGAAAATCACTTAAATGCACAATATTTATTGCCAAATTATGATATAGATACAGAATTTTGAAATTTTGTCTTTATATACATAATTGGTCATAGCTCCCATACAAGGTCCTTTTACGAAAATCTCTTAAACGCACATTACTCATTACCAAATAAAGCTATTGATATAAAATTTGGCACAAATATTAGTTTGGTATACAAAAATTATATTTCAAGATTTTTTCACGATCGGTCCATAATATGGGTGCGGTCGGTGCCATGCAAGTGTCCCTTCAGAAAATCACCTGAACACACATTAGTTGTTACTAAATTACGATATAGATACAAAATTTGACTGAAATATAGCTTTTATGTACAGAAATTTTGCTTAAAGAATTTTTTACGATCGGTCTATAATTGGTCATATCTCCCATACTAGGTCCTGCCCCTAAAAGCAATGTAACCGTATTTAACTAGTTGCATTATCAATTTGTGTGGAACAAAAATATATATATGTATTTTGAAAATCCTTAAATCTTTCACACACATGCATATAAAAATATAAAAGAAAATGGGGTTTGTAATGTTCAATAAATCTTGGAATTGTAACAGATTTAAGCTGTTTAAATCTTGGGGTTTTTCTATTTAAGACATGAGAAAACTTATTTCTACAAATATTTGATCAATTAAAAAAGTATTAATATAAAAGTAGCTGGTGGAGGGTATTTAAGATTCGGCTCAGCCGAATATAGCACTTTAACTTGTTTACTTTACTTTCGCCAAAATGGTGAATGGAATGAAGACCAGAAGGTCTCCCCTCTACGAAAATCATACTGGCGGTCATTAAGTAAATTGTTGGTCTCTAGATATTTGACACGATGGAAATTAACCAAACTTCCCATTACTTTGGAAAGTGCAGAAAAATTGCAATTGTGCGATAATTTTAGAGTTATTAGACTCTTCCTTGAAATTATTAGCCTTAAAATTTCTTAAATACAGAATCAGGCAAGTTTACCTTCTAAGATTACAACATCACACAATTTCGACGATTTAAATAGTTTTTTGAATGCGTTTTTACTGTTTTTAAATTTGATCGAATAAAAAATCTGTTAATTTTATAATGTCTAGAGAATTTTGATACTCTTAACATGCCCTCCTTGACCATATGTACTCTTTTCTTTAAATGACAATGCATTCCGATCATTTTTATACCCACCATCAAAAAAGATGGGGGTATATTGTTTTTGTCATTTCGTTTATAACATTGAAATATTGGTCATAGACCCACAAAAGTATATATATTCTGGGTCCTTATTGAATTCTAAGACGATCTAGTCATGTCCGTCCGTCTGTCTGTCTGTTGAAAGCACGATATAGTCCGAACGGAATAATCTAGAGGGTTGAAATTTTCCACAAATATTCTCTATAGATAAGGTTTGTTTGGTATTGAAAATGGGCAATATCGGTCCACGTTTTCGGATAGCCCCCATACAAGTGGGCCCCCGAAAAACAGCTTTAACGGGCATATCTGCTTTAATAGTAGGAGTATAGCAACGAAATTCGACATAAATAAGTTTAATATGAGCCAAAATCTCCCGACTAAATTTTATGAGGATCGGTCCATAATTGACCCTACCCCCCATATAAGGTCCTTCTAAGAAAACGACCATAACGCTCATAACTTGCTTCAAAATGATAGCAATGCAACGAAATGCGACATAAACAAGTTTTAGGGGAACTAAAATCTTTCAGAAAAATTTTATGGAGATCGGCCAATAATTGACCCTACCCCCATAGAAGGTTACCCTCAGAAAATTTCTTTATCGCTTATAACTTTCTTCAAAGTCCCAGTAAATCATCGAAAGTCAACATAAACAAGTTTTAGAAGAACATAAATCTCTCTACAAAATTTTATGATGATTGGTCCATAATTGACCCTACCCCCTATATAAGCTCCCCTTCAGAAAATGACTTTAACGCTTACAACTTGCTTCAAAATGGTAGTTAAGCAACGAAAATCGACGTAAATAAGTTTTAGGCGAACTAGAATATCTCTCCCATATTTTATGGAGATCAGCCCATAATTGACCCTACCCCCATATAAGGTTCCACTCAGAAAATTACTTTAAAGCTCATAACTTTCTTCAAAATCCCAGTAAATCATTGAAAGTCAACATAAACAGGTTTTAGAGGAACTAAAAATTATGTGGATAGGTTCATAATTGACCCTACCCCCGACATAAGGTCCCCTCATAAAATTACTTTAACGCTCATAACTTGCTGCAAAATAATAGTAAAGCTACGAAATTCGGGGTACTAAAATCTATGTGCCAAATTTTATGGAAATCGGCCCATAATTGACCCTACCCCCCATATAAGGTTGTTCTCAGAAAATTATTTAAAAGTTCAAAATTTGCTTTGAAATTCCAGCATATCAACGAAATTGACATAAACATGTTATTTAGAAACTAAAATATCTCAGCCAGATATTAAGAGGCTCGGTCCATAATTGAATATACCCCCATAAAAGGTCCTCCTCATAAAATGGCTTTAACGCTCATAACTATAACTTGATTCAACATAAAAATGAAATTCGACATAAAACGGTCCATAATTGACCTTATCCCTTTTAAATGGCCTTTTTCATAGAATGACATTAACACCCATAAGTGAGGATAAAATTCATCATGAACTAGTTTTGTAGGATCCAAAATCTTTCTGTCAAATATTATGAGCATCGGGTCATATAGGATCAAATCCTTCATAAAAGGCTTAGAAAGCATTGAATTAAAAATTTTATTGAAACCAAAATCTTAGGAAGTTCGGTCCAAAATTATTAAATATGATAAAATAAGTACTACCATCACCCTGACTATATGTATTACTATTTATATATGACAAATCAGGTTAAAAAAAAATCAAATAAATGATTATATTGTGGTAGAAAAAATATAGATTTATATAGTATAAGTCCTCTTTTCGAAATTCTCTTGAAATTTAAGACACATGATTTGATGGTGGGTATATAAGATTCGGCACAGCCAAATATAGCAATCTTACTTGTTTATATATTTGACTACCACTGGGTAGGAACTGATTACATCAAATTAATCATAACATTTTAATAACATTCTTTTCTTTTATAAACGTAATTTAAAAATCTGCTTCGATTTTTTCATTATTTTTTATTAATATGCTCATCCAATTTGTTCATTTTGTGTGATTTAAAAAAAAATATAAATTAAACATATTTGTATGCGCATATACAGGTATTAAACTATGTATTATTTTTTATAAATAATATAAATATGTTTATTTTATTTTTCATTTCATCCAAAGTGTTAAAATATTTATGTAAATAAACTAAAAACAACAAAAAATTAACAGATGGGTATGAATAAATACAATGTTTTATGTGAAAATTAAATATTTTTTTTTAATATTTTAAATTGGAAACATTTTCGCAATATGTATGTTTAAACTTTTCGTTAAAATGAAAAACCCTTTTATCTACAAGAGTGATAATTACGAGTTATCAGACACGGCTCAAGCATTTGATCATGTCTTACCTCGCAGTTACAAAGGGACCTGATAGGACCCAAGTAAAGACTTACTCGTGTCAGTAAGCAGTCTGCAAAACCTACCTCGCAGTGTATGTGTTCTTTACTAAGAATGATTCTCTAGAGTAGTCTGGAGAGTTCTAGGAATCAAGCCTTAATGAGAGCGACTAAGAGAAGTTCTTCCATGGAGGCTTTAGAGGTCTGTGATACTGAAAACATAGTTCGCCATAAGTGCTTTCTTCATTGTATTAGTTCATTAAGTGTTAAATACAGCATCTTTCACAGCTGGTGGGTGTTAAGAGTCTTGTAATCCAACCCAGTATAAACCTGCGAAGATCTAGTGAGACGAATTTAGTCATCAAAGACTCCTGAACTTCAAGTGGCTGTGGTTGACCACAATCAACATGTGAATAAAATTATTATGTACAGGTGACAGTTGTAGGAAGACAAGATACTGCTGGTGCTAGTTGACGAACTCATCCATCTAGGCCAGATCCCCTTTTGTAATAATTTGGATATATTAAAAAAGTTTTTTGGGGCCACTCTAATGTATTTATATTCATCTATGGCAACAATCAAGTAAAAACTTCCTTTTTATTTTAATTGTAATTATTTTTATTAAAAAGTACTATTTTGAATTTAATTATATTTCTTTATATTAGCATTTTTATTAAAAGTAATTAAAAAATGTAGTGAAATATTCTCGACTTTATGGTGCCCTACAGCAGCTCTAAGTATATTTATTTTCAACAAATGGGCATAGTTAAAAGTTTGGATCAATAATGGTCTCAAAATTGAGTACAAAGTATAATTTTTAGAAAACATTTTTTTAAAAGAAGTTCTATTTTAAGTTTAATTTAAAAAGTTCCTTTAATTTAAATTCAAAATCACTTTAAACCACTTTAAATATGTAAATACATTATCTCCTCTCCCATATGTTTGCATAACCATTAAAAAGTATAAATTATTCCAAACAGTTTAACATAATAATGACTCATAATGTCTACAGAATGTCAAAAAACTTTATCATGATTTTTTTTTTCATTCAAATTTAATTACATTCTCTATAAAACGTTTAACATTCTTTAGCTGTTAGCACTTTTAGAAAATCTTGTAAAAAAATCTTTGAATAAATTTTATTGAATTTTCACACCAAATGCTTAGTTAAAAAAGCTACATTGGGTCCATCTTGATTACACTTGTTGTATCTGTAAAATACATCATTAATTGTTTGTGGAAAAAAAGGTCAACGTCTCTACATGCCAAAGTCAGTTGGGGGTTAAATAATGACTGAAATACAATAATGAATGCAGAGGGGGGAATATACATATAATACAAATAAAATGAACATGTTATAACATGATAATGTTGACAGTTCGAGATACCGAGTGAGAGTATTTTGCTCACATGCTATGAATTTGTCTGTTGCATTTCTTTATCGTGTTTTTTGAACTTTTTACTTTTTTTATATTGAGGGATGGGTGTGTGGTTTCTAGAGATGTTTAAAAGAGTTTAATCTTAAATTGAACATTAAATAATTAAGTCCATCGAATATAAATATCTATTCATAGAGGGAATGAATGTTTTTTTAGCTGGAGAAGGAAATGCAGCTCACATCGTCCGAAAAAAGCAACTGCGGTCATATAACTTCTGCAAACTTAGACAAAACCAGCGAGCAGAGGATACACGACACCTGACGAAGAGCACCACCAACGATGACCACATTACTGATTGCCCCCACTAACGTCAGTTCTCCTCCTATTCACCCAACCTTGCGACTGTACAAGTCCTCTAAAGCCATACCGTACTCCCGATTTTCTACGGTCCGAGTAGTATTCATGCTCGCTAATGTCATTGTACAAGGGACACGCAGTAAAAACGTTCCGCACGTCATAAACACTAGTCCCACACTTACAGTCCGCTGTTTCGGACAAAGCTCTATATGCAAAAATGCATTAAGACAGCCATGTCCCGACACGAATGTCGAAGTGCTTTATGTGAGTACCTGCCGTGTTGCCCTATCTCACGGTGGTCTTTTTCATCTACTGGGTAGCCAAGGACTATCCAAGGAGTCAAGTGACATCACCAGTTTATAGTTCCGGCAGACTAGACTACTGGTAGCACCTCTCTTCCCCGGATTGCAATACACCAAGATGGGGTCTATCATCAAGGAAACAAGTCTGGGGGCCCCATGTCCCTACAGTATGAAACCCAAACTCAAGCCGAAGCAAAAGGATGGGTGTTCCTGTACGAACGTCACGCATGAAACCGCCTCAGTCACATACCTGAGGATCAGGCAGGCGACAAACTGCCTTTCAGCAGCATTATCACCGTCTTGTCCATCGCCACCTCTACACCAACGCGACTAATCACCCAATGGATTCTAGAGCAGCACGAGACTGCCTTTCCACCATAATGAGGAGACTATCCGCATACGCACACAGCTTACGAGTCCGCACAAGGTCACCCAGCAAATGATTCATTTTGAGGTTCCATATAAATGGACCACAAATTGATCCCTGTGGGCAACCACGCACGACATCTTTCCAAACCATGCCGCTGTTTCCAACAATACAAGCCTTCCGACCGCTGAAGTAACTCTACAAAAGAGCTATTTCTTGGCATCTTAGTTCCTGTAATCTACGCAAAATTGCACTCCATGAGAGATAATCGAACACACCTTTACAGTCAACAAATATGCCTAGGATACATATATTTGGCCATAGTGTTGCTTACCGCTCCGCGAACATACTCCCAAGCGTCCTCAACACTCATACCTTAATTGAAGCCAAATTGAAACTCAGAAGAAGCCGGCCTGGTGATCTCCTTCAGTCGAAACACCATCATCATAACAACGATGATTACTCTTCACCCTATCAGAAGACTTCAACTCTCACTGAAACACTTCCCAAAGACTGACTCCAGGTATTTCGGCACGGCCTTCCAGATGCTTTTACACATATCTGCAGTCGTACCATCTATACCTGGCGATTTCCTACTCTTGACGCAGTAGACACTGTCACATTATCAGGAGTCTTCAGGAGAACAACAACCCGATCAATTTTCCAAGCCTCAGAAAAGCAGATTCCCAAAGACTGACTCCAGGTATTCCGTACATGTCTGAGCCGTACCATGTACAAGCTCTTTGCTGAAGAACTAGAGCTATCTAGTCTCTTGCCAAGTGATCACGTTGCGGAAAGACAGGTACCAAGCTTATCCGGCAGGCTAAAAAGTACCAGACGAACCGAAAGAGAGGAGTCAACGAAGACCCCAACATCGCACCCATTGAATCTATTCCCAACATTTTATTCCACAGCCTACTCTGTGGTTTTTACCGCTCTTAACGAATATAACAGAAATTTATCTTGAAAAGATATTACTTCACCGTGAATCAAACCAAACCAACTGTCGCTTCCTGCGATTTTGGGTATAAACCATAGCCTCTACGTGGATCCCGAAGGAACCTCAACCAATTGACTAGACAGGACAAAGTCCCGCGGGCAACTGGCCATCCGTAGTACCAGATTATGTGGTTATCTGGTTAGACCCCATGTCAAATCATTCCAAGGAAAGGCCTTGGATACATTTGATCATCACCAGTTTATAGTCCCGGGAGACTAGAGGTATTGGTAGCACCTCTTTTCACCGGGAGATTTCACCAAGGTAACATGCACCCGGGGGGAACTCTGTTGGACACTAGTATCTATTTGCCCCAGGGAAACAGAGTTCAATGTAGTAAGGAATTTTCGACTTTCTTGTGAAACTACAGATTTCAGTCTTCGCCGGGTTAACATTCATCCTTTCATTTGAGCTAGCTAAGGATCGTGTTTCCCCTTTGCTGTGAAAGCTGCCCTACAAAAGAAAGAGCACATCAGTCAATTTGATATGAAATAGAAATTTATTATTATGATTTCATTATTTTAATGAACTGCTTTTTAAATTAGTGAATAAATAATTGAAATGATTGGGGTGAAGATGATGTTGATGACAATGGTTGTGATAGTACTTGTTCATTACAAAAGACAATATAGAGTTCATAAATATACTACATACGGGTTTTTTATGAGTGTGCCATCAACTGCATGATATTTAGTTAAAGGGTATATTCGTTTGGTCAATCTGTAGGTGACAGATGACAAGATATAAAAATTTAGTTTTTTATACCCTACACCACTTCAGTGGGGAGGGTATATTGGGTTTGTGCTGATGTTTGTAACGCACAATAATATTGGTCCTACACCCACCTTAAAGTATACCAATCGGCTCAGAATCATTTTCTGAGCCGATTTAGCTATGTCCGTCCGTCTGTCCGTCCGTCCGTCCATGTTAACCTTGTAATCAAACTACAGGTCGCAATTTTGAAGATAATTCAATGAAATTTGGTACATGATCTTCTATTGTCCCAGGGACGAAGCCTATTGAAAATGGTTAAGATCGCTCCATTATTTCACCTAGCCCCCATACAACAGAACCCCCCAATAGGGCTTGTAAACCTTTTGGAGATAATTCAATGAAATTTGGCATATGATATTTTATGGTACCGTAGACGAAGTTTATTGAAAATGGTTAACATCGGTCCATTATTTCACCTAGCCTCCATACGACTGAACCCCCCGAATAGGGCTTTTAAACTTTGTAATCAAACTACAGGTCGCAATTTTGGAGATAATTCAATGAAATTTGGCACATGATCTTTTATGGTACCGTAGACGAAGTCTATTGAAAATGATTAACATCAGTCCATTATTTCACCTAGCCTCCATACGACTGAACCCCCCGAATAGGGCTTTTAAACTTTGTAATCAAATTACAGGTCGCAATTTTGGAGATAATTCAATGAAATTTGCACATGATCTTTTATGGTACCGTAGACAAAGTCTATTGAAAATGGTGGTAAACGAAGCCTGTTGAAAATGGTTTACATCGATCCATTATTTCACCTAGCCCCCTAGTTCATAATTATGTATGTGCAATAACCAAGTTGTATACAAGATTTGATGACCCTCACGAATTCCATAATAATAGGTCCTCATATGACCCTAGCCCCTATAAAAAGACCCCATCAAAATTTCACTTAAATGTCCACAATTGTATTCAACAATAAACGGCTTAAGTATGTATATCTGAGGCAATGTACAATTCAATTTTAATGCTTTATTATGACAAATAAATCACATTATATTTTTGTCAAAGGTGTAGGGTATTATATGGTCGGCCTCGCCCGACTATAATTTCTTACTTGTTTTAAGTTAAAATATTTAAAAATATTTTTAATTAAGAGAGAGAGAGAAATTAATTAATTAAGAGGGAATGAGAACTCTTATGCAGAGCAAAAAATCTTAAACAACTTATTCGTCGGTCTAACAAAGTTAATCGAATTAAACTTGAAAGCTGAAAATTCTTATTTGATTGATTTTGATTACTATTTCCGTTTCTGTTTGGAACATTTCCTAAGGTAGGGTATAATAAAATTCGTCAATGTCTAAACGAAAAATCTTTTCTTATATTAGATTGTGGTTGTTAAATTGTTGCTGTTGTTTTTACATTTTTTCATTTCTTTCATTAGATTAGAGAAGTGTGGAAATGCGATAATTTATTTAGGAAATTAATGACATTCATCACACTTTCAACTAATTGAAAGTTCTTTGAGGCAGACATTCAACTTTTCAAATGTTTATCAAATTAAACAAACTAAGTAGGTTTTTCCCAAAAATAAATTAACACAATAACATCAAAAAAATCAACAGACGTTCAAACAAAATAGTTCGGTCTATTAAAATTAAAAATTTAAAAAGTACTCGAGAAAATTCAAATAGTGGTGGAGAGTTCATTAAATATCTCATTAACAATACAGTGTTCTAATTTATGCACTATGGAAAGTGCGTCATTGTCACCATGTATGTAACTAAGTATGTAGTTGTATAATTGCATTTGTAAATTTAGTTTTTTATTTCAGCAAAATATTTTTTTTTCAAATTTCCCTTTTGAAATCGAGATAGTAGTAGATCGCAGTGCAGTATTTCTGTTAGACAAACAAAGGCATGAACATTTTTGGTGAATGAAACACTAAAAAGGTACAATTTTAGAAACCTCCTTTATGATGTTTGAATTCATTAGTTGCAAAATTCTTAAATACTGTTAGGGATACATAAGTACATGCCTACATGTGTACACTGAAAGAAACTAACAACCATATAGTTGTCATCAGTCTGTTTAAATAAAATTGTTGGTACTCAAAATAAGAAAACACATCCATAGTTGATTAAAATTCTATAATAAAATCTTTTTAAATAATTTTAACAATTCCTGCGCGAAATATATATTTCTTCAAGTGTTAAAATCTTTCCTATATACCACATCATTTTACTGTAGCAAAATTTTAGCTGATAATTGTTAACAGCCAACGCTGGTTTTTATACCCACCATCAAAAAAGATGGGGGGGTATATTGATTTTGTCATTCCGTTTGTAACACATCGAAATATTGCTCATAGACCCATAAAAGTATATATATTCCGGGTCCTTATTAAATTCTAAGACGATCTAGCCATGTCCGTCCGTCTGTCCGTCCGTCCGTCCGTCTGTCTGTTGAAATCACGATAGGGACCACACGAGAGGAGCTAGACAGTTGAAATTTTGCATAAATATTCTCTATTGTTAAGGTTTGTTTGGTATTGAAAATGGACAATATCGGTCCACTTTTTCGGATAGCCCCCATACAAGTGGACCTCCAAAAAACAGCTTCAACGGGCATAACTGCTTCAGAAGTACAAGTATAGCGATGAAATTCGACATAAATAAGTTCCATATGAGCCAAAATCTTTCTACCAAATTTTTTCAGGATCGGCCCATAAATGACCCTACCCCCCATATAAGGTCCCTTTCAGAAAATGACTTTAACAGTCATTACTGGCCTAAAAATTCGGGTATAGCTATAAAATTCAGTATAAGTCAGTTTCTTGCGAACCAAAGCCTTTTAACCAATTTTTTTTAGGATCGGCCCATAAATGACCCTACCCCCCATATAAGGTCCCCTTCTGAAAATGACTTTAACACTCATTACTGGCCCCAAAATGCAAGTATAGCGATGAAATTCGACATAAATAAGTTTCATGTGAGCCAAAATCTTTTTACCAAATTTTTTGAGGATCGGTCCATAATTGACCCTACCCCTCATATAAGGTCCCCTTTAGAAAATTACTTTAACACTCATTACTGGTCAAAAATGCGAGTATAGCGATGAAATTCGGTATAAGTAAGTTTCTTACGAACCGAAATCGCTCTACGAATTTTTTTTTTAAGATCACCCTATAAATGACCCTACCCCCCATATAAGGTCCCCTTCTGAAAATGACTTTAACGCTCATTACTGGCTAAAAAATACGAATATAGCAATAAAATTTTACACAATTAAGTTCCTCGCGAGTCAAAATCTTTTTAGTAACTTTTATTATGGATAGGTCCATAATTGGCCCTTCTCCCCCTATTGCGTCCACTTCAGGAAATAGCTTTAACGCTCATTACTGTCTTAAAAATAAGAGTAAAGCGATGGAATGCTACACACGTAAGTTTCTTACGAGCCAAAATCTCTGTACCAATTTTTTTTTTGGATCGGCTCATAAATGACCCTTCCCCCACATAAGGCCCCTCTCTGCAAATAACTATACTGCTCTGCAAATAACTATACTACTCATTAAAAATATGAATGTAGTGACGAAAATTGACGCACATAAGTTTAAAGCGTGCCAAAATCTCTCCACTAAATTTAGGGAGGATCGGTCCATAATTTACCCTACCGCCCATACAAGGTCCCCTTTAGAAAATTTCTTAAACGATCATTACTGGCTTAAAAATATGAGTTATGAAATACGGTTATGAAATTCGCTCCGAATTTCATGCGGAATGTGTCGGTAATTCAACCTACCCCCCCATATAAGCCCCTTTATAAAATTACATGAACGCTAATTGCTGGCATAAAAATACGAGAACAGCGAATGTAAACAAGTTTTATATGAACCAAAATCAGTCTACAAAAAGTTATGAGATCCTCTTTAGAAAATTTGATGAAGAAAACTCTGATAATTACAAGTACAGTACAAAATATTAAAAATTAATATTTTGTTAGTTCAAAAGAGCTCGGTCCATAATTGTCTTAAGCCATATTCCAAACATCACCCTGATGTTTATATGGGAGCATTCTTTTTACGGCATACGGTTTGATGGTGGGTATATGAGATTCGGCACAGCCGAATATAACACTCTTACTTGTTAGTATTCCTTTCATGAAAATCCTTGTAAATGTTTAAACATTTGCTGTTACCAATACAAGAACTTGTTCGTATTCGCAGATAATAAAACAACCAAATATGTATTTTGCATTTTGAAAATCGTCTCACTGCTGCAATAGTTAAAGGAAATGTAATTAAATTTAAAATTTTTAGTAATTTGATTATTTTATTGCGTTTGATAAAATACCTAAGAATTTGGTGTTAATTTAAGAAATGTGGGAAAATTATAATTTCATAATTAAACTAAATACTCATAGAGATAGTTTAGTTTTAATGCTCTGGATTAAAAAATGCATGTATTAAAATATACATAAATATAACGGACGTCGTAAGTTCCGTACAAATTGCAAGTCTCCGGAAATATAACTTTCCGAATGCTACGATTCTATTTTCAGGTCAGGTTAACTTCCTCAAGCTCAATTTATAGCAAGTAGTTTCGCTTATTGATTGCCGATTATTCCAAAGTTCCCTGGTACCTCTATAGTGAAGAGTTTACCGCTGGACTTGTTTTCTCGCCAGGTTAGAGCCATTAGTTTAAAAACAGATCTCACGCAGTCGTTTATTCTAATATCTCGATTGACCACGATCTCCTATCTGTGACCAATGTCTCACAGTTCCAGACAATTTCTGTTTCCGGTATGCAATCAGGCACTTCTGTTGTTTGTGCATAACCATCCAATATGTCCAGTATACATTAATGACGTATCCTGTGTCCTCGGCTGTGTGTGCCGTCTCGTATCTTACAAGCATGCAGTAAATATGCGAGGGTGCCGGGAAAATACCATCCGATCCTTCAGCCTTATTCTATAGCGTAAAACTCTTTATTTCAGTCTTGACCATATTAGAGTCTTTCCAAGATGTGAAATCTCATCTGTTACCCAGGGTTGATCCTGGGCGGAACTTCGCTCTCGTTTTTTAATACGAATTTTTATACGCACCATCAAAAAAGATGGGGGTATATTGATTTTGTCATTCCGTTTGTAACACAAATATTGGTCGTAGACCCACAAAGGTATATATATATTCTGGGTCCTTATTAAATTCTAAGACGATCTAGCCATGTCCGTCTGTCTGTCTATTGAAAGCACGATAGAGTCCGAACGAGAAGAGCTGAAATTTTGCACAAATTTTTTTTATTCGTGCAGTTTGTTTAGTATTGAAAATGTGCCATATCGGTTCATGTTTTCGCATAGCCCCCATACAAGTGGCTCCCGAAAAATAGTGTAAACAGTCATAGTTGGTTTAAAAAACTTCATGTATCAATGAAATTTCACATCAACAAGTCTTATATAAACCAAAATTTTCTACCAAATTTTATGATGGTCGGTCCATAATTTACCCTACCCCCCATATAAGGTCCCTCTAAGAAAACGACTATAACGATCATAACTTGCATCAAAATGATATCAAAGCAACGAAATTCGACATAAACAAGTTTTAGTGGAACTAAAATCTCTCGGGCAAAATTTATGGAGATCGGCCATTAATTGACCCTACCCCCCATATAGGGATCCTCTCAGAAAATTACTTTAAAGTTCACAACTTGCTTCAAAATTCCTGTAAATCAACGAAATTCAACATAATCAAGTTTTAGAGGAATATAAATCTTTCATTCATATCTTCCATTCATTTACGATCCGAATGAGAGTGCTCTTCAGAGACTACTCTGCAGATACAGTTAAGTCTAATAGTTCTTCCTCGAACCCAAATTCAACGTGATCAAGTCTTATGTATTCAAAAAATTCATTAGAGAAATTGCTGATAGAGGTATTTCAAGCTCCATAATAGATGTTGACATCACAAGCTATTACTATTTTCTTATCTTTTCCCTGTCCTTTATCATCTTTGGAGTGCACCATCGTGGTAATTCGCACCCAATCTTGAATTAGACTGTCTTCTAGCGAGTTATTAATGAGCTCCTCGTTCTTAGGATTTGAAACTTCAAGGTAACCTGTAGTGGCTAATAATGATGTTTCTACTTCGGTGTCCTTACCGTGGCTTGTAGTAATAGCCTTTACAACTCAATTTTAAAGAATTTAGGTAAACCGTGTTTTTGCGTCATAGGATTTGATTCTTTCATGTTACCCCTATTAGCTAATGATACTGTTAACACAGTAGTAGGTACTTCGGTGACCTTATAAGGACTAGTGGTTACAGCTCCTCCAATTTTGAACATGAAAGAGGCAAAATAAACTCAACATATGTTCTTCGCAATGCTAGCCATGTAGTACTGGTCAACTGGAAGATCCCACTTCAGGAAGGAGGGATACTTTTCACCAATATCTCCAGTGTGCAAGTACTTATGACTGCAAGTACGAACAAATATCTTGAGGAACGGTCTCCTTCAGGAAATGACTTTTACCTTCATAACTAACGGAAGTTTATAAGAACTAGAATTTCTGTACTAATTTTTTGGAAAATCGGTCCATATTTGACCCTAACGATTTTAATTGCATTCGGATATTGAATTTTTTTTAACAACTTCTATACATAATTTTGAATAAGAGTATTTACAAGTATTTTTTGTATCTCATGCAGAGTTTTAGGTTCTATGCATACATATCAGTTAAATTATGATTTCTATTATCTTAACAATGTTGTGTTTATGCATAAATATCTTGAAAGATAATGTTTTTCATTTAACCCTTTTTAAGTTATAATAAAAGTACATAAATAATTACACCCTGCACTAAACTTAACTACAGTTTATAAAGATTTTATTCGTTAAGGAAGTTTGTTGTATAATCCATAATACATACATATTGTATGTATTTTTCCTACAGATGCTTCCATATATGTATGTGCACATAGTTTTAGTTTCCAAAAACTATTCTACTAAAAAATTCACAAGGATATTCATATGTATTATATAAAGTTAAATTTGCATATTTACGCGTTATATAAACTAATACATTACTACCCTGCCAGCAATTTTGTAGTCGATTACGAGAAAAATTCATTTCTAGTTTACTTTTACAGACTGACTATAAGCTAACTACAATGTAATGCAGAGCTGTCCCGAAATTTTGTATTTGGCAACGTAAAGAACCGACTTTTAAATACTAACTACAAGCTAACTATAATGTAATGCAGAAGTGCCTCAAAATTATCTGGAGAGAATTAATTGTATTTCAACATGTTTTCTCTTGTTTCTCTATTATTATGATTTTATTTATTAACTTTAGTAGACTGACTATAAACGAACAACAATGTAATGCAGAAATGTTCCAAAATTTGGTATTTATTAACGTAAACAACCGACTTTTAAATACTAGCTACAAGCTAACTATCATATAATGCGGGAGTACCCCAAAATTATCTGGAGAGCATTTTGTTTCGACATGTTTTCTCATGTTTCTTTATTATTTGGAATTTTGTTTTACATTTTTGTCATTTTCTTGTATACGTTGTGAAATTAGAGTCAGTAAATTGGAAAAATTAATTATGAAAGGTTAAATATTTCAAAACTCGGTCCCTAAATTCTAAATTCTGCTGATTAATACTGTAAATATAATACATTAACAGTTAACATAACACATAACATTTTAAAATTTATTTTAGATTTGGGTCAATGGGAATCATGGAAATAATGAACAAATCATTCATAATTTTATGGATACCGGTGTTATTATTAGTTCCCCTGCAGAAAACTGATGTCTATTAATTTCAACGAACTAATATCATAACTTGTATTAAAGCGAAATGTAATTTAGATAACTAGAAGTTAAATTTTAAATATATTTAATTAAAAAGTAATTAATACAGTAGGGAATACAAAAGAAAACTATTACTTGACTTTTCTGCAACTAACTTTAAGTTAGTTAATAAAGAGTTACCTTTAAGCTAATTTTTTAGTAACTAACTTTAAGCTAGTTGAAAAGTCATGCAGAGTCGGACAATTGACTACTGCGTAGGACATCGCCATGTTAAAATAGTCAGTTGGCTCCATTAAAAATAATCCAAGAATCAACCATAACTAGTTGATGAAAAAGTCCGCTTTTAATGCATTTAAAGTTAGTTGAGTTGCTGGCAGGGTATGTCGACCATAAAACAAAACTCCAGTTTCAGATTATAGAAATGCTCAGCTATAACATACACACCTACACATGTAACTTAATGCAAGTAAGAAAGTATAAACGAGCTTGGTCGATTATGTGAAACCATATTAATATGCTTCGACCTAAGGCGTATGTACCAAAACACATTAAATTATCTTAAAAATAGCGATCTGAACCTTGCCGGTTAGACGAATAGCCGGAAAGAATGACATGGCTTAATCGACTAAAGAAGATTCTATTGGTATACTGGAAGGTAGAAGCACTTGCATAATTACATAACACCCTTCCCACTATAATAGTGGAAGGTACCAGGCTATTTAAAGTAAGTTGCACAATGAGTCCCCATATGAAGGCTTGAATCGATCTTTTGATTCAGATGGACGGACAATGTTAACATGATTCAGAAAATCATTCTAAGTCGATAGGTGTTACAAACATTAGCACTACCCAGCAGTTCGACGGGACAGTCCCGAACTGACCACTTAACCTACCACATGTGGTGGCCCCTAGCCACTTGACTACCCAGGTGACCGACCATTTTAACATGGGCTTGTCCTACGAGGAAGTCAATCGTCACTCTACACCCTACAAAGAGACAGTAAAGAGACGATTGCCTCCGCTCTCGCTTACAAAGGGGACACTAAAGTGACGACTGTCTTTCGGAAGTAGAAAAAACAAAAAAAAAACAACTTTTAAGAGTATAATCTCTAGGTTACTTGAGGACAGTAAAAAGACGACTGTCTCCGCTCCCGCTTACAAAGAGGACACTAAAGTGACGACTGTCTTCATTCTCGATTACAAAGGGTACATTCGTGACGAATGACCCAAAACATACGAATTACGATCATCCAGGTGGTTAACTATTAGTGGAAATTACTGTCTTTTTCGTATGCATTGACTCTTTGTCGAACTGCTGGGTATGTATAGCAGTGTAGGGTGTAAACTAACTCCGTTATACACGTACAAGTAAAGGAATCTATTCATGTATCTATGTATCCATGTAGATGGATTTAAATTTACAATTTTAAGCTTCTCTTAACACATTTTCATATTTAGAATACACACAGATCATACATACACACAAATATCCCTTTAACGTACAATAAACATGGTCATAATTTTGAAGGGAAGCGAAAATATCAACAACAACAAAAATAGCAAAATATATATGTTTATACCACATATGACGCCATTTTGTCGCGTGACATCTTAATGTCATCTACATGCACGGATGGAAATATAAAGTTAAAGTTTTATAGCGAAATATTTGTGTTATAGAAATGAACGAACGAATGAACGTATTTGAGTTTTGTGTTGAAATACGCAGATATACCCAGCAAAAACATGGTAATGACTTGTACTTACCCAATAACTTACTTTTCAGTAACTATAATATACTATCTGCATTACTTAAAAAGGAGTCTAGTAATGACTTATAAATAACTATATATTTAAGTACTTACTTTCTAGCCTTGAAATTTAGTTTTTGAATTTTATATTACTTTTATGTTAAAACTATTAGTAGACGCAGTGGACTCGTTAGGTAGGTAGGTTACGTGGGTTGCTCGTTAGCAAGAGAGTTTACTCGGAGTCCTCGTAGCCCATTGTGATACCCTTACTATTGAGAGAATGGTTTTCCTCCCTAATTTCGTTGACTACTTGGTTCGTTAGGTCTCCGTGTAAACCAGCCGGTGCTTTTAATAAAACCGATCATGTTTATTAGTGACGCATCTCTGAGACAGTCTAGATCATGGAAAGGAGCTCTAACAAGATAAAGTAGTCTGCGCTCTTGTAAGGCTGGGCAGTCATATAGAAGGTGTTGTACCGATTCCACTTCTTCTTCGTTCAAGCAGCTTCTACAGTAACTATAATTTGGGTAGCCGATACGTTCCGACATATGTCCAATCATACAATGCCCAGTAATTTTACCAGTTAGAAGTCTAATCGAGTTCTTACTAAGAGACAAGAGAGTTCTAGCCCTATCTGTTGTCAGAGTGGGCCAGAGCAGTTTCGATATTCCACAAGTGTTGATATTTGACCACCTGAGTTCCGTCCCACTCAAAGTCCATTCATCTATCAATATTGATAGGGTCGTTAGGGGAGTGTGAATATCCTTTTGCGCAAGGGTTAAGTCTAGGGACGACCCTTTGGTTGCACATTCATCAGATATTTCATTTCCCTGGATGCCCTCATGTCCTACAATGTGCCAATGATTGAATACAATTGAGAAGACATTTCGACTTAATAACATTGGAGTTAAGAGCCTTGATTGATGCATGGCTGTCCAAGTATATATGTATAGTCGAATTTTCGAGAATTAGTTCCCGGATTCTTTTCGCGGCTGTATAGATGGCATATATCTCTGAATGAAGGACCGTGCAGGTGTCAGGTTGTAGAAAAGACAGTAGAAGATTAAGTTTTTCGGAAAAGATTCCCGATCCCGTGCCCCTTTCTGTCTTTGAGCCATCAGTATAGATTGAGATCACGTCGTCCTTTAGGACAGTGTTCGTGGCCCAATCATCCCTTGTCGGTATTGTGGTCTCGAATGACCTATTAAAATTCAGTATAGATAGAATGTAGTCTGTTTCCTGCCCCATGATTGGCCTGCCTATCTTTTGTAGTATGGTGCCATGAAACCGTTCGACTGTATAAGTCGTAGGGCAGATTTAGCAGAAAAGCATTTGATGTATATAAAGGGGAGTTATGTCTAGCATCGTCTCTAGACTTGCCTGAGGGGTGGAGCTCAAACAGCCAGTGATTGGAAGACATGCTAATCTTTGTACCTTGTTTAGAATGGACTCGTTATTTGCATGCGATTGTGATAAGTACATACTTAATGCCCTATTTGTGCAAGTGCAAAGTAAGTAATTGTCTCCAATGTCAATCTCCTTGCTAAAATACTGCCATAAAATGTTATTGGCTAAGTAAATTTTAGCATTCTAACCACTTACTTGGTAATGTAAGTTTTTGCTGGTTTATATGTATAATCATACAAACATGTAGTAGACTTGATTGCCTAAATGAATTAAGTGGGTTGGATATGAGAAATTTTAGGCCTTAAAGATTGATTTATATAGTTAAAACATTTCCTTTAATTTCCCAAATTAAATAGGCAACATTACAAACAGTTTTATAACAAAATTTGTCCATATAAATTGATAAATTTTCCGTAACTAATATAGTAATTAGTTTTCAAATAAAACTGTTCAATCTATCGGATACTTTCTCTACTTCTCATGTATCATTGACATGAAACCATTAATTTAAACAAACTTTATTGCTTTGAGTAACCTAATATTTTTCTGTTTCATCATCCCTCGCATTTTAGGGGGTTTATGAGCCCTTCTATTATAGTCTGTATTTCTGCAGAAATGTTTGAAATTTAGGATGTGTGTGTGCAGGAAAGCAATGACAACTTTTTTTAATACCCATAAAAAGAGATTAAAAACTGGGTTACAAAAATGATGATAAATATGAGGTTGTTGTACCTTTAGATAAGAAACAGGAAAAAAAAACAAAAAACAATAATAAAATCATAAAATGACAACAGCAATAAACTCTATTTACTTTTTACTATAGTTTGGTAAAAATCTGTTTAATATTTTTTCTACTCCAAAAAAAAAAAAGGAAACTAATAGTAATAATCTGTATATTTTTGTGAAAAGTATTTGCAAAACCAAAGAAAATCTGTATATATATTTACAAATATACTTGCTTCGGCAGGAAAATAGGTGCACAGTTTTATACTCTTCACTAGAATAGATGGTTATTGAACCAATATTACAAATAACAGCCTAAATGTACTCAGAAATCATGGTGAAACGTGAATAACATTTGACCCAAGTTCCCATATAAAGTCCCTTATTATACCCTCCACCACCATCAGTGGTGATAGAGGGTATATATAAGTTTGTCATTCCGTGTGTAACACCAAGAAATATTCGTCTGAGACCCAACAAAGTATATATATTCTGGGTCCCTATGAAATTCTGAGTCGATTTAGCTATGTCCGTCTGTCTGTCTGGTTAAAACACGCTCACGTTAAAACTAAGCAAAAGAAATCAGCCAAATTCACTAAGAATATTCATTATTGTCCTAAGCAGTTTGGTATTGAAAATCAGCAAAATCGGTTCACAACGTAAAAAGTTAAAAGTAAAAATTTCAGACTACCTCGAAAAAAATTACGGTTTTTTCATAATTCTTTTGAAGTTTTCTCGGAAACTACCAAAGATATTTCGATGAATTTTGTCACACATTATTTTTTCAGGGCAGTAATTAATTATGTTCAAAATCTTTACAATCGATCCAATATTTCCCATAGCCCCCATAAAAAGGTATATATTCCCGGAAATTAGTTTATCGTTAATAACTCCCTCAAATACATATATCAGTATCAACACAAAATTTTGTACATGCAAATATAATATGAACAGAAATCATACTGTCAACGTAGATCTCAGTCGGTCCACAATTGGCCATAGCTCCCATACAAGGTCCACTTCCGAAAATCAGCTAAACGCACATATTTCATTGATGAATAAAGCTATTGTGATAAAATTCGAGTTAAATATGTTTTGTGTACAAACAAATCATTCTACCAAATTTTTTACCGATCGGTCCATTATTGGTCATAGCTCCCATATAAGGCCCACTTCCGAAAATCATTTTGAAGCTCATATTTCATTGTCATATAAAGCTATCTTGATGAAATTCAACACAAATATGTTTAGTCTAAATATGAATCACTCTACGAAATTTTTTCCGGATAGGCCAATAATTGGTCATAGCTCCCATATAAAGTCCTCTTCCGAAAATCACTTAAACGCATATATTTCAATGAATTATAAAGCTATTGGGATAAAATTCGACACAAATATGTTTTGTATACATACAAATCATTTTACAATTTTTTTACGGATCGGTCCATTATTGGTCATAGCTCCCATATAAGACCCACTTCCGAAAATCACTTAAAAACACATATTTCATTGTCAAATAAAGCTATCGTGATAAAACTCGACATAAATAGATTTTGTCTGAATATGAATTACTCTACTAAATTTTTTCCGAATAGGCCCATAATTGGTCATAGCTCCCATATAAGGTCCACTTCCGAAAATCACTTAAACGCATATATTTCATTGAATTCTAAAGTTATCGGGATAAAATTCGACAAAAATACGTATCGTCTTTATATGAATCACTCTACGAAATTTTTTCCGGATAGGCTCCCATAGAGGGTCCACATACGAAAATCAATTAAACGCATATATTTCTTTGAATAATAAGGCTATCGGGATGAAGTACGATTTGAATATGTTTTGTGAGCATATAAATCATTCTACCAAATTTTTTCCGGATTGATCCATATATTGTAGTAGCTCCTATATAAGGTCCACTTCAAAAAAATCACTTAAACGCACATATTTCATTATCAAATAAAGGTATCTTGATAAAATTCGACACAAATATGTTTTGTGTAAGGTCATAGCTCCTATACATATAAAGTCCACTTCCGAAAATCACCTAAACGCAAATATTTCATTAATTAATAAATCTATTGTAGTAATCATTATACTAAATTTTTTCTTTATCGGTTGATAATTGGTCACAACTCCCATATAAGGTCCATTTCCGAAAATTACTCAAATGCACTTGATAGTCAAAGTTATCGGGACAAAATTCGACATAAATGTTTATTTTGTATATATAAATCATTCTACGGATTTTTTTCTTCCGAATCGGTCCATAGGTTGTCTTAGCTCCCATATAAGGTATACTTCTGAAAATCACTTAATATCACTTAATTCGTAATTAAATGATTATATCCGGATAAAATTCAAAATGAGTATGTTCTGTGTACAGATATATCATTATATTAAAATGTTTTATATTGATATTGTTATTCCGTTTGTAACACATCGAAATATTGGTCATAAACCCACCAAAGTAAATATATTCTGGGTCCTTATTAAATTCTAAGACGATCTAGCCATATCCGTCTGTCCGTCTGTCTGTCTGTTGAAAGCAAAAAATTTTCCACAAATATTCTTTATAGATAAGGTTTGTTTGGTATTGAAAATGGGCAATATCGGTCCACGTTTTCGGATACAAGTGGACCTCCGAAAAACAGCTCTAACGGGCATATCTGTTTTAAAAGTAAGAGTATAGCGATGAAAATCGACATAAATATGTTTCATATGAGCCAAAATCTCCGTACTAAATTTTATTAGGATCGGTCCATAATTGACCCTACTCCCTATATAAGGCCCCCTTTGGAAAATCACTATAACGCTCATTATTGGCTTAAAAATAAGAAAATTGCGATTAAAATCGACTTACATAATTTTCATGCTAGTGAAAACCTCTTTATCAAATTTTATGTGGATCGGTCCATAAATGATCGTACCCCCGTATAAGGTCCCCTTCAAAACATAACTTTCACGCTCATTACTGGCTTAAAAATACGAGTATAGCAATGAAATTTAACATAAGTAAGTCCCTGACGAGCCAAAATCTCTCCACAATATTTTATGTGGATCGGTCCATAATTGACCCTACCCCTTATATAAGGCCCCTTTCAAAAAATTACTTTAACGCTAATTACTGGCATAAAAATACGAATATAGCGATGAAATTCAACACACATAAGTTCCGAGCCAAAATCTATCTATAAAATTGTATGTGGGTCGGTCCATAATTGACCCTACCCCCATATAAGGTACCCTTCAAAAAATGTCTTTAACGCTAATTACTGGCATAAAAATACGAATATAGCGATGACATTAGACACACAAAAGTTTCATGCGAGTCAAAGTCTCTCTACCAAATTTTTATGTGGATCGGTCAATAATTGACCCTAACTCTCTTATAAGTTCCCCTTTAGAAAAATACTTTAACGCTTATTACTGTCTTAAAAATACGAGTATAGCTATGAAATTGGACACACATAAGTTCCATGTGAGCCAAAATCTTTCTATAAAATTTTTTGTGGATCGGTCCATAATTCACCCTTCCCCCCATATAAGGTCTCCTTCAATAAAAAGACTTTAACGTTCATTACTGGCTTAAAAGTACGAGTGTAGAGATGAAATTTGACATAAGTTTCTTACGAGCTAAAATCTAATCGTCTATATGACGATTTCCTACGGGCATTTGCTCTAGTGTTCCGCTTGACTGTGACATGATCAGTGTTACCAAGTTCCCGACATATTGGCTATTGGGAACGTTCGATTTTAGTGTATTGCCTTCCAATGTGTCCAGTTTTTCAAGAACCAAGGACGACGCCTTGCATGTTTCAAATTGGTTCATAAATAATGCACACTTCTATTTCTTTGTCCACATGTCTACATATGTTAAACTGTACATATGTACATATGAGCAAAATCAAAAATGTATGTATGTAAGTATTTGTGAGTTAGTTTTGTATGTATATGTTGATAATCAAAAATACTATTTTTACAAAAAAGCAAAAAGTAGAAAAGAAAACATTGAACAGAACTGCAACCGGATATGCTTTAAGCACAATTAAACACTGAGTGCAATGGCTTGTATGTCTATTTAGAAAAAGGATTTAGTAACGAAAATACCGGCAACAGACTCTAAAAACTACAAAATGTCACAATAGAACAATAACAATAACAAAATTTTTGTTTAATTTTTTTTCAAACTCATACATGCATCCGTTTTTACATGTACATACTTATGAATGTACCCAGTAAAAACTTTCATACAGCTTCTATATATTTACTGGCAAGATGAATAATCTATATACACTATCGGACAAAATAAAGTGCAAAAGTACTCATGCTATATTCTTGAGCGAAAAATCGGTTAAATGATTATTGAATATGGAATTGGAATGCTACAAAAATAACAATAAAACTAAATTATTGTACTTAAAATTTTTCTGTATAACATCTAAAATTAAAATAAATTCACTTTTTTGTCGGACAAAATAAAGTGTAAATTTTATATGTCATTATTTAAATTTCTTGTATATCAAAATTTTTTATCTATTTTAGTTCTGATTTTAATATATGTATCTACTTAAGCCATTTTGGTAATTTTGTTCTCCATTATTATTCGCAATCGCCTTCCCTTCCCCTTGCTTTCCCTATATGATAATTTTCAAAAGAAATCCGTTTTTGGTCACTATTTCATCGGAATTTTTTGATCAATTGTGGTCCAAAATTAATCTATTGGATTTAGGGCGGTGCTCTGAGCAACTTATTTTAATTTTTCAGTGATTTTTCCTACAGTAATGTTATTTTTTAACTTTATCAAGTGCTTAAGCTTATTATCTTGCCGAAATATAAAGTTGCCCAAGTCTATTTCGAAGGCACTGATCTTAAGATTTGACTGTAATATGCTCACATAGTGTTCATTGGAGCTTTTTGAATAAATTTCACCTAGGTTCCCCACACCTAACGTTAAAAATTGGACACATGCGAAGAGTCAACTGACCCATACCTTCAATCTTTCACCAACATATTTAAAAGCATGAACATTTTTTTCGATTTTAATATTTAATTTCGTATTTTTTAGCTCAAATTTGCGTAGTTGGTCAGATGAGTCCCAATTTCTACCGAAAATTTTAAAATGTCGACAATGAGTGTGATTTAAGCCCTTCAATATACAAAATTTTAAAAACAATACCCCAAGTTTTAAACATTATGGTGGAGGGTTATCGGTATCGTTACATTATACAACTTTAAAAGCGGGAATCTTAGTGAAAATGGAGTAAGCAATAACAAATGAGCAATTCACGAGCGTATTTAATAAAATTTTTTAAATAAATGCCGTAAAAATGGGTTTTGGAGACTTAATGCCTCAAACGATTCATGACTTCAGACACACTACTAAAGTTAAAAACAATATTGTAAGAAAAAAAAAAAAACACTGAAAATTTTGAATGACCTACTCAGAGCATCGCCCTAAATCTAATAGATCAATATTTGACCACAATTGATCAAAAAATTCCGCTGAAATAGCGAACAAAAACGGATTTCTTTTGAAAATAATAGTATGGGGCAAAGCAAGGGAAAGTGAAAGCGATTGCGAATAATAATGGTAAAAAAATACAAAAATGGCTTGAGTAGATCCAGATATTCAAGTCAGAACTAAAATAGATAAAAAATTTTGATATACATAAAATTAAAATAATGATATATAGAAAATTTACACTTTATTTTGTCCGACAAAAAAGTGAATTTACTTTAATTTTAAATGTTATACAGAAAAATTTTACGTGGAATAAATTTGTTTTATTGTTATTTTTGTAGCATTGTATATAAACTAAATGAATTTAAAACAAGTAAAAGTTTTATATTCGGCTGTGCCGAATCTTGTATACCCACCATCAAATCATTGCCAAAAAGGAATGCTTCCTTATAAATAAACTTTGATATTTAAGAATCGATGCTTTTGTTATTATCAAAACAATTTTCTCATTTATTACATCTATGTATGTATAGGGAAATTTTTGTCGAATTTTGTCGCTGTCCTTGTATTTTTAAGGTAGCAAAAAGCGTTAAAGTTATTTTCTGAGGGGACGTTTGGTCAATTATGGACCGATCCTCGTCAAATTTTCTATAACGATTTTAGTTTAGGCTAGTAATGAGCGTTAAAGTCATTTTCCGAAGGGGACCGTATATGGGGGTAGGATAAATTATGGACCGATCGTTATAAAATTTTACAAAGCGATTTAGGTTTCTATAGAATAAGTTTATGTCAAATTTCATCGCTATAGATGCTTCTTTTAGACCATTCTGAGCGTTAAAGTATTTTTCTGAAGGGGACCTTATATGGGGAGTAGGGTCAATTATGAACCGATCCATATACAATTTTACAAAGCGATTTAGGTTCCTATAAAATATGTTCATCTCGAATTTCATCGCTATAGATGCTTCTTTTGGACAGTTATGAGCGTTAAAGTCATTTTCTGAAGAGGAACTTATATGGGGGGTAGGGTCAATTATGGACCGATCCTTATAAAATTTTACAATGATATAAAGGTTCCTAAAAATATGTTTATGTCGAATTTCATCGCTATAGATGCTTTTTTTAGTCAGTTATGAGCGTTAATGTCATTTTCTAAGCGGGACCTTATATGGGGGATAGGGTCAATTATGGACCGATTCTTATAAAATCTTACAATGATATTAAGGTTCCAAAAAAATATGTTTAAGTCGAATTTCATCGCTATAGCTGCTTTTTTAGTCAGTTATGAGCGTTAATGTCGTTTTCTGAGGGGTACCTTATATGGGGAATAGGGTCAATTATGGACCGATGCTTATAAAATTTTACAATGATATTAAGGTTCCTAAAAAATATGTATATGTCGAATTTCATCGCTATGGCTGCTTTTTTTAGTCAGTTATGAGCGTTAATGTCATTTTCTGAGGGGGACCTTATATGGGGTATAGGGTCAATTATGGACCGATCCTTATAAAATTTTACAATGATATTAAGATTCCTATAAAATATGTTTATGTCGAATTTCATTGCTATAGCTGCTTTTTTTAGTCAGTTATGAGCGTTAATGTCATTTTCTGAGAGGGACCTTATATGGGGGATATGGTCAATTATGGACCGATCCTTATAAAATTTTACAATGATACTAAGATTCCTAAAAGATATGTTTATGACGAATTTCATCGCTATAGCTGCTTCTTTTAGTCAGTTATGAGCGTTAATGTCATTTTCTGAGGGGGACCTTATATGGGGGATAGGGTCAATTATGGACCGATCCTTATAAAATTTTACAATGATATTAGATTCCTATAAAATATGTTTGTGTCGAATTTTATCGCTATAGCTGCTTTTTTTAATCAGTTATGAGCGTTAATGTCATTTTCTGAGGAGGACCTAATATGGGGGATAGGGTCAATTATAGAGCGATCCTTATAAAATTTTACAATGATATTAAGGTTCCTAAAAAATATGTATATGTCGAATTTCATCGCTATGGCTGCTTTTTTTAGTCAGTTATGAGCGTTAATGTCATTTTCTGAGAGGGACCTTATATGGGGGATAGGGTCAATTATGGACCGATCCTTATAAAATTTTACAATGATATTAAGATTCCTATAAAATATGTTTATGTCGAATTTCATTGCTATAGCTGCTTTTTTTTAGTCAGTTATGAGCGTTATTGTCATTTTCTGAGGGGGACCTTATATGGGGGATAGGGTCAATTATGGACCGATCCTTATAAAATTTTACAATGATACTAAGATTCCTAAAAAATATGTTTATGACGAATTTCACCGCTATAGCTGCTTCTTTTAGTCAGTTATGAGCGTTAATGTCATTTTCTGAGGGGGACCTTATATGGGGGCTAGGCGAAATCGTGGACCGATATTGCCCATTATCAATACCAAACAAACTGCATCAATATAAAATATTTGTGCAAAATTTCAGCTCGCTAGCTGCTTCCGTTTGGACTCTATCGTGTTTTCAACAGACGGACAGACAGACGGACAGACGGACGGACATGGCTAGATCGTCTTAGAATTTAATGAGGTTCCAGAATATATATACTTTTATGGGTCTTAGATGAATATTTCGATGTGTTACAAACGGAATGACAAAAACAATATACCCCCCATCTTTTTTTGATGGTGGGTATAAAAAAATTCATATTCAATAATCATTTAACAGATTTTTCGATGAAATAATGTAGCATGAGCACTTTTGCACTTTATTTTGTCCGATAGTGTATATAAAAGAGTAGAGTTACTGACTGACTGATTCATCATCGCACAGCCCAAACGTCTGATCCTAGCATTACGAAATTTTGACAGTGCACAGTGGTATAGGAAAAAAAGAGGGAAATAATTCGGTAACTTCTAAACGGTTAATACGATTTTGATGAATTGGACCTTATAGGCCAACCAGGGGCCCGGCGGGGGGTCCTCAAATTAGGACACCTCGGCTATGTTAAATTTTTAAAACGATCTTATTTTTTCATTTGAGTTCCGATTTAAAAAAAATTTCGTATATAGAATCTCCTCATCGAGCACTATAAAAAATGTAGCAGTAAATTATCTCTTATAGTTTAGGAGATATTCGCATTTGAAAATTAAAATTTTAAAATTTCTACCGTCCTTACTTTAGTTTTTTGATAATAGCAGGTCCAAATATTCCCGATTTTCGCCACTTTTTTTTTATTCGCTTAACAACAAGTTTATATATCAAGCAGTGAAAGAATTATGTAAAAATCATGACTGAGTCCAAAGTTATAGGCATTTTAATTAAAAAAATTAAAAAAGGCGATTTTTTGCCATTTTTTTGGGAAAAAAGTATCTTTTTCTTTTTAAGTTATCTAAAAAGTTTCTAAGAAGATGTATATAGAATTTATACTTTTTGGAAAGCTGACATTACATAAAATACGATAAATGAAACAAAACCTAAAAATTTTTGATACCGAGGGGACCAGGTCCATCCAAAAAACCCTATTTTTTATAGAAAATTCAATTTTGAGCAAAAATTCTCAAATCGCATAGTCGATATCAAATTATAGTGACCTGTTTTATATGACCCAATATGTTCTTAATCATTTTGTAACGGGTTTCGATAACCCCGCCCCTGGTATGGATATAATAGGCAAAAAACCAAAAAATCCCATTTTTGGGATTTTTTAAAACTTTTTTGGGAATTCCGGGATTTCTAATAAGAAAATTCGAAATTTGTATTTAATTTTGGATTTTGAGTAAAAAATCTACCTAACTGTAAAATTTCATTAAAAAATATTCATAAATTAAATTTTTATTGCAATTTGAAAAATTTGTATCTTCGCAAAAACTGAATAAAAAACATTTTAAAATTTTTTTAAAAAAAAGTATTCCGCAAATTTTTTAATTTTCAAAAATTATATACAATTTTGGAAAATAGACAAAATTACCTTTCCATTGATATATAACATGCCTACCTAATGTTTTTTTAATGACAAATTAATTAGGGAAAACTCAACATCTTTTAGAAAATTTACCTAGCACTTTATTTTCATCCATATATGTAACAAATTTAAAAGTTAACCTTATGGATGAAAATAACAGTGCTAGGTAAATTTTCTAAAAGATGTTGAGTTTTCCCTAATTAATTTGTCACTTAAAAAACATTAGGTAGGCATGTTATATATCAATGTAATTTTGTCTATCAAAACTGTATATAATTTTTGAAAATTAAAAAATTCGCGGAATACTTTTTTTTTTTAAAAAATTAAAAAATGTTTTTTATTCAGTTTTTGCGAAGATACAAATTTTTCAAATTGCAATAAAAATTTAATTTATGAATATTTTTTGATGAAATTTTACAGTTAGGTAGATTTTTTTACTCAAAATCCAAAATTAAATAAAAATTTCGAATTTTCTTATTAGAAATCCCGGAATTCCCAAAAAAGTTTTAAAAAATCCCAAAAATGGGATTTTTTGGTATTTGCCTATTATATCCATACCAGGGGCGGGGTTATCGAAACCCGTTACAAAATGATTAAGAACATATTGGGTCATATAAAACAGGTCACTATAATTTGATATCGACTATGCGATTTGAGAATTTTTGCTCAAAATTGAATTTTCCATAAAAAATAGGGTTTTTTTGGATGGACCTGGTCCCCTCGGTATCAAAAATTTTTAGGTTTTGTTTCATTTATCGTATTTGATATAAAGTCAGCTTTCCAAAAAGTATAAATTCTATATACATCTTTTTAGAAACTTTTTAGATAACTTAAAAAGAAAAAGATACTTTTTCCCAAAAAAATGGCAAAAAATCGCCTTTTTTAATTTTTTAAATTAAAATGCCTATAACTTTGGACTCAGTCATGATTTTTACATAATTCTTTCACTGCTTGATATATAAACTTGTTGTTAAGCGAATAAAAAAAAGTGGCGAAAATCGGGAATATTTGGACCCGCTATTATCAAAAAACTAAAGTAAGGACGGTAGAAATTTTAAAACTTTAATTTTCAAATGCGAATATCTCCTAAACTATAAGAGATAATTTACTGCTACGACATTTTTTATAGTGCTCGATGAGGAGATTCTATATACGAAATTTTTCTAAAATCGGAACTCAAATGAAGAAATAAGATCGTTTTAAAAATTTAACATAGCCGAGGTGTCCTAATTTGAGGACCCCCCGCCGGGCCCCTGGTTGGCCTATAAGGTCTAAATTCAAAACCTTAACTCGACAACACCTCCTCTTTGTGCATACCAAATTTCATCAAAATCGGATTAACCGTTTAGAAGTTACCGAATTATTTCCCTCTTTTTTTTTCTATACCACTGTGCAGTGTATGTGCTTTTTGTTATGTAGATCCACTAAGGAGGAAAAAATTTTAAATGCACCTGTATCTACTCTTAAAATGAGCAGATGGGTGTCTGGTACTTTTTTGAAATTCGTACTTTTAAGGGGTAAAAATGTATAACAAAGGTGATTTCGGTACCTTTTTTGGCCTTTTATAACTTTTGAACTAATTAACATAATTTAAATAAAAATTTTTATAAATATTTTGGATACTTCTCCCAAAATTATGAGACACCTGTTTCGAACTTTTTTAAAATTCAGTCCTTTTTGGGTGTAAAAGGGAAAAAAACTGTATTTATGGATTTTTTTTGGAACATTAAGAAAATTTTTATTGAAATATTCCTATTAAATTACGGACTTACTCTGTAACAAAATAAGCTGTTGGTATATTATTTTGAAATTCGAGTACTAAGGTCTATGTAGGACCAAATTCGAGTAAATTATTTGGTACTTTTTGAAAGCACTATTTTTCTGGAACAAATGAATGCAGATTTGAATCGTTTAAGTTTTATCTGTGATATATAGATTTAAATACGGAACATTTTGTAAACTTAATTCTCGAAAAAGTATATTTCTAAGCGAAAAGGGGAAAAATTGTACTCTTTTTATTATTACTTTCCACTTAGGTAAAATTTATTCCACTTTTGGAACTTTTTCTTTCTTTAAATGATACTCTTTGTATGTTCTTTAATATGAATTCAAAACACATGATTATTAAACAGACACTGTGGTCATTGAATAAGATTCTTTAAGAGAGAACTTTTTAGTACTTTTTATCTAATAAATGGTACCTTTTTTATACCCTACACCACTATAGTGCACTTTCTGAGTCGATTTAACGATGTCCGTCCGTCCGTCCGACCGTCCGTGTGTCCATGTAAACGTTGTTATCAAAGTACAGGCCGCAATTTTCAAGATAATTCGATGAAATTTGGAATACATGATTGTTTTGACACAAGGACTAAGCCTATTGAAAATGGTTAAAATCGGTCCATTATTTCACCTAGCCCCCATACAACTGAACCCCCCGAAAAGGGCTTTTGAGCTCATAATTATGTATAATGTAAATGTATCTCGATGAAAGTTCGCACAACTAAGTTTTATACGAGCCTTGATGACCTTGCCGAATTTCGAAATGATCGGACTTCATTTGACCCTAGCCCCCACACAAAGCCCCCTTCAGAAAGTGACTTGAATATCCGCAATTCATTTATTAGCACTGTTATTGTAATGCAATTTAGCACAGACAAATATTATATATATTATATAAATACAAATCTATCCAGCCCTTTTTATCGGGATCGGTCCACATTTGCTCCTATCCCCCATATAAAGCCTCTTTTAGAAAATAAGTTTTTCGCCAATAAATTGCTTTTTTTGGTCAATTATGGACCGATCCTCGTCAAATTTTCTAGAACGATTTTAGTTTAGGCAGTAATGAGCGTCAAAGCCATTTTCTGAAGGAGGCTTTATTGTGGGGGTAGGATCAATTATGAACCGATCCTTATAAAATTTTACAAAGCGATTTAGGTTCCTGTATAATATGTTCATGTCGAATTACATAGCTATAGATGCTTCCTGAAGGCAGTTATGAGCGTTAAAGTAATTTTCTGAAGGGTAGATTATATTGGGGCTAGGGTCAATTATGGGCCGATCCTTATAAAATTTTACAATGATATTAAGGTTCCTATAAAATATGATCTTGTCGAATTTCGTCGCTATAGATGCTTCTTTTAGACAGTTTTGAGCGTTAAAGTCATTTTCTGAAGGGGACTTTATATGGGGGGTAGGGTCAATTATGGACCGATCCTTATAAAATTTTACAGAGCGATTTAGGTTTCGTCGCTATAGCTGCTTCTTTTAGTCAGTTCTGAGCATTAAGTTCATTTTCTGAAGGGGACCTTAATGGGGGATAGGGTCAATTATTATCCGATCCTTATAAAATTTTACAATCATATTAAGGTTCCTATAAAATATGCTCATGTCAAATTCCATCGCTATAGATGCTTCTTAAAGGCAGTTATGAGCATTAAAGTCATTTTCTGAAGGGGACCTTATATGGGGGGTAGGGTCAATTATGGACCGATCCTTAAAAAATTTTACAATGATATTAGGGTTCCTATAAAATATGCTCATGTCGAATTTCATCGCTATAGATGGTTCTTTAAGGCAGTTATGAGCGTTAAAGTCTTTTTCTGAAGGAAACCTTATATGGAGGGTAGGGTCGGGTCAATTATGGACCGATCCTTATAAAATTTTACAGAGCGATTTAGGTTTCGTGTCGAATTTCATCGCTATAGATGCTTCTTTTAGTCAGTTATGAGCGTTAAAGTCATTTTGTGAAGGGGACCTTATATGGGGGCTAGGACCGATATTGCCCATTTTCAATACCAAACAAACTGCATCAATATAAAATGTCTGTGCAAAATTTCAGCCCGCTAGCTACTTCCATTTGGACTCTATCGTGTTTTCAACAGACAGACAGATAGACAGACGGACGGACATAGCTAGATCGTCTTAGAATTTAATAAGGATCCAGAATATATATACCTTAAGGATGAATATTTGGATGTGTTACAAACGGAATGACAAAAACAATATACCCCATCTTTTTTGATGGTGGTATAAAAATAAATTCCATTAAATATTCATAACTGGTGTAGGGTATCATATAGTCGGCCAAGCCCGACTATACTTTCTCACTTGTTTTATTTTCTAAAATATTCCACCTAGGAATATTAATTTTAACATACATGGTCTTGACTGAATAATATTCTGTAAGTGGAAACTATTTGGTACTTTTCTATTCTTCAAATGGTACCTTTTCGATTCTTTATAATGGTTAACCGGAACACATGGTCCTT
The DNA here is from genome assembly GCF_015586225.1 of Lucilia sericata. Classification (NCBI taxonomy): domain Eukaryota; kingdom Metazoa; phylum Arthropoda; class Insecta; order Diptera; family Calliphoridae; genus Lucilia; species Lucilia sericata. Next base: position 183,658 of record NW_023994313.1, on the reverse strand, counting down.
ATTAAATGAGAATTTATTGAGAGAGATTTTTGTACTTTTTCGTTTTTCCGATGGTACTTTTTGATATTTTTACGATATTGAACATAGATATTGAAAATAAATGAATAAAAATAGTGAATGAGAATCTACTGAAAGGGACTTTTGGTACTTTTTCATTCATTAAATTATATTTTTTGAATTGTATATAATATTGAACACAGAAACATAAAATTTTTGATTAAATGATATTCTATTAGAGGTACTTTATAGTACTTTTTTTAAATAGTACTTTCAAAATTTTCTATTATGTGGAAGCTAAATTAATGAAACTAAAAATACAAGCTTTTTACTGAATGCGAATTTAATCACGTGATATTGAACGTATAAAACTGAAACATTAAAAAAAATTTTAATCAATTTTAATTTTCTATAAAAGTAAAGAAAATTGTTGATGTATTTAATTTAAGTTAGGGTAGCGAAGCACCCAGGGTATGCTAGTGATTCATATATAACACATTATTAGTAAGACATTACTAGACTACTTCTACGTAATTCAGACGATATGTAGTAGTCATTGAAAAGTATGTTGTTAGGTAAGTAATTACAATTGAATGCCATTACCTAGTTTTTGCTGGTACTTTTGTTTAGTTATATTGAATTTTCAGTTTTATTCGTACAATTCATGTGCAGTCAATCCTTATTTGTGACTATTAATATGTAATGTGGGTGTATTTGTGTTGGGAATAAGTAAGTGCAAATGAACTCAAGATTTTTCAGAGAATTTTAATTCCAAATGCAATTTGTTGCACTGTAAAGATTTATAATTTTATGCCAATTTAAACCATATTTATTTAGTTGGAATTTATGTATGTATTCTGCTGCCAGTAATTCTCTTGAAAGTTTCCTTGGAGAAACTGAAAATGTCTGTCCCGTTGAAGTTGTCTCCCACCTTTCAACTATTTCAATGTCTTGTATCAGCTTAATATAAATATGTATGTGTGTACATACTATGTATGTATGAATACGTACATATCATAAAAGTAAATTAATTGAAATTTCTCATAGTCATAACATTGTAAAATCTATAAAAAAGATACACTTAAATAACACAATATTTGTCAATTTAGACCAATGACACTACAATGACTTGGAAAAAAGTCTCATTCATATACATATCTTCCTTTGTAGTACATTCTATTCATAGAAAATATTCTGTTGAAAATAAATTTGAAATAAAATCGTTTTCGTTGTTTCATAGTATACGAAGTATTAAAAAACTTTATATAAAACATACATATGTTTGCATATGTTTGAGTGTGAGATGATTTCAATTCATCAGTAAATGTCAAATATTATAACAAAGACAAATCCTTTCAATCCATGTTTCGTTTATTCTTTGTATATAACTTTTGTAAAACTTTTAAGTTGACAGCTTTATTCAATTAAATTTTGAATTTTGTAAGATTGACATTTTTTTTTGTTCGTAAAAAAAAGAAAGAAAAACATGAGGAAAAAGCCATTAAAATTGTGATTAAGAATAAGGCGCGTGGGGATTTAATGAAACATATTTATAAAATTTTAAATAGTTAAATACATGAAATATTTTGTAATATCAATATATACATATTTAAAAAAATAAAATTTCTTCTCTGAAGTTAGGCTTATTTTTTAAACCAAACTTCTTACTTAAGTGATCGTGGTTAGTACTTATTTAACTAACTATTTGTAAGCGAGTGTTGTAAAAACTTGTCTCCAATGTCATCACCCCTTACTTGGCAGTAAAAGAAGATATTAAAAGTAAGAATAACCACTAACAATAATTTAATATATAACATTACATCTTAAATTTCTTAAAACTATTTTAAAATTTATGGCACAGAAAACAGTTGAAAATACTTCTTGCTTGAGCTGAACTATAACTAAACTTTACTAACTATAATAATACTTACTTCAACTAGTAGAGCAATTACTGCAACTAACTACTGACATTTTTTATTTATATTCACACTCGTTGAACTTACATACGGAAAACATAATAAAACATTTGCAATTTAAATCCTTTAACATTAAAATAGAGAAAAAGTAACTTTAACTATCTAATAACTATGTTTGTATGTACATATGTATATTTAACATTAAACCTAACTCTACGTACACTGATACTAAATTATATCTTCAATTTTACTCCCTTTGTCTTGGCTTTTAAGTATTGTATATATTTCTGTATGCATCATAGTAGTAGTATTTAGCTAACAATCCTTTCTTAGCAGTATCCTTGAAGTAATATTCATTGTTGTAATATACATACATAAATATTACTACTATTACAACAAATAACAACTACTGCTTTTATAGTAAATCTTAGCGGGCCATAAATTACATTTCTAAGTAGTGTAACAATTTTGAAAATTTATAAACCGTTTAAAATATATTTTACGCATTTAGTAGCAGTAATTAACAATAAGTAGAAAGAGAAATAGTTAAAACAATATGAGACTATTTCTAAGGTGTACGTGGGTTTTGTTAAAAGTGTTGTCCTATGCCCATGCTTATATATTTTAGCAGATTTTTGTAGAGATACTAGAACATTTAACATAATTATAAGCTTAAAAGCCCTAGTTGAGGGTACGGTTAGATGGGGGCTAGTCATAATAATGGACTGATTTTAATTAAATAGGCTTCGTTCTTGAATCAAATGTAGAGTATGTGCAAAATTTTATCAAATTATCTTAAAAATTGAAACAGAAGGTTTACATAGATACACAGACGGACAGATAGACAGACAGACATACGGACATAGCTTACCTTAAGGTGTAGGACCAATATTTTTGGACGTTATAAGCATCAGCACAAACGTATAATACCCTCCTTACTATAGTGGTGTAGGTTATAAATAAGCATTTTATATTTTCTAACAATTTAACTAAAAAAAACCTCCGAAATCTAGATAGATAGATAGATAGATAGATAGATAGATAGATAGATAGATAGATAGATAGATAGATAGATAGATAGATAGATAGATAGATAGATAGATAGATAGATAGATAGATAGATAGATAGATAGATAGATAGATAGATAGATAGATAGATAGATAGATAGATAGATAGATAGATAGATAGATAGATAGATAGATAGATAGATAGATAGATAGATAGATAGATAGATAGATAGATAGATAGATAGATAGATAGATAGATAGATAGATAGATAGATAGATAGATAGATAGATAGATAGATAGATAGATAGATAGATAGATAGATAGATAGATAGATAGAATGATAGATAGATTATGTCGTTTATTTTATCATTTATCGTCAAAAAAAATTTAATTGAAGCTTAAAAATTTCAGTGGTACACTTCAGCATGTTATGTAACAGTGTGTTAAGTTATACATATCAATGCATATCTTAAGGCAATATGTAAATATGTTAAAGGTTAAGGTAAATTTTAATCAATCTACAGTTTTTAATTGATAACAGCTTAAGGTGGAGGGTATTTAAGATTCGATATAGACGAATACTGTACTCTAACTTCTTTTAATTATTTTTTCTATATCATTGATAAGTTAAACTTGTGCTTTTTTTTAAATTCTTAACACATTCTCTTCTATACTCTTTGATAAGTTTTTAATATTTTTCTATTACTTGCATTTGTTAAACTATATTGTACATATTTAACTATTTTACAACTGTTGCCCATCAATTTTAAAATAAATCTTTGCTGATACATAAAATCCCTTAAGCAGATTTAAATGAAACTGAAACAAAATTATTTATAACACTAGAGACATACAGAAAGTATGTATATGAAAAATACTGGAAATTTTATTTAGTAAAAGTAAATAAAAATATTAAAAAGAAAAATCTCTGGATATTGTAAAAAAAAATAAAAACTATATTTATTTGTAATACTTTACTTTAAGTTTACACTATAAGTACATACATACATATGTATATCTAGGGATTATAAGGATATGAAAGAAATCTTTAGAGAAACATATTTATTAAATTAAAATAATTTTGTGATTTTAATAAAACAAATAAACAACTACTCGTTCTGGGTCCTAGTGTAACTAAAAGTAAACTCAATATTCTTCTTTTTGAATCCCCCCTTATATGTACGTATAACTAGTTTCACAGGCAATAACCAATCACTCGAACAAACCAATGTAGGGAGGTTACATCAAAAGTATGCTTGGCATTTCCTGTTCCCATGTTACAAAATCGAACACTATCTTAAAATATAAAATATAAACTTTTCAATAATCTGTTGATGATAGTTTAAACTAAATATTCGTTTTTATAAAGTTAAAACTATTGATGGCATCAGCAACAGCCACTTGGAATTCAATGTTGTTGCCATATACAATTTAACTCATGAATAAATCAACTGAAATAGAAATAGAAGTGGAAGAGGATTTTAAGGATTTTCCTTCTCATGGTATATAAACGAAAGAATATGTTTGTTTTTATGAAAAAAACGGAAGTAATACTTGCAATAAAAACACAGTTTTAATATAAGTAATATTTTTGTTGTTTTTCGAAATATAAAATTCAATTTAATTGAAAAACAAGAAATATTACGAATTAAATAAATTTTTTTAATTGAATTTTGGTAAAGTATCTTTATTGGTTAGTAATGAATTTTTGTTGAGAGTTCATAGTAGGAATATTAATCCAATTCAATTATAAATAAGTACTTATGATTTTCTTTTATCAATTTAATTACTTCTTTTTATTAAATTACTAGCTGTACCCAGAGTGTTTTGCGACCCTAAAAGCAATTTATTAAAAAAACGATTTTGAAGATTTTAACTTTACTGTGACGCAGTGAAAATTTCAAGAAAATCGTTTCAGCTGTTTAGTAGTTTATTAACTTCAAATATACTAACATACAAACAAACACACATTCATTTATATATTAATGTAGATGGATTAATAGTAAGGCTGTGAAGAATCTTGAATACCCCCATCAATTTAAAGTAAATTTTAGAAGCGTGGTCATATATATGGACTTAGTTATTTACAAATTGAATACTTTTCTAAAGAACCGAGCAGGGCTGAATCAGAATCTGTTATCAGAATTCATCACATCAGATATCGTGTCGTGAAGTTTAAAAACCTTGTTTTTGGCCATATCTGCAACGCTATAACAGTACTAAGATATCTGTATATATTTATAAAATTTGTTATATCATTTGTTAGTTTAAGCTACGTTATATTTTCTCCCTTATTCGAGATCAAAGGTCAATAACTTTATATACCCTTAAATATAGTGTGTTTTTAAAAATATACATTTTTTAACAAATTATTTATTAGCTTTAGGTTAAGATCTCTCAAAGAGGAAATATATAACAGTGATTAAACCTTAATTTTAAAGTCGACAGACTCGACTTTCGAAAACTTCGAATTATTAAAGCTTTGGAAGATATCTGGTGTCATCAGAAAACTGAATGCAAAAATTTGATTTGATTGAATTGATTTCAATAGACCGACGGACAGGCAAACATACATACAGACAGACAAAAAGACAGGCACAAGATCCAGAATAATACTGAAAAGAGAAAAAATTCCTAGTTTTAAATTAAAACAAGTAAGAATGTTATATTCGGCTATGCCGAATCTTATATACCCAACATCAAATCGTATGCCGTAAATGGAATGTTCTACTGTAGACATCAGAGAGATCAGGCTTAAGTTAATTATGTACGTGATCTTCGGCTATGGTCAGCTATAGAACAATCCACTTAAAATTCGGAATGAAGAATTTTTATAAAAAACTTTTTATGGCGAGTAGAACGATGAAGAACTTGTAATTTTCTGATGGTGGCTTTATATATGAGGGGTAGGTTCAATTGTGGACCGATCCTCATAATATTTTGTAATGCGATTTTCATTAATACAGAACTTTTTTATGTCAAAATTTATCGATTTTTTATGCCAGCAATTAGCTTTGACGTAATTTTCTCAAAACATATTTGTATCGAGTTTCATTATTATATTCGTTTATTTTCTGAAGAGGGCCTTATATGGGGGCTAGGGTCAATTATGAACCGATCCTAATAAAATTTGCTAGAGAGATTTTGACGCATATATTTCATCGCTATAGTCGTATTTTTAAGCCAGTAATGAGTATTAAAGTCATTATCTGAAGGGGACCTTATATGGGGGGTATGATGAATTATGGATCGATCCACATAAAATTTGGAAGAGAGATTTTGGCTTATATAAAACTTATTTATCTCGAATTTTATCGCTATATTGGTATATCTGAAGGGAACCTTATATGGGGGGTATTATGGGGTCAATTATGACCGATTCCCATAAAATTTGGTAGAGAGATTTTGGCTTATATTAAACTTATTTATGTCGAATTTCATCGCTATATTAGTATTTGTAAGCCGGTAATAAGTATTAATGTAATTTTCTAAAGGGGACCTAATATGGGTCAATTGTGGCCCGATCCTCACAAAATTTGGTAGAGAGATTTTTACGCCTATAAAACTTATTTATGTTGAATTTCATCGCTATACTCGTATTTGTGGAAAATTTAAGTCCCTAGCTCTTTCCGTTCGAACCCTATCGTGCTTTCAACAGACATACAGACGGACAGACAGACAGACGGACTTGGCTAGATCGTCTTAGAATTTAATAAGGACCCAGAATATATATACTTTTGTGGTTCTACGACAAATATTTCGATGTGTTACAAACGGAGTGAAAATCTATATATCAATAAGGACCCATATTTCGATGTGTTACAAAAGGAGTGAAAAAATCAATATACCCCTCATCTTTTTTGATGGTAGGTATAATGAAATCTATAAAAGTATCGAGTAATATTAAATACCCAAACTAAATGTTTTCAGAAATCAAATTACATAATAGAATGTTAAAGCACTATTGCGTATGATTATTATTATTTTTCTTGTATGAATTAAATATTAAGTATACGCTCCAAATGAAAACCTTTGGTAAAAGCATTTTGTTTATTTAAATTTATTGACAGTTGCAGCATCAATTTATTTATCAATTAAATGTTAATTTCTTTATTACGCTCCATGACAGGACTTAATTTAAAAGTCAGTAAATATAAGAAATTATTTGACTAATGAGTTTTGGACGAAATAATAATCTTAAAATTTGAAAAATTTAAGTTTAATTTTCCAATTATTATTTTAAAAGAAAAAAATTACAACAACAACAAAAAATATATATTTTCTAGTCAATTCCAATTTCTGCTCTTAATTTTATATAACCCTTTTAAATGTTTATAAAAAATATTCAACTTTATAAATTAAAGTTATTTTTAATATAATCAAGATTTTTATAATAAAAATTTCATATTCAATGACTTTTTTTTGTCCTCCATATGAACAATAAGTGACAGACAGACAAGACTGTCTGCATAGACAGTATTGTATGTATTTTTATTATTTGAAATTTATTGTATTTTTGTTATAATTGTCCTTATACAAGTACTATTGATATTGTTGTTGTTATTATTTGTTGACTATCTACACCTACATAGACACGCATGTTTTGTTAAATCGACACAGATAGAAATATTTATAAAAATACATATCAAATGCAGTTGAACAAATATTGTTCATTTTCTTTTAGAATATAAATGGAATTGTTTGCATTTATACAGTAGTGTAGCATATAATTGATAAAATTTTGCAAAAATATTGGCGAATCCTTACTAGAAGAAGGCCATGTTTGTTATGATTTGATTGTGTTAATAATTTGAAATATACAATTCAACTTAACCGAATAATCGAAATATTTTTCATAACATTAATATTATCAAAATTTATTATTTATTTTATTTTGTGTCTGTTATCATTTTGGTCTTCATTGTAGCGTATTGTCATATTACTTTTGATAAACATTAGAAAGGAATAAACATTTTCTGTCCTTTTACTACTATTTATTACTCTACACTAAGAAAACTACATACAGAGTAAAAACATGCTTCGACATGGTTTCTACAATTGTAAAACCTAAGAAACTATTTTATGAAAAACGGTCAATAATTCACCCTAACTCTCATGTAAGGAGAGGTTTGATGGTGGGTATATTAGATTCGGCATAGCCGAATATAGTACACTTACTTGTTTAGTGAGTGTTGTTTTACGCGACTTGTGTCATACTATGGTATTTTATTTAATAATAATATGATATTATATAACACTTACTATGACCATAATATATTTTGTCTACAAATTTAACCACATTATGTTGCCTGTAGATCATGGTTACCATAACTATATTTTTTTTTCGCGTAGATAAGTATAATACAAATTCCAGTATAAAGAACTTAATAATCATGAAAGTAGATTTTCACTCAATATATTTGTTATGTGTATGTTACATGTAACTTATGTAATCGTATTTTACTTACATCATAGGTAGTGATAGCCACAATAATTTATATTTTATTCATAAAAATATTTTTATATTTTTATAAAATATACATATATTTATATTCATCCTTTATAACTAAAGTAATATTATTTTTCATAATTACTATAGGCTTATGTAATTCAAATAAAAATTGGAAAAAAATATATGTGTGTAGTATTATAAGATTTTATTTATAAATTAAGAAAGGAAATGTAAAAAAGATTTAAGTACTTAATTTAGATAACTGTTTAAAAGGCTTTTATAAAATACAAATATTTTCTAAAATAAATATTTTTTAAATTTTAATAGGACCTATAAATAGAATTATTCGGAAAAGTTAATTTTTTTTATTAATTTATCAAAAAGTAGGTTTGATAAAAATATTTCATAAAAAATGTTCATTTAAATTTCTAATTAAATATGTTTACACTTACATATAAAATTTCAATGCTTTAGTTTTCTTAAACAAAAAGTTAAACATTAATATTCCCTAAAGCAAATGTATGTTTAACATTTTAGTTATTAAGTATTTGCCAAAAAAATAAAATTGTTTACTTGTTCAATGACATAAACATTTCGTAATAGTGGAAATTTCCTGAATTTATTTTGTAAAAAAACTACTTCGAAAATGAAAAAAAAAAAACTTAACAAAATTTGAATTAATGACTTCCTTGTAACTTCTTTTGTTACTACATCACTGATACTTGTACTCGCACACAGAAATTGCCTTTAAGGCACCAAAAGGAAACTTTATTTAAAGCAAAGAAACAATATGTGGCAAGAACAACAACAAGAACAATAACAAAATCTAAAAAGGAACTAACAAGAGTCACGGCAACATAAGTATTTTGTTGTCACATACTTGTCACAAAGTCTAAAGGATCATTTACAGTCACCATTGAAAATTACAGCTTAAATAGTGCACGAAGATTTAGCAGCCGCAACAGAGTAGTCGTAGCGGTTGATGTTGCAGCAACGTTCGTGGTGATACCTACTTTGGAAACACACTAAGAAGCCACAGAAAAATAAACACTCACACACACACAGCCATATGTTGGCTTAAAGTGTTCTCAAACCTCCGACATCATCATCAACTTTATAATACTCATTTGTAGGAAAGTACTTAGGGAAATTTTACTGAAAAAATAGAAAAAAGGCCACATGCATAGATTGTAGGGTGATCGATTATTCGACATTTTCCAAAAACCGGTTTTCGAATAGTTCGAATAGTTGACATTTAAAAAAACCCGGTTGATATTTTTCGATTTCAGAAAAAACCGGTTAACCGGTTTTTCATTATAAATAGAAAAATATATTTTAATTTGAAAAACTTAATGTTTATGTTTAAATTTGATTAATAAAACATGGCCCGAAATGTTTAAAAGTTTAAAAGACTATAACTTTAGATCTAGTCGTCTGATTTACATTATTTCTTTAATATAAAAATATTTAGGAAAAAAGTGGGACACTTCTGTTAAACATATGGTACTATGTAATCCTAGCTTATTTTAAAAGCCCTGTTTAGGAAATTTGCATAGGCATTCCAAAACTTCCATAAAATTTCAGCCGTAAATTAATTATTGTAATTGGAATATATTCTTAAGATTGATAAAATTTTATCAAACAGTTATCAATTTTACAAATAAATTTTTTTAATTAATTAGGAAAATCAAAAAAGTTTAACGAAATGAGCTGTAGAAAAATATACGCTAGTTCCTCGACTCGAATATTTTTAAAATTTAGACGGGCTGTATTATTATTTACTTAAAAATTTCATTTAAATAATCTTTGAATACAAAGCAAATAAAAGTATTCGAAACCGGGTTTTTAAAAGTGAAAAAACCGGGTTATTCGATATTCGAAAAATCAACATTAAGAAAAAACCGACACTGGTAAAGCAGAAAAAACCGGTTTTAAAACCGGTTGAAAAATCGAGTCGATCACCCTAATAGATTGTGATAGAAATCTGCTCTGTTTTATGGAATAGTGTTTTATCTTAAAGTGACTTTAGTTGAAGTAGTATGTTTATGTGTTGCGACCATTTTAGTTTTTCGTGATGTATTGGATTTTGGTGTTGATGTATTTTAGTTGCTTTTAGTACCCTGTAGTTCGAGATGGGCTTCTAGAATGGACTTTTTTTTCTAATATTTAGCGTTAACCTTAATAATTACAAAATTTTAAAAGAAAATTTAATTGAGCTTCACCATCTTCAATTACGAACGCATAATTCACTTCGTTGGATTAAACACCTACTTTCTAAGATGTAGGGCATACAAAGTTTAAAGTGGCAACTCTTCAGATTACTTTGAGACGACTAAGTGGCCCAAAAATATTAAAATCAAAATATTTGAGAAAAGTAATTAACGCATATCTAAAAGGTATATATTGAGTGCTTAATAAAACTGTTGGGTTTTAATATAACGTTTTATTTAGTTGAAGTATTTGTATAAATATACGAATATATACATACATACGTCATTCAAAGTTTTTGGTTAAGGAAGATCTAAACGTTGAATGTAAATACTTTTACACATAGGATCAAAAAATAAGTGCATTTGTCAAGTTTTATCAATCATGGAACGCTTGCCCATTAGCGAGAATACTCGAAGGCCATCTAACAATTTTAAAAGGTACCACTTGCAAAAACAAAAGTACCAAAAAATTCACCCTTATAGGTTTTCGTTTCATATTTAATAGCATATTTAATTTAATTGCATTTTTTTATAATTTTTTAATTTTTCCATCCCTGCTTAACATCCTACTCACATATTTCCATCCCTGATTTTGGCAATAACAACATACATCATCATACGTAACGTATAGCGATCTTCTCAAAAGCGTTTTTGGTTGGAAAGTTTTGATATTGCGCTTTATAGTCATGATCTTGCCCCGTGCAACTACGATCTTTTGCTATCGATGCAATCTCTCTGGCATACGATTAACTACTGAACAGGGTATCCGAAATTAGCTTGATTCGTTTTGGGTCCATGTTGCTAACACGCCCATGCTGAACTCGCAGCTCACGCTCTCTATTGGTTGTTTGCCTTTTGAAGCATTGCGTGGTCCACTATCTTATTGTTCACCAGATCTACATCGTAAACTGCATAGCAGAGATCTTTGGCGTAAGATGGCTGCTCTTTTCATTTTCCACTTTCTAGCATCTCCTTCCTCGTTTCTTTTGGAATACCCTTACCTTCGAGGTTGGTTTCGCCGACGTGTTCGTCTTCGAAATATCTGGCTTAGTGTTTCTGATTTGAGGTTCCTTTAAGTGAAGTGTGGCTTGGATTCGACTGCGTATTAGAAGACGGGGAGCTCATTTTCTTCTTAGGTTTATTCTCAGTTGTCAACCCCTCGGGAGACCCGATCCTCTCTGCCTCAGATCTATCTTTTTATACCCTCCACCACCATCAGTGGTGATAGAGGGTATATATAAGTTTGTCGTTCCGTGTGTAACACCAAGAAATATTCATCTAAGACCCAACAAAGTATATATATTCTGGGTCCTTATGAAATTTTGAGTCGATTTAGCTATGTCCGTCTGTCCGTCTGTCTGTCTGTCTGTGTAAAACACGCTCACGTTAAAACTAAGCAAAGGAAATCAACCAAATTCACCCAAAATATTTATTATTATCCTAAGCAGTTTGATATTGAAAATCAGCAAAATCGGTTCACAACGTAAAAAGTTATGAGTAAAAATTTCAGACTACCTCGAAAAAAAATACGTTTTTTTCATAATTCTTTTGAAGTTTTCTCAGAAACTACCAAAGATATTTCGCATTATTGTCACACATTATTTTTTCATGGCAGTGATCAATTATGTTGAAAATCTTTAGAATCGATCCAATATTTCCCATAGCCCCCATACAAAGGTATATATTCCCGGAAATTAGTTTATCGTTAATAACTCCCTCAAATATATCGGTATCAACACAAAATTTTGTACATGCAAATATAATATGAACAGAAATCATACTGTTAACGTAGGTCCTCAGGCGGTCCACAATTGGTCATAGCTACCATACAAGGTCCACTTCCGAAAATCACCTAAACGGACATATTTCAATGATGAATAAAGCTATTGTGATAAAATTCGAGTTAAATATGTTTTGTGTACATTCAAATCATTTCACCAAATTTTTTACGGATCGGTCCATTATTGGTCATAGCTACCATATAAGGCCCACTTCCGAAAATCACTTAAAAGCACATACATATTTCATTGTCAAATAAAGCTATCGTGATAAAATTCGACACAAATATGTTTTGTCTTTATATGAGTCAAAATTTTTTCCGGATAGGTTCATAATTGGTCATAGCTCCCATATGAGGTCCACTTCCAAAAATCACTTAAACGAATATATTTCATTAAATTCTAAAGCTATAAGGATAAAATTCGACTTGAATGTGTTTTGTGTACATATAAATCATTCTACCACTTTTCCCCGGATCGGTTCATTATTGGTCATAGCTCCCATATAAGTCCCACTTCCGAAAATTACTTAAACGCACATATTTAATTGTCAAATAAAGTTATCTTGATAAAATTCGACACAAATATGTTTTGTCTTTATATGAATCACTCTACGAAATTTTTTCCGGATAGGCTCCCACTTACGAAAATCACTTAAACGCACATATTATTATAAAGCTATCTGCATAAAGTACGACTTGAATATGCTTTGTGAGCATATAAATCAATCTACCAAATTTTTTCCGGATTGTTCCATATATGGTAATATTTCCTTCAAAAAAATCACTTAAACGCACATATTTCATTATCAAATAAAGATATCTTGATAAAATTCTACACAAATATGTTTTGTGTAAGGTCATAGCTTCTATACATATAAAGTCCACTTCCGAAAATCACCTAAACGCACATATTTCATTAATTAATAAAACTATTGTAGTAAAATTCGACTTGAATTTTTTTTTTGGCATATAAATCATTATACGAAATTTTTTCATTATCGGTTGATAATTGGTCACAACTCCCATATAAGGACCATTTCCTTATATGGGAGTTGTGACTCAAATGCTCAAATGTTCTGTGTACAGTTAATCATTATATTAAAATGTTTTCAAACTGGCCTATTAATATACATTTTTCCCGACCTAATTAAAATTAATTTGACATATGCATAAATGTTAGTACCCTCAATAAGGAAACAAAAATTTTGCCAAGTTATCTAAAAATTAGATAGTTAAATGGGTTTCAATAAAAAGTAGCTTGCTGGTTTTGGTTGGTTTTGGTTAAGATTCGGCATAGCCGAATATAGCACTCTAACTTGTTTTATTTTTATTTTCTATGTTTGCTTTTTTCCAGTTTTTTGGTCCGCGGGGAATGTAATATTCCCAGGTGATGGACAAACTGCCCTCCCTCAGCTTGACTAAAACTAAGACTGGTGAAAGACAGATGACCTATCACCACCCCCTATCCGCCACCCGGGACGCGCTCGGTAGGGAAAACGGGAAAACTTCCCCGAGGAAAAAAACGATAGTAAAGCAACAAAATTCGACAAAAACAAGAAATAAAATCTCTTTGTGCAATTTAATGGGGATCGGTCCATAATTGACCCCATCCTTTCAAGTTCCTCTCAGAAAATTACTTTAAAGTTCATAATTTGCTTTAAAATTCCGGTATATCAACAAAATTGACAAAAACATGTTTTGTAGGACCTAAAGCTCTCTGCCAGATATTGTGAGGATCAGTTCATAATTGATCCAACCCCCCGTACAAGGTCCCCATCAGAAAATAACTTTAACGCTCATAACTATAACTTGCTTCAACATTAAAAAAGAGCAACGAAATCCATCAACGAACTTCTTCAAAATTGTTGTAAAGCAACGAAATTCGACAATGGCAAGTTTTAGAGGAACTAATATCTCTATGCATGTTAAATTTTATGATAATAGCTCCTTGATTGACCTCAACTTTATGATAAGATCCCCATAGAAAATGACTATACAGCAACGAAATTCGACATAAACCAAATTGTAAAATTTTTTGAGGATCGGTCCATAATTGACCCTATATATGGTCTTCTTCATAGAATGACTTAATGGCCATAACTGGCTTAAAAATATCAATATTGCGATAAAATTCGTCATAAACTAGATCTAAAAACCGTTTCATCCAAGAATCAGGAAATAATTTTAGAGGTACTGAGCATCACAATCTTGAAATGAATAAGTCCTGGTTGATGTATTTACTTTTTTGACCAGGTGTGTATGGCTGTATATTGCAAGTATAAGCAAGTGTGTGCTGCATTTGATACTGTTCTATGTGTTAATGTGTATATGTATGTGTTTTAGACTGTTGTTCTATTTAGGTTGCTTAGTTTCTCTCCTTTGATGCATACTTAAGTCTTGCATCATTAGCAACGTCTTATGCATCCTTTGATACATACAAAAGTTAAAGCAGAAAAGAAATCGAAACTAAAAACTAAACACTTTTGTATGGTCTTCAACATGTTTGACAGAGAGGAAAATAAGTTAGTTAGTTTTTCTGTTCAACTTTATTGAGTAGCTTAAAGGCTTTTGAGGAAATCAGAGGAGCTGTCCAAACATATTTGTATAAATCTGTTAATCATTAAAAGTTATGTGTACATATACACAAGAATACACATATGAACATATTTTGTATGTATTAAATATTGTACATACAAATGGTAATGGTCTAAAATTTATATACGATATGTTAACATTTTATAGGATAGAACCATGTACAGTCGGTCACTGATATCGTCCTGTCTAATTGACAGGATTTTTTTTTGTCTTCTTTGTATAAAGGAAATCTAAGTTGAGAGATAACGTAACCTTTAGTAAGCTTTTTGTAAACATATTAATGACATATTACAGTCGAACTAGACCAATTTTCTTTTTTACTTCTTTGACTGTATTAATTGATAAAGGGGCCATAGTTTGTTATAGACTGCTTCTAAGGTTTGTTAAATTTTTTATATACAAATATGTGAATATTTTTTTCTTGATATATATGAAAGGATTTGTCTGTTCCTTCCGTTCTATATGACTAACTTGTGCAATTTGTATGCAGATGAGCTTAATGTTTTTTCTTTTTTCTTGCAAAGCATGGCCACCACCATTACTGTTACATTTGCTCAACAGTGCGTTTAACTTAAAGTCATTTTTCTTTTTAACCACCAAGCAGTTTTCCATACATATATTTTCTCTTCCTTCATATGCTTTTTATAGAAAATACTTATAACTATTTTAGAAAAATCCTTCTTCAAAGTACTTTATGTACAACTTTTGCTGCCATTTCTACTACCAATTTAGAAAACACAGCGTCAATTTGTTACAATTTGTGTTAATGTGGCATTTGTCTCAGTCATCGTCATCATCATCATCATGATCATACGAACATGGTTTTATACTTAAAGGCATATTATTTAGTTTTAGTCCTCTATAGTGTAGAAAAATCCATTGTTCCATAAAAACTACTCGAACTACTTTTCCAATGCAGACGACAAAGTTAGCTGAATAGTTTCTTTTTCTCTTTTGTTGGTTTTAAAGTAGCAATTTTTGCTGGAAAAATATAAAGTAAAATAAATAGACAAATCATGTTTAACCGAAGAACAGCAACAGAAGGTGTTGACTATAATGCTAATAATGGTCATCAACGTCATCATTGTCAGCATATTTTTTCCTTTTAGTTCCCTTCAGTTTTTTTTTTTCTTGTATTTTAATAGGCTACAACTGCTACTGTTGCAACTACTAAATGCATCATTAAATTGTAGTTTACATAAGACAAATTTACATACTTAATTCTTGTCAAACAGAAATGTAGAGAAATATTTATTGTACAAGTAGAAAAAATAAAATAAACTAACGATGAAATGAAATTTTTGTTGACAACATACTAGTAGCAGTAGTTGTAGTTGAGTTGATTTTGCAACCATTTTAATTAACAAAAAAGTATAAAAAAGAACTATTAAGCAAAGTTTGACATACATTGAGTCAATGTCAATAGCTAAAGTTTTAAATTAAAAATTTCTCGTAAATTTTGTGATGAAAGATTTTGGTTGTGCAAGGATTAAATAAACATTTTTTGGTCAGATTAAGTAAATCGCAGATACGCGACTGATTTTGAATAGTTTATTTAATTAAATTGTAATAAAAATTTAAATACAAGTTAAACTACTTCTCTGTTGACTTTTCAATTTGCATACGGGTCAGATTTGGCATATGACCATTTCCTTCATTTCATGCATATTGAAATTATTATAACAAATTTTATATTGTTTCATCGAACCTTAAACATATACATATTTTTATGATTATTTCATAAAATTTTGCAATATGATTTTGTATCCTTTCGAAAAGTTTAATGCTACAACTTTGCCCATTGTCTTTAAGGTTAATTGTTTTCAACAAGACAGGTTATGATAAATATACATACATATATATATATGAATATTCAATGAGTTTTGAAATTAATTTAATTATCAAAACTACTTGCTTTGTTATTAACACAACTTGCCAATGCATTCATTTTTTCCCAGTAAACTTAATCAATACCACAACAAATAATTGTTATCGTGAATTTGAAATGATAGACAAGATTTAGCAAAACTAATGATTTAGAAACGGTCATAGTCATAATAAAGCTTATAGGAGTAGTAAAGCTCATTTTATTATGTCAGTGATAACTAAGTAAAAATAAGTATGAGTGATGTATTCGGCCGTGTCATTGCATAATAAACGTATTTATTGTTGTATTCGAGGGAGTTGCTTTCAAATACCAAATAAATCTAATTAATAGAGAATATTTGTGATAAATTTCTTCCCTGTGCCACAGGATATTTTAACAATGCATTCTTGAAATCCATAACAAATCAGTTTATCGAAAATATTGTTGGTTGGTTAGTAAGTTAGTTAGTTAGTTGGTTTTTAGTTGGTTGGTTAGTTAGTTAGTTAGTTAGGTGGTAGTTAGTTAGTTAGTGTTAGTTAGTAGTTAGTTAGTTAGTTAGGTAGTTAGTTAGTAGTTAGTTAGTTAGTTAGTTAGTAGTTAGTTAGTTAGTTAGTTAGTTAGTTCGTTAGTTAGTTAGTAGTAGTTAGTAGTTAGTTAGTTAGTTAGTTAGTTAGTAGTTAGTTTAGTTAGTTAGTTAGTTAGTTAGTAGTTAGTTAGTAAGTTAGTTAGTTAGTTAGTTAGTTAGTTAGTTAGTTAGTTAGTTCGTTAGTAGTTAGTTAGAGTAGTTAGTTAGTTAGTTAGTTAGTTAGTTAGTAGTTAGTTAGTTAGTTAGTTAGTTAGTAGTAGTTAGTTAGTTAGTAGTTAGTTAGTTAGAGTTAGTAGTTAGTAGTTAGTTAGTAGTAGTTAGTTAGTTAGTTAGTTAGTTAGTTAGTTAGTTAGTTAGTTAGTAGTTAGTTAGTAGTTAGTTTAGTTAGTGTTAGTTAGTGTTAGTAGTTAGTTAGTTAGTTAGTAGTTAGTTAGTTAGGTAGTTAGTAGTAGTTAGCTAGTTAGCTAGTTAGTTAGTAAGTTAGTTAGTTAGTTAGTTAGTTAGTAGTTAGTTAGTTAGTTAGTTAGTTAGTTTGTTTTTTGTTGTTTGTTTTAGTAGTTAGTTAGTTAGTAGTTAGTTAGTTAGTTAGTTAGTTAGTTAGTTATTAGTTAGTTAGTTTTTAGTTAGTGTTAGTTAGTTAGTTAGTTAGTTAGGTTAGTTAGTAGTTAGTTAGTAGTTAGTTAGTTAGTTAGTTAGTTAGTTAGTTAGTTAGTTAGTTAGTTAGTTAGTTAGTTAGTAGTAGTTAGTTAGTTAGTTAGTAGTTAGTTAGTAGTTAGTTAGTAGTAGTTAGTTAGTTAGTTAGTTAGTTAGTTAGTTAGTTAGTTAGTTAGTTAGTAGTTAGTTAGTTAGTTAGTAGTTAGTTAGTTAGTTAGTTAGTTAGTTAGTTAGTTAGTTAGTTAGTTAGTTAGTTAGTTAGTTAGTTAGTAGTTAGTTAGTTAGTTAGTTAGTTAGTTAGTTAGTTAGTTAGTTAGTTAGTTAGTTAGTTAGTTAGTTAGTTAGTAGTTAGTTAGTTAGTTAGTTAGTTAGTTAGTTAGTTAGTTAGTTAGTTAGTTAGTTAGTAGTAGTTAGTTAGTTAGTTAGTTAGTTAGTTAGTTAGTTAGTTAGTTAGTAGTTAGTTAGTTAGTTAGTTAGTTAGTTAGTGTTAGTTAGTTAGTTAGTTAGTTAGTTAGTAGTTAGTTAGTTAGTTAGTTAGTTAGTTAGTTAGTTAGTTAGTTAGTTAGTTAGTTAGTAGTTAGTAGTTAGTTAGTTAGTTAGTAGTTAGTTAGTTAGTTAGTAGTTAGTTAGTTAGTTAGTTAGTAGTTAGTTAGTAGTAGTTAGTTAGTTAGTTAGTTAGTTAGTTAGTTAGTTAGTTAGTTAGTTAGTAGTTAGTTAGTTAGTTAGTTAGTTAGTTAGTTAGTTAGTTAGTTAGTAGTTAGTTAGTTAGTTTAGTTAGTTAGTAGTAGTTAGTAGTTAGTTAGTTAGTTAGTTAGTTAGTTAGTTAGTTAGTTAGTTAGTTAGTTAGTAGTTAGTTAGTTAGTTAGTTAGTTAGTTAGTTAGTTAGTTAGTAGTTAGTTAGTTAGTTAGTTAGTAGTAGTTAGTTAGTTAGTCGTTAGTTAGTTAGTTAGTTAGTTAGTTAGTTAGTTAGTTAGTTAGTTAGTTAGTTAGTTAGTTAGTTAGTTAGTTAGTTAGTTAGTTAGTTAGTTAGTAGTAGTTAGTAGTTAGTTAGTTAGTTAGTTAGTTAGTTAGTTAGTTAGTTAGGAGGTAAAATGAAGTTTCCTGTCGAGTGGTGAAGATCAACATCCCACCCACTACGATCACTAGTCCTGCTGAATATCTGCGAACTACTATCCTTTTCGGCATCATGCCAGAATAATATTAAACCTTCCAAGAAACCACTTCTGTAGAAGCTGTCAAGGCGAAGAGGAAGGAAGGAATTTTACACTACATAAGGGAGAGGAACAACTGAAGGATAAACTCCTTTACCAGTGAAATAAAATGGTTTGGATAGGGCTCAAAGTAGTTTTACAAAGGTATGAATGTAATGGACCCGACTATGTCATTAGTGAATTAAAGAAATACGACAATCCGCCCATCTAACCTTACATGCCAATTAAATATGTGGTTACGTTTTAATTATACCCTACACCACTTCAGTGGGGAGGGTATATTGGGTATGTGCTGATGTTTGTAACGCACAATAATATTGGTCCTACACCCACCTCATGTAAACCTTGTAATCAAACTACAGGTCGCAATTTTGAAGATAATTCAATGAAATTTGGTACATGATCTTCTATTGTCCCAGCGACGAAGCCTATTGAAAATGGTTAAGATCGTTCCATTAATTCACCTAGCCCCCATACAACTGAACCCCCCAATAGGGCTTGTAAACCTTGTAATCAAACTACAAGTCGCAATTTTGGAGATAATTCAATGAAATTTGGCATATGATCTTTTATGGTACCGTAGACAAAGTCTATTGAAAATGGTTAACATCGCTCCATTATTTCACCTAGCCCCCATACGACTGAACCCCCCAATAGGGCTTGTAAACCTTGTAATCAAACTACAAGTCGCAATTTTGGAGATAATTCAATGAAATTTGGCACATGATCTTTTATGGTACCGTAGACAAAGTCTATTGAAAATGGTTAACATGTTCATAATTATGTTTAATATACTAATATCTCGACAAAAAGCTGCAAAAACCAAGTTCTATACAAGATTTGATGACCCTCACGAATTCCATAATAATAGGTCCTCATATGACCCTAGCCCCTATAAAAAGCCCCCATCAAAATTTCACTTAAATGTCCACAATTTTATTCAACAATAAACGGCTTAAGTATGTATATCTGAGGCAATGTACAATTCAATTTAAATGCTTTATTATGGCAAATAAATCACATTATATTTTTGTCAAAGGTGTAGGGTATTATATGGCCGGCCTCGCCCGACTATAATTTCTTACTTGTTTTTAATTATTATATTGATGTACCTTTATACATACATACACACATATTAAGCATACATATAAAATATGTTTATTTCTGTTCATAATTATCATTAAAAATAATGAGATAGCTAGCAAATTCTTTTGAAACTAAAAGATTTGTTTTAACAAAATTGTTTTATTTAATATTACCACTTAATTAACACAATATTATATCTATTTGTTGTGGGATCAAATTTCATTAAAGTTAATAAAACCAACATATTTATTTAGACAAATGCAAATGAAAATTTAAATAAATCAATTTAATTAATTTTATATAGAAATAATTTAACTAAGTACCCTTTAAACTTAGTGCTCTAAATGAGTGATAAACTTCATATCGGTAAAAATGTGTAGTTCTCATTGCTTTATGAATAAAAGTTTACATCACAACAAAAGAAAACACCCAAGTACAATGCATTGTAGTCGCTCATATCATGACCTGCCATACATAAGACAGTAAAGGACCTGTGGTGTACACAAGCACACTCACAAATAACGTCATCATAGAAACATTGCTGATGAATGTTTACAGGACCAACTTGTGTTGACATGTCTTTTCCAAGTCTATTGTATTCTCTATTTTGTTGATAATAGTAGGTAAACAACAGCCAAAACAACAATAATATCAACAACAACTATACACATACATACATACATACTTGCAATATAAAGTACAAAGCTAAAAATGTATCAAGTATCCTTGTATCTTATACATGTGTGTATGCTGCAAGCTTGCAACAACATTGTCATACAGATATTGCCCTCAAAGCTATATAACACTGCTGTTGTTGTTGCTGCTGCTATTTTGACAAACAAAATACAGAAGAAAAAATTTTTCGTCCTTCGAATAAAAGGATACATTTGAAGTGGATACAAACGTGACAAGTGCAAGTGCAAGTACAACTAGAGTATACTTGAGAAATGTATTGGAGGGAGGAAGAGTCTGAACATATATACAGGCAGGAATATATAAATATAGTAATAACAAGTGTTAGCTTTTTATGGAATGATAATTCTATGAGTAAAATATTAAATTTTAATTATGTTAAAAAATATGTATTTTAATAAAATATTTACGATTATATTTTCCCGATTTATTTTGCTACAAAAATCAATAATATTTGCTTTATAATCCTATATTTAATAAATTAATTAATATTGGTATTAAAGTATAAAATTAAGAAGAATATGAGTTATTTTAATCCTAAACAAATTCTATAAACTTTTTAAAATATAAAAGCATTCGCCAGAAGTTTCTTAAAAAGCTGTTGATATTTAAGAATTAAGCAGCACTTACGGAAGGCATTATATGTAGACCTAATATAGAGTATAGTTCTTCAAAAGTCTTACACAGCTGTTTTGAAATAATGTGTATCCTAAAAATATCGTTTCGTATCGATCGAAACAAGTAGTAGTCGGAAGTGGATTACTTTAGTGTCTAGGTCTTACAAAAGAAAACTCAATAAAACTGGTGATGATCAAATGTAAGTTCGGTGCTGTTGCCGAAGTCAACATATGCCCCCAGAGCAGTGACTGTGAGACTAAGCGTTGGAAATGAGTTGGTGTTAAATGGGCAAAACGTGTCTTCCCCCACCCGTATACCTAGAGTGAGTGTGTCGGATGTTGTTCTCTATAAGTGTATCAGATGAATGTGAAGTGTGCTAGGTTGAATGATGATGGATGAAAGGTATCTTATACAAGTGATACCATTGAATTTTCCTTCCCTGACCAGGTATGTTCAGGGAAAACTCTGTTCATACCAGATTTACCACAGTGTGTTCGCTGTGAGTAGGACTAAAGACCTTGGCTTATTTCTTGGATTCGTACCGACTCAACAGAGGACATCCCAGCTCCGTGGTTGTAAACGGATCTCGGAAGTTAAGCAACGGCGCAGCAATGGTCAGAAATTAGATACTTAGCTTCAGTGCATGAGCAAAGTGCTTGTACATGGACCGGCAGAACAATTTACAACCACCCGAGTGTAAAGCCAACACGGCAGGTGTTCACGTAAATGACTTCGACATTCTAACCCTTAAATAAGAAAACAAGTAAGAAAGTATAGTCGGACTTGGCCGACTATTTGATACCCTACACCAGTTATGAATATTTAATGTGATTTATTATTGTTTTTGTCATTCCGTTTGTAACACATCGACATATTCATCTAAGACCCATAAAAGTATATATATTCTGGATCCTTATTAAATTCTAAAACGATTTAGCTATGACCGTCCGTCTGTCTGTTGAAAACACGATAGAGTACAAATGGAAGTAGCTCGCTGGCTGAAATTTTGCACAGACATTTTGTATTGAGTTTGTTTGGTATTGAAAATGGGCAATATCGGTCCACTAATTCGGCTAGCCCCCATATAACGTCCATATAGATCAGAAAATGACTTTAACGCTCATAACTGCCTTAAAGAAGCATCTATAGCGATGAAATTCGACATGAGCATATTTTATAGGAACCTTAATATCATTGTAAAATGTTATAAGGATCGGTCCATAATTGACCCCACCCCCCATATAAGGTCCACCTTAGAAAATGACTTTAACACTTAAAACTGTCTAAAAGAAGCATCTATAGCGACGAAATTCGACATGAACATATTTTACAGGAACCTAAATCGCTTTGTAAAATTTTATAAGGATCGGTTCATAATTGATCCTACCCCCCATATAAGGTCCTCTTCAGAAAATGGCTTTGACGCTCATAACTGCATCAATAGCGATGAAATTCAACATGAACATATTTTATAGGAACCTTAATATCATTGTATAATTTTATAAGGATCGGCTCATAAGGCAGTTATGAGCGTTAAAGTCATTTTCTGAAGGGGAACTTATATGGGGGATAGGAGCAAATGTGGACCGATCCCGATAAAATGGGCTGGATAGATTTGTATTTATATAATATATATAATATTTGGCTGTGCTAAATATCATTGCAATAACAGTGCTAATAAATGAATTGCGGATATTCAAGTCACTTTCTGAAGGGGGCTTTGTGTGGGGGCTAGGGTCAAATGAAGTCCGATTATTTCGAAATTCGGCAAGGTCATCAAGGCTTGTATAAAACTTAGTTGTGCGAACTTTCATCGAGATACATTTATATTATACATAATTATGAGCTCAAAAGCCCTTTTCGGGGGGTTCAGTTGTATGGGGGCTAGGTGAAATAATGGACCGATTTTAACCATTTTCAATAGGCTTCGTCCTTGGGTCAAATGTGTATTCCAAATTTCATCAAATTATCTTGAAAATTGCGACCTGTACTTTGATAACAACGTTTACATGGCCACACGGACATCGTTAAATCGACTCAGAAAGTGATTCTGAGTCGATCGGTATACTTTAAGGTGGGTATAGAACTAATATTTTAATGCGTTACAAACATCAGCACAAACGCATAATACCCTTCCCACTATAGTGGTGTAGGGTATAATGACGTAAAATCTCATCAAACGAGTTCAAGATTAATTCAGGGGTACCGCAAGGCTCCGTTCATTCCCCTACCCTATTTCTTATCTTTATAAATGACCTTCTATGCCAAACTTCCAATTCTATCTACTCTTTTGCGGATGACAGCAGTATCTGTCATTCTTATTTATTCAATTATAGGCCAAGCCCTCTTGAGATTGGGGCAATGAGGCGCAACATGAATGAATCGCTTAATCACGACTTGATTAAAGTCTCTGAATGGGGTCGTATTAAAAGAGTCGATTTTAAAGCCCGCAAGACTCAATGTTGTTTTTTATCACATAAACAATGAGGCGCAACATGAATGAATCGCTTAATCACGACTTGATTAAAATCTCTGAATGGGGTCGTGTTAACAGAGTCGAGTTTAAAGCCCGCAAGACTCAATGTTGTTGTTGTTGATCTTCTTACTATTTACACCACTTATATCCGACCGAAAATGGAATACAACTCTCATGTATGGGCCGGAGCTTCGAAGTCTATTTTGGAGCTACTCGACCGCGTACAGGAGAGGGCGAAGGTACTTATCGGTGACAGTAGGGTATCCAACTCTATTGATTCACTGGAGCACCGTCGCAACGTAGGGTGTATTTCACTGTTCTATAGATACTACAATGGAATGTGTTCCATCGAAATTAGGGAACTTGTTCCCGATACCCGTATATTCTTGCGTAACACACGTATTTCTTCAAGAACACACCCATTTGTGGTAGATTGGCCAGTGGACAGCACAACACACTCAGCAGAGGAGCTCAATATTGCCATTACATAGCACGCGTGATAGGGTAAGAAAATTCTGCTGACGCTAAGTTGATACACATACACACAGACATACAACAGAAATACAACAACAAAATTTTGAGAAAGCCGAATTAATGTAGGAGAACATGAGGGAACAGTTGATAGTTTTTTTATATATAGACTTTGATATACGCTGGCTGTCAAAATCCGTAATCAATATTTGACAGTTAGCATATACTTTATAGTTTGTAGTCATATTAGTATACTTTTATTTTGAATTGAATTCTGTTCTCTGCTTATTTACCAACACAAATAAAACTATGGTAGTATGTGTTTGAGCATCTCTGCACTACAGGGAAAATTCATTCTTCAACCGCACTGTTCGTATGTGGAATAAACTTCCTGCGGAGGTATTCCCTGCCACTTTCGATATAAAAAGATTTAAATC
Organism: Lucilia sericata; assembly: GCF_015586225.1. NCBI lineage: Eukaryota > Metazoa > Arthropoda > Insecta > Diptera > Calliphoridae > Lucilia > Lucilia sericata. The sequence continues at coordinate 158,600 of NW_023994313.1, read as the reverse complement.
AAATGTCCGCAAACACTACTCCCTCTATCCTCCTTCCCACAACCTATTTTCCTAGTTCCAACACAATGCTTCGCATAAGCAGGGGTCATCCCGTTAGTGTTGGTCCAATTAAAAAAAAAAATCTTCTAATTAGCTTTCACCAAGTTATTCAGGGTGCCAGTAAATTTGTGAGATGCCAGCCTTATCAACATCACGCCCATGCTGAATTCGCAGTTCACGCTATTGGTTGTTTGCTTTTTGGGTGGATTGCGTGGCTAGATCTTCTACCTTACTCTGCTGGTCTTTTGGAATTTTGCCTTTCGGATTATCAGCTCTTATACTGTATAGCAGGAATCGTCCCGGTGTCCTCTATTTTCACAGTCTAGCTTTTTTCTTATTTTTCGGCTCTTCTTTTGAGACACCCTTATCTTCGAGGTTGATTTCGCCGATTAGCTCGTCCTCAAAATATCTTGCTTGGCGTTGTCACTGTTATTCGCAGGATTCTAACTTGATATTCCTTTGAATGAGGTATGGCTTGGCTTCGACTGTATATTACTTAGAAGACGGGGATCTCTTTTTCTTTTTAGCTCTATTCTCACTTGTCAGCTTCTCGGGAGATCTGATCGTCTTTACCTTAGATATTAAAGCATTTTTAACTTCCTACTCAGTGATCTAGAAAGCTGTTTTTTAGTAATAGGTAGTTTAGCTATGCTATCACTCACCTTATTTACCATTTGCTCTACTTCATCATTTTTGGGATTTGGTATGATGGTGTTGTTATTCACATCTGAGGATTCAGAGTTGTAACCTTCACTTATAAACGCTGAAGTAGCTTAGAGCTCTCTCCTTTTCTTTCACGTATTTTACGTCATATTGCAACAAGGTGGCTAAAGTTAATATGTGATTCTCTCGTAAGATATTGTCGTATTAAAGTTATAGCTCACCTTTACTTAAATTACTACAACTGCAATCTCTTACTTACCTCTAATTCTTCTTAATGAAAGAATTTATGTCATTTCTATTAACTGATTAAATAATACCCGTTTTACATTTTAACTTCATCTCTCTATAGCAAAGTTAATTTGATAAATAAAATTGTTGAAGTCATGGTAGAATTAAAAATCAAATACTACAGTGAGTTTAAATTACTTGTCTACCTGAACGTGCTAAGAACACCACACGTCTCACAGCGGGGGCTAATTAATAAGTGCTTATAGAAATAAAACTCAAACAGAAATGTAATGCAAGTTGTGTAAACTTTTTTTAAATTTTTTTAAAGAATGGTAATGTTTATCAAATTGAATTGATTTTAATTTTCTGAAATAAATAAAACTTTTTAATTTACTTTTCAAACAACTCACTCTAATACAGCAATCTGGAATGGCTCTGGACAATTTGAAACAAATCCAAGAAAAACAGTAAAACTTATCAAATTGATTGTTTTTTAACAAATTACTTTGAAATACATATATTCTTTTTACGCAGAAAATAATGTCAAACGGTATAAAACAGACCCAAAATTTTTGGGTTTTTTTAGTATTACTGTATTGAGACATTTTTTTTCTACTATAAATTAAATCGAAAACATGTTACAAAAGTAGAACAAATTGAAAACAAAAAAAAAAAAAAAAAAAAACAAGTAAGAAAGTATAGTCGGGCGTGGCCGACCATATGATACCCTACATCAGTTATGAATATTAAATGTGATTTATTTTTCATAATATCTCATTTATCTTCAATATTCCCTTGTTCCGATACATTTAAGCAATTTATGGATGAAAAACTAATTTTCTGAAAGAGGCTTTATATGGGGGCTAGGGGCAATATGGACCAAGCCCGATAAAATTTTGTGAATATATTTATATTTACATAATATTTTATTGTGCTGAATTTCATCGCGATATTTGTGTTTATAAGTTAATTTGGGACATTCAAGTAATTTTCTGAAGGGGACTTTGTATGGGAGCTAGGGTCAAATGGGGCCCGATCTTTATGAAATTTGGCAGGGTTATCAAGACTTCTATAAAACTTAGTTGTGCCGTATTTTATCGATATATCTGTATATTTAACATAATTATGAGCTCAGAAGCCCTTTTCGGGCGGTTCTGTTCTATGGGGTCTAGGTGAAATAATGGACCGATTTTAACCATTTTCAATAGGTTTCGTCCTTGGGTCAAATAAAACGTGCGTTCCAAATCATCCAATTATCTTGAAAATTGCGACCTGTAGCTTGCGCACAAGGTTTACATGGACAGCCAGCCAGACGGACGGACGGACGGACATAGCTTAATCGACTCAGAAAACGATTCTAAGCCGATTGGTATACTTTAAGGTGGGTCTAGGACGAATATTTTTATATGTTACAAACATCAGCACAAATCCAATATACCCTCCCCACTAAAGTGGTGTAGGGTATAAAAACAAAGAATAAACTGTAAAAAGAAAAATTGAAACGATTAAATTTCTAATAAAATGACAAGTATTTTGTTTTCTGTTATTTTGCAAAATTGTTTTTCTATGTTGAAAGAAAAACAATCCTTGTTTTGACAGATTTTGTTTTTTTTTTCTCTTTCTCTCTTAAAACAAATGAAATTGAAGTAATTTCGTTAAGAAAATGAAATGTTTGACTTGTCAATAAAATATTTAAGCACATCATTATTTAATGGGTATTCAATGTAAATATTGATGTATATTATCAATTAGAAAGGAGGGGGCCAATGGAAATTGAAATTTAGATAAAAGAAAGACATTTAGTCTATTAGCATGATTCCTAGTAAAATATTGTTGAAAGTACAATTTAAAGAACGAATAGTACCCTTTCTAACGATTTTGATTAAAAAAGTACCAAACTATTTAAGAAAATTAGGTCTCAAATATGAATTGGTAGCTGAATTCGAAAGTGTATGAAATTTGCATGTCAGCCTTTAGCCAAAACTCTTCCCTAAGAAGCTAATTGGCAAAAAAGTCCCAAATATCTGGCCTGTAATTTACCCGCTTTTAACCCCTAAATATTAAAATATTTTCAACTCACGCTACTAATGACGTTCGAACAACTTGATACTTGGTACAAAAGTGTACTTGTGTTAGTTAAACGAAACACGATTTAACTTTCATTAATAGATTTCAAATAAATTTTACACCTTAAATTTTGGGACAATTCTGTTTCGTTTATGTACATATTATTTTTTATTACTGGCGTCTTATTACATTGACGCCATTTATCTGTACAATTTTTTTCGTGTATTCTTTTAATGTTTAGTTGATTTTTTCTCTTTATTTGTTGTGTGTATAAAATTTATTTTGTTGTTGATGTCCGTATCCTCTGTAGGTTACAAATACACCAGCAATAAACTACATTTTTATTATTCCCTATTATTTCTTCTTATTTTGTTTCTTATTTTATTTTTTACTTCCTTATGACATTTAAAAGACAAAAAAAAAAAAAAAAATAGCAAGAACTAAACTTGGTTATTATTCTTTTTCGGTAATAGAGTAATAAATTTAAGAAAAATAAAAAAGGATAACAAGGCCACATCTTGTAACAGTTTAACTATATTTTTATATGTATTTGAAGTCTTGTTATTTTTCTAAGGCCACTATACTAACTACACTGTTTATTTGAATAACAATTTATTAGAATGGTAGAAGTTTTATTTGGAATTTAAACAAGATTTTGGAGATTTTATATATAAAGAACATATTAGGTTAAGTTAGGTTTATAGGAGGATGCATATTGCACCAAGTCGTAAAGATACCAATACTGTTGTGAGCTGTGGGAAATGTTTGATGGTAAACCTGTGTGTCCACTTAAAATATGAGTCATCACACTAACCTTGAACTTGCTTATTCTCTCTCGTTAGGGTTGCCCCATATACCCTTCACCTTCATGAGAAGGTTATATGTAAGTTTGTCATTTCGTTTGTAATTTCCAGAATATAAAGTATATATATTCTGGGTCCTTATAGATAGCGGAGTCGATTATGCCATGTCTGTTGAAATCAATTTTTTGAAGACCCCTGATATCTTCGGGATCTAAATCTTCTATAATTCTTTCAGACATGCTTTCGAGAAGTTTTCTATTTAAAATCAGCAAAATCCGTTCGTAAATAACGGGAATATAAGCAAAAATCAGACACAACCTCTAAACATTTTGCATACAAAAGCACTATGGTGAAGGGTATGTAAGATTCTGCGAAGGCGAATATAGACTTCTTACTTGTTTTAATTCAGATCTCGTTGCGTCGAACGGTTTTGCGTTTGACAGGTTAACTACATCTTTGCCGACTACTTCCCAGTACCCCAGGGTATCAGGCTACACATGTGATACAAACCTTTCCCCTGGAAAAGTATTTGGTCAAAGCTCGTTTACATTTCAGTACGATCATAGATTTAACCTTATAACCTGATATCAGCCTAATTGCCTTTGGCTGTCGGTTAACATATTTCCCAGTACCCCAGGGTACCAGGCTACCCATGTGATTCAAACCTTTTCCCTGGAAAAGCATTTGGTCAAAGCTCGTTTACATTTCAATACAGTCATAGATTTAACCTTATAACCAGATATCAGCCTAATTTCCTTCTAGCTGTCGGTGAATATATTTAACCCAAATGGCACCATATTTATTATAATACAATTAACACATTGCGTTGTAGCACGGACTTCTTACTGGAAGCTAAAGTTGTGATAAGGTAGAGGGTAGTATAACACTGTTCCTGGGTTTTCAATGGGGAATCCCCCTTTTTGTCCACCAGTTTAGGGTGTTTGCTGTAATGATAAGCTTGAGCAGTTTGCCCAAAGTAAAGAGCTGTAAATGCTGCCTCATATCTTATAGGAGCAATAGTAGGAGGAGGAATATCTACCAACGTTTAAAGGGCCTTGGTAGACTTAGTGATACATGTTTTTTTATATCGCCCAAATTATTGAAACGCAAGTTATAATGGGACTTATCACGGACTTTTATAAAGCCAGTTTGTCATAGTAGGACTGTGGACTCATTTTGTGGTTTCCCTACATTGAGCCCAATACCGATGAGCCTTGTTGATCCTATCCTCAATGTGTTTTCTCCATTTTAACTTCCGATTAAGGATAACACCGTATTTAGGCACTCTTCATCCCTTCTACATAGAAGTATAACGTTAATTCTATTCCCGGTTAGGGTCATTTAGCATTGTGATTATCCAGGTTTTGGTCTATGGATTGAAAAACAGTATCAGTGTGAACGTACTCCAAAACATATTAAAAACTAAGATGGCCGGCCATAGCCAAATATAGTGGAAGGAGCTTGAATTCGTTATCCTCCTTGGCTGTATTAAAATATAATTGATCCAACTATTTAATATGTCTGAGGACTTAGACCCTAACCATACGATCTAATGGATCATGGTCAATTCTTTTGAATATAATTTTAAAGAAAATCCAAATTTAAAAGGAGACATTCAAATAGTACATTTTCATCATTTTATGCATGATGTGTACGTAGTGGTATCTGGCAAATATCTGGGCAATGTATCGGAAATCTAGGAAATCGCGTTAGACGTTACCTATAGTGGATTAGGTGTGAATTTAACAAAATCAAGACCACAGTATTCAGTGAACCTTACTTAAATGAAGCGGAGCTAATGTTGTATGATAGTACAAAATATCTGGGAGTAATTCTGCTAAATTTTTCGTGAGCTCAGCTACGAAGATTGAGCTCTATGGAATAATAGGAAGATATCAGTGACATTATGAAACTCATTTTCTAAGTCACTATCTGGCCCTAGAGGAGTAAAGATTTAATAGGCTAGGATATAAATTTCGGATATACTTAACGAACTTATCCGAGATGAACATCCGAAGCTGCACTTCATGTTATTTGGTCGAAGTGTACCAATACACTGATTGACTTTGCTCTTTACAGATATCACAAGGATCAACGTGATGTATTATATGCCCATTAAAGTAATTATATAGACAACCTGATAAACAAACATATATTTCAAGATAATCTAGACATGTTTGTCCTTATGAGAGTACGTCACGATTTCACATCGCCCTCACACAAATAGGATACAATTGGTTTTCATTATTTCTTTTGGAAATGGTTTATATCCATAAAATAAATAACTAAACAAAATTTCATCTATTTAACTTTATTAGCATGAATGAATATTTAAATTTTAGATAAAAACATAATAAAATCCTCAAAATATGATGATAAAATGTCTCCAATTTCATTTTATGGTATACGAGTAAAAATTATGGTGATTTATTTTTAATTTGGTTGACTAATTAAATGAAAAATTGTTAACAATTTAAGGCCAATTTTGTTTACAACATAAGGCAGATGAATAGAAAACTAAATTGAAAAAAAATTTTGGTTGCATTTTAAATTAATGAATAACTTTTAATGACTTGATGATGTTACAAATTCGCGGGGAGAAAAAATCCAAACATTCGTAGAATGAAATAAATACTTTTCATATAGGATTTCTAATACATATTACAAAGTTTTTTTACATAGTTGTAATTATACTTTAAACTTTTTAATTTTGCTTTTTGTTTCACTTCTAACACAACCTTCGTACCTTCCAATATCATACAATACAAATACAATTATGTTTTACAAAACCTAAAACAAATTTGGTTATCATGACAACCCAATTAATCCTTTCCTTCAAATACATATACATAATTCAAGAGAAATTTAAGCAAACTAATAGAATGTTATTAATCCCTTTTGAAAGATTTTCATAAACCTTTTAAGAATTTGAACAGCATTAAGAGTGAATGAATAAATGCCTGATTTGAAAAGCAAGATAAATACAAATTTTGGTATTTTAATATGAAACCTTTTTAATAGTAAGTATTGACCTGTTTTTTCTTTTATTACATATTGTTTGTTTGCATAAAGGTCCTTGACGTTGCTTTCAAAACGACTTGATATTTCATCTAAGATTACATGCTACTGATGATGATGAAGATGTGTGTGTGGGTCACTAACGATAAAAGAAATAAACTTTGAGTTGGTGTTATTTAATTCATGCATGCATAAAAAAAACACATACTCCTCTATATGTACATTATATTTGTTTGCATATTTACATATGTATAGGTTATGGAAATACACTTTATATGTATTTGTGTAAAGGACTACATACATAAACACAATATGTTTTGTTTACTGTATTAGATACATGCATATTTACATTAGGGTATAACCAAAATTAGGCCTTATCACTAAGCGGTAGCCAGTATTTTAATAAAGAACATATTTTCTCGGGTCACGGATAGGACGATTTGAAATTTTAAAAATTTTATAAAAGTTATTACCCTAATATACATACTTGCTTGTATGATATGTGAATAGATAATGTCATATCGCTATAAACATATGTAAGTTATTGTTATAAACTGGTATTGACTTTTTTCATCTTTTGTACGATGCACAGTGGTATATATTGCTGGATGGTCTAGTTTATGGTCTAGTCTATAGTCTAATTTTTAGTCTAGTTTATAGTCTAGTCTATAGTCTAGTCTATAGTCTAGTCTATAGTCTAGTCTATAGTCTATAGTCTAGTCTATAGTCTAGTCTATAGTCTAGTCTAGTCTAGTCTAGTCTATAGTCTAGTATTAGTCTAGTCTATAGTCTAGTCTATAGTCTAGTCTATAGTCTAGTCTATAGTCTAGTCTATAGTCTAGTCTATAGTCTAGTCTATAGTCTAGTCTATAGTCTAGTCTATAGTCTAGTCTATAGTCTAGTCTAAGTCTAGTATAGTCTAGTCTATAGTCTAGTCTATAGTCTAGTCTATAGTCTAGTCTATAGTCTAGTCTATAGTCTAGTCTATAGTCTAGTCTATAGTCTAGTCTATAGTCTAGTCTATAGTCTAGTCTATAGTCTAGTCTATAGTCTAGTCTATAGTCTAGTCTATAGTCTAGTCTATAGTCTAGTCTATAGTCTAGTCTATAGTCTAGTCTAGTCTAGTCTATAGTCTAGTCTATAGTCTAGTCTATAGTCTAGTCTATAGTCTAGTCTATAGTCTAGTCTATAGTCTAGTCTATAGTCTAGTCTATAGTCTAGCCTATAGTCTAGTCTATAGTCTAGTCTATAGTCTAGTCTATAGTCTAGTATAGTCTATATAGTCTAGTCTATAGTCTAGTCTATAGTCTAGTCTATAGTCTAGTCTATAGTCTAGTCTATAGTCTAGTCTATAGTCTAGTCTATAGTCTAGTCTATAGTCTAGTCTATAGTCTAGTCTATAGTCTAGTCTATAGTCTAGTCTATAGTCTAGTCTATAGTCTAGTCTATAGTCTAGTCTAGTCTAGTATAGTCTAGTCTATAGTCTAGTCTATAGTCTAGTCTATAGTCTAGTCTATAGTCTAGTCTATAGTCTAGTCTATAGTCTAGTCTATAGTCTAGTCTATAGTCTAGTCTATAGTCCAGTCTATAGTCTAATCTATAGTCTAGTCTATAGTCTAGTCTATAGTCTAGTCTATAGTCTAGTCTATAGTCTAGTCTATAGTCTAGTCTATAGTCTAGTCTATAGTCTAGTCTATAGTCTAGTCTAAAGTCTAGTCTATGGTCTAGTCTATAGTCTAGTCTATAGTCTAGTCTATAGTCTAGTCTATAGTCTAGTCTATAGTCTAGTCTATAGTCTAGTCTATAGTCTAGTTTATAGTCTAGTCTATAGTCTAGTCTATAGTCTAGTCTATAGTCTAGTCTATAGTCTAGTCTATAGCCTAGTCTATAGTCTAGTCTATAGTCTAGTCTATAGTCTAGTCTATAGTCTAGTCTATAGTCTAGTCTATAGTCTAGTCTATAGTCTAGTCTATAGTCTAGTCTATAGTCTAGTCTATAGTCTAGTCTATAGTCTAGTCTATAGTCTAGTCTATAGTCTAGTCTATAGTCTAGTCTATAGTCTAGTCTATAGTCTAGTCTATAGTCTAGTCTATAGTCTAGTCTATAGTCTGGTCTATAGTCTAGTCTATAGTCTAGTTTATATTCTAGTCTATTGTGTGGTCTATAGTCTATAATGAAAAAAGTAAGTCACCATTTTTAACTACGGTCTGGATATCAATGTCCAGTTCCGAGGGACATTTGAAAAGAAAAGTTTTTCAAATGGTTTAGGTTTTACTATACCAAAGGGGCCACCGTGCAATGGTAGTTTCCCGCTACTAGTTAGTTACTGTGTTGAAATTTCCTCTAAAATCACCAGAAAATCTGAAAGACGAAAAAATCTGCAAGAAGGTTAACGAAATGTACGCGCCAACATTTCACAGTCTAGACGGCGCCATTCAAAATTCAACGCCATTGCTGGATATTAAAAAAGCACAACTATTTATTGTAACGATGCTGGATACTTTTTTAGAATATATTCCAACTCCCAGTATGTGTGTGTGTGTTTGAAACAATTTTGTCATTTAGGGGTTGATCTTTTGTTTATTTTGTTTTTGTTTATTTGAAAATTGTTAGATTTTGCTGTTTTATAATTTTTTTTGGTAATTTATTTTTTGGCATCAAGGAAAAATCAATATTGGTTGAAATTAAAACAACTTTAATGTTTTCTATATGAAAGTCAACCAAAACTTGAACTTGTTTTAAATTCGATGTATTCTATTTTTTGTAGATTTTTATCTATAAAACAGACTAGTGAACTGTAAATCATTTGAAATTTTATTGCCAACAAAAATTCCCTTAGCTCATATTCTAACTAAACATACAAATGCATCAATATGAAAGTGTAGATATTACAGGTTTTGCCAGAATGTTTTTTTTTATATAAAAAAAATGTAAAAATAATATAAAAGGTAGTGGCCATAAAAATTTATAAAATTTAGTTTTTAAATATATTTTATGCATGTCCTTGTGTTCGTTTACCTTTTATTTTTGGTTACAAGTTCTGGTCCTGCTTTGCATCATCAGCGATTGTTCAGCAGCATTTGCCAACAGAAACAGTGGTCTCATCCTCAACTCCTTCACATCATCTGCTGCATCATTAAAATGCTGTCTCCCGAGACCATTAGCTAAAGATGGTTGACTGCATAAATCAAACGAAAAAGAAATGAAAGGAATGTTGAATGAATGAAGGAAGAAATGAATAAATGGACGAATGAACGTACGAATACCTGGAGTACTTAAATTTTAGTTTTTGTTCGATTTGACATGGCATAAAAAATTTATATTTCTGAGTCTGAGCGCTTTAGGTGATGCATAACTGGTTTTAATATGCAATTTAAAGTGGTTACATTCGTTGTTAAATGTTTGAGTATGAAAAGTGGATTTTACGTGAGTTTTAGTTTTATTTGAAAAGGTAATTTTCTCGTATATTGTTTAAGTGGTGATCAAATGTGATTTATTTTCTTAAATGTTGAATGTAGAGTAATGGTGATGATACGTCTATTAATTACATGTTATTTTGACACTTACAATTTGAGAATACTGAAATCGTTTTAAGCTTGAAAAATGATTGATTAATTAATTAATTGTAAAAATGCAATAAAACTATGGTTATTGACAAATGAGTCCGCTGATTGTTGGATTTACATATGTATGTATGCTTGCGTATATGAGAATGCCGATAACTGATCTAAATTGATTGTTGAATTACTATTTTTTTTAATTTTTTTTTGCAAAAATTTAGTCAAAATTTAGTTTCTAATGTCGTCAATATCTCTGTATGGGCAAACGCTGTTCACGATTTCATCTGTTTCCTGGAATACAGTTCAAATAAATTCATATTTTGTAAACGATTAGTCGAGAAGGAGTGAATTAAGTATCGTCCTACAACTTAAGGATTATTAGCTCGATTAAAATGCATTAAGGCTAATACTTATGCATATCCTTCATTCTATCGTCATCGAATGATAGTAAGGGCGATATAAAGAATTTGATGGAGTTGTTTCGACTATCTACAAATCCTGCTTGTATCCTTCCATCTATAACAGAAAGGAGAGTCGTATACTCTTCTGTTGGTACTAGATGTGTAGTTAACTTCAGAAACATCAATTGGTTGGTTGGTTATCATGGTAGTTCACTGCGCGCGAACAGTCAAGTGGAATCTAAGGGACTCCATTTTGACAGGACCACTCCACTTGCCAGATGTATTAGATCCAGCCTGTAGCCATGAGAAACCTCAAGATGTCATTAAGATATCTCACCAAGGTTGGACATGAAGTAACTGCCAAGAAAACTGTTTCTCTTCGCGGCTAGTGCATTGTCTTTGCAATTGCAACAGTACTCATTGAAGGGGAGCCCAAGCCGACTTGCATGTCTGCTTAGTACCCAGTGTCCTGTTCTTACTGCTATCAACTTCGATATATCCCGCCTATTTCGGGTTACAAGGTGTATTGTGTAGCCCCTTTATATGCGCCTAGGTTATTCCATCTATTTTCAGCCTTTTGAAGAAAAATCTGAGGATACTGCTTTTGATAAAATCTAACGGAGTTGCTACTGAAACGGCATTGGAGATATCAAGACCAGATCCCGTTCTGGCAAGTTAATCTGCCTGTTCATTTCCATAATAGTCCGTATGCGCAGTGATCCAAGCAGTGGTAGTATCAGACAGGTGACACAGCCTTGACAGATCCTTCTTGCATTGACTGACTAATAGGGAAAAGTGCCGCTTGACTGTCGCCAAAAATTCCTATGTTGTTATTAATATTGAAATTGTATAGCACCCTACACGCGCCAGAATCAACACCGCAGTTTATTTTGAAACCTATTATTCCAATGCATGCTGATCTCTGACATTTTCTGCAACGTGGTATTTAAGACGATCTGATTTTATGATATCCTAGTTTTGTGGCAAGCTGTGGAATATACTTCATATCGAGTAGACATTGAGAAATACTGCGATTTGGATGATGCTGAAAACAACGTGAAGAAAGTATTTTAATAACTAATTATTTGATTTGTTGTCGATTCAACTGGCCTTTTATTTCTAAATCAGGCTAAAGGCTGAGGGCTCATAGGTCGATAGGATTATTGGGCATAACATGAATTTTTAGACATAAATATCGACTAATGCGTACTGAAACCTTTCGATAAACACTTTTCTACTTGGATTTTTGGTTACCGAGCTACCAGTTTCATCCACAATATAGGTAGAAGGGCAATAATTCGCCATAGGGGAACATCTGCCAACACCGAATAACTTAAAAACAGAGTATTCGATTATTAACTTTTGTTTTAGTTTATGAAAACAAGAGTAATGTCAGACAGGTGACCAGTAATGACAGACAGGTGACAGATCCTTATTGCATTGTCTGACTAATAGGGAAGTGATATGAGTTTAGAGAAAGGGGTGCCGCTTGACTGTCTACAAAAATTCCTATAGGCTAACATTATCGCAAATAATTTAGACTGAAAAAGAGTACAGTTGTTGGACTGAGATACTTATCCTAGCTTCTTCACAGAAGACACCAGAACCAACACCGCAGTTCATTTTGGAACCATCTGTAAAGATTCTGGTGGTAGGTTGGTAGGTTACCCCTACACCACTCGCTCCTAGAAGGAACTCTGACGTTGTAAACATTGCCTCTACTCTATTAAAGTCCGTGTGTGGGGTAATAAAATCTAATGGTAGGTTCAAAATTTAAGGTAGTATGCCTAAAATCAGAGCATGTCCATATGTTCTTGACTTCCAACATCGGGATAAGTTAAGCCTCGCTGCGCTGCAGGCAGATATGGCCATTATATGAAGATCTAAAGGTAGAATGTGCAATATAGTATTCAGAGTTTCTGAAGGACTAGTTCTTAGAGCACCTGTTATTCCAATGCATCTCTGACAACAATTAGTTCTTCAGCGTGGTAGTTAAACGATCTTATTTCATGTAAAAATTATCTCCTGAAAAATGGTCTCAATTCCCTACTTATTGTGTTATAATAGACTCAGATAAAAAACCTACTTCCGAAGATTAGTTCAACTTTCTTAATTGTATATACCAAAAGTTGTACTAATCTTTATGTTATATTTATTAATTTTTATATCATATATTTTTTTGTTAATATAAATAAATTTATTTTTTTTTAACTTATTTATTTAAAAAATCTCTTTTTTACTTCTCTTTATTTCAGGTAAACATTTTGAAATGACTCAAGGCCACTTAAGAGCTTTTATTTAAATAAATGGAAATGTTAATGTACGGACGTACAATGTGTAGTAAGTACAATCTCAAAATACAATATCATACGTATGTATGTATGTATTGCTTTTTTGTGTTTTTGGAACAATACATGCAATGTGCTACAAAACGTAAAATGCATAAATTTTTCAAAAATATTAATATTGCTCATACTTTGTAAACATTGTCTACTACCCAGCAATATGTTTTAAATGAAATGAATAATAAACAAATTTTAATTAATTTTAAAAATATCATATAATATTTAACAATATCAAAGTGATTCTATAATGTATGTCGATCAGTTCGAAATCACTAAGAGAATTAGTTTGCTAAAACATTTTTTATAGGTATGTAATAAGATGAATTGATCTCCTTGGTAACATTTTTTTGAACTAAATAACTATTTAGTTTTCTAGGCGGAAATCTCTTTGCTTTGTTTTTGTTCTTAATTAATTCTGTCCCATTGTTCAACAGTACGTATGAATTTTGAGTATATACAAATATTACACATACGTCTATGTGACTACTAATAAAATATTCCACATCAAGAGACACAATTTTTTACGTGATCTACATTTTTAATTTTCATTCATGGAGTAAAATATTGCTTAACTAAAGGCATAAATTTGTTGGGTTGTTTTCATTAAAAAAAAAAAAAAATAAACCGAAAATAGCTCTTAAAAACATCACCGTCAAATGACCTTAAAAATAAAATAATAGACATGTGTAAGTGTACTTATGTTTATACACAAATATACTTATGTACATACGTACGTATGTATTCTTAGTATATTAATATATATGTTTTGGTGTTGTTTACTACTTCGGGCACATACAGTTCCAAAAACGTGTCCATATACTTACAGTGGAGAACAAAACTGAACCAAAAATTGGTTTAGTACTTGTTAAAGTGAAAGAGAGAAAAGTTGTCATTCTTGAAGATTTCGGAAAACAAACAAATTAAATCATTAGATACTGTATTATATAAATATTTGCATTGTGCAACAGTACGTGTGTTTAACGTGGATATAGAAATATTACTCATTCGCCTATGTATTGTTGAAAACATAAAATTTCAATCAGGGTTGGGGGGTAATGATTACATTTTCAATTACAATTACATTTGAAGTAATTGTAATTGAAGGTTTACCAATTACAATTACATGTAATTGTAATTGAAGTTTTGCCAATTACAATTACTTGTAATTGTGAATTTTGTTACTTATAATTACATGTAATTTGTAATTAGTAATACCTTAATTACAATTACAAGTAATTTTAATTGGAAACTTCAATAACAAATACAAGTAATTATAATTGGAAAAACTTCAGTTAGAATTACAAGTATTTGTAATTGGTTATTTCTCAATTACACATTACAAGTAATTGTAATTGACCATGTAATGAATTACTTTATGTAATCATTACCCCCCATGCCTGATTTCAATATTGAGTTGGTCAAAAGAGTTTTAATTCTGATTTCACATATCATAAGCTCAATAACATTTCTTTTTTGGTCTTGCAAAGTTTAACATATGAAATTCTCCTATTGTTCTTTACATATTCACCAAAAATGGCTTTTAGTCCCAAAATTATTTAAAATTTTTTCAGACACTGTAGAAATTTACTTTGCTCATACTTAATAGAAGATACTAAAATAACACATTCATACGTGACAAACAAACACTTAAGGATCTTTTGCTGTTTGTCTTTGTGGTCGTTGTTGTTTTCGATATAGTTGTTATTGTTGTTGTCGTCATTTTTTAGCATCACTTATATGTACTTAAAAATATACTTAAACTCAAAACACACAGATACACATACACACACACGTAAATACAAACAACACACGAACAGAGAGACATTAACACTTAGAAATATAAATAGAAACAAAAAGTAAAGAAAAAAACACAAGTTGTCTACAGGCAAAAAAGATGAAAAAAAAGGAACAAGCAAAAAAAACACCATAATTACAGGAACAACAACTACAATTTTCGTTTAGAAAGCGAGAACATAGAAAAAAAAACAAAACTGAAACATACATGGTAACACAAACTGACACACAATTGCAATTTGTTTATTTTTTTGTCCTCTGCTCATTTTCTATAGCTTTTGGCTAAAAAATAGAAAAAAAACTGTGCTGCTGCAGTAAAAGATAATGGCTTAAGCCTGAGTACTGGTTTTGTTAAAAACAAATACAGTACAAAAAGAAGAATTTAACCAGAATCAGTAAAAACGGTAAGAGCAACAACTTAAAAAAGATAGAAAAATAAAATAGGAAATGTTTTTATGCTTAAATATAAAACCTGGTAATGACAGGATTTTCTTTACCACACACACACACAATTAAACAGGATAAAAAAAAATAAGAACAACAACTTTCAACAAAATGTTGTTAGTTGAATAAAAGAAAAATAAAATTAAGAAACAACTTTGAATTTATATTTTTTTTTTACTTCAGGACTATATGGTTTATCCGTTGGTCTTTTTGCGTTTTTTAGAAGAATTTGCCTTTGAATGCAATTTGCTGTATTTTAAATTCGCGGATTTAAGAATTGTTAAATAGTAAAGCTGAAGTAAGTGAAATTATTATACTTTGCTTTTATATTTATTTGCTGTCAAGCTATACAAATTTGTAATTATTTAAAAACATGTACGTGACAGAATATCAGAGTAGATAAAATGGCTCTTAGCACTAGTTTTTAGGATTTACTATTGGACATTGTCAGTCTAATCATGTCTTCAAATCTGTAAAGGTAAAATTTGTAAATTAATCCCAAGGCTTATGTAGAACAAGTTCTATGTTTCTCATCACTTGAATCCGCAAATAAGAGTATTCTGCATCCCTTCTGATATCGTACTATCATTGATATAACAACAAAAAGTGGACGAAAGCTAGATTACAGGTAGTCGGGAGACTCTTGAACTTTTCCTGAACTCTCTCACTTTCCCGTTTGTACTCAAACTGGTCGAACAATTATACATGATCAATGCGGAGTTGATTTAGTCAACACTGCTGCTGTTCCTGTTAAGATAGATCATTATATCATTCGCTGGACAATTATTGGTTTCGATACCTATAAATCATATCCTCAGTATCTCAATTCACACTCCCCCATCTAAATAAGGAGGTTCTCCTTGATAGAAAATTGCCTTGGAGTTTAAATATATTCTCTAGATCTTCTAAAGCTATGACGGCATTATATGTTTGTAGGAAGGCTATTGGCATGCACTGGGGAATTAACACCGGAAATGTTAAATGTTTATATGAAGCGATAATTAAGCCGATAATGATGTATGCTGTAATTGTCTGATATACACTCGACTAAATATCCAACAGTAACAGCATTGTTTGCTATGCTAAACTAGTTACCTATTGATTATATTGCTAAAAAAACAGACAATGAGCACTGCAGCTAGATTGAGTACTTCTGGCAGATGGGACTTTGGTTCCAGGGTTCATACAATGGTGGTAGATATCCTCTGAAAACAATGCTATTGACTATTACAGTATAGTATAATCACTAATTATTCTGAACCTTTACATGTTGATGGCATTCATGTTTGGAAACCATGCAAGATGCACAATTGGGACGAACGACGAATTTTTCGGAACGAATTTTCGTCCTCAGATATAAAACACACTAATGTATATGAAAAATATGCACAATTAGTGCGTATGACGAAATTCGTCGTACGTAACAAACTGTGCGATAGGTTTATTTCTATTTCATATGCAGACGAGCAACGAATAAATTGGAGTAGAGTGACCCTCTTACATTTTGGTTTTAGATTTTTTAATTGCTTTAAGACATTTTAAAGCAATTCGCGATACGGAATGATTTATTATGTTTTAGTCGACGAATATACGCAACGAATCATTGTCAAGCAATTCGTTGTGTTGGACGAAATTGATCGTTCGTCCCAATTGTGCGTATACCATTAGTCTTCCATGCAATAACTTCTGTAGAAGTTGCTTAATCACAATCTTAATCCTACTATTCCACCTTTCCTTTCCATACAGATACAAAGGGATCTATGGGATCCAAGAAAAGACTGACTCCTGACATCAAGCAGTCTGTGAAACCTAACATAAGTTTTTCTAGTCGACTAGCGCTAACCAGTGTTCAAAATAGTAACGATGAATACTTTTTGAGGACAATCTATGGTCACCGATATGGTTCTCGATATTCCACAAGGATCAGGCCTAATTACTCGATCTTCACGAGCTATGTCGATCTATGTTTATAGATCATCTAAATTTATTTATAGAAGACTAGCATACCCTGGGTGCTTCGCTACCCTAACTTAAATTAAATACATACAAAATTTTTTTTACTTTTATAGAAAATTAAAATTGATTAAACATTTTTTTAATTTTTCAGTTTTATACGTTCAATATCACGTCATTAAATTCGCATTCAGTAAGAAGCTTGTATTTTTAGTTTCATTCATTTAGCTTCCATATTATAGAAAATTTCGAAAGTACTATTTGAAAAAAAAGTACTATAAAATACTTCTAATAGAATATCATTTAATCAAAAACTTTATGTTTCTATGTTCAATATTATATACAATTCAAAAAATATAATTTGATGAATAAAAAAGTACCAAAAGTCCCTTTCAGTAGATTCTCATTCACTAAGGCCACTACATTTTAAATTTTATTTTCAATATCTATGTTCAATAACGTAAAAATATAAAAAAGTACCGCTGGAAAAACGAAAAAGTACAAAAATCTCTCTCAATAAATTCTCATTTAATAAGGACCGTGTGTTCCCGTTAACCATTATAAAGAATCTAAAAGGTACCATTTGAAGAATAGAAAAGTACCAAACAGTTCCCACTTACAGAATATTATTCAGTCAAGACCATGTATGTTAAAATTAATGTTCCTAGGTTGAATATTTTAGAAAATTCAAAAAGTACCATTTATGGGATAAAAAATACTAAAAAGTTCTCTCTTAAAGAATCTTTTTCAATGAGAACCGTGTATGTTTAATAATCATGTGTTTTGAATTCATATTATAGAACATACAAAGAGTATCATTTCAAGAAAGAAAAAGTACCAAAAATGGAATAAATTTTACCTAAATTTTACTAATAAAAAGAGTACAATTTTTCCCCTTTTCGCTTAGAAATATACTTTTTCGAGAATTAAGTTTACAAAATGCTCCGTATTTAAATCTATATATCACAGATAAAACTCAAACAATTCAAATCTGCATTCATTTGTTCCAGAAAAATATTGTTTTCAAAAAGTACCAAACAATTTACACGAATTTGGTCCTATATAGGCCTTAGTACTTGAATTCCAAAATAATATACCAACAGCTTATTTTGTGTGAATAAATAAACTACTTTTTCAAACTTTATAAAAATTGGCTCAATGAGTTTTTTTAAATTTCCCGTTTTTCCCTTTTTGGTACTTTTTTTCCCCAGTGATATAACAAACATTTTATTACAATAAATATTACAGAGTTAGTCCGTCATTTAATAGGAATAATTCAAAAAACCGAAAAAGTTTTCTTAATGTGCTAAAAAAAGTACCATAAATACAGTTTTCTCCCTTTTACACCCAAAAAGAACTGAATTTTAAAAAAGTACGAAACAGGTGTCTCATAACTTTGGGAGATCTATCCAAAATATTTATAAAAATTTTATAAAAAAAGTTATAAAGGGCCAAAAAAGGTACCAAATCACCTTTGTTACACATTTTTACGCCTTAAAAGTACGAATTTCAAAAAAGTACCAGACACCCATTTGCTCATTTTAAGAGTGGATACAGGTGTATTTAAAATTTTTCTTGTATCACTAATATTGTGTAATAGGTCTCTTACTTATAACAGTAAAATTAAAAGTTTCTAAATACACTAACCAACATTAAACAAATTCGGTAGTTGTATTGACAAATATAAATATGATTGACTAAAATCTTTTACATCGATGTATTAACCACAGATTATCTAACTTAACATATACATTTAGTTACATAAATAAATATTATATTTGGTCAACTTATAAAAACTTACTAACAAGTTTCCTTTACATATTACTGAGCAAATATCCTACTAAACTGTAGTTAAACTTTCAAATATTGATTAAAAGTAACTTTAACATACATACTCTTCACTGCCCTGATTTAAAGTTTTTATAATCACCACAAAAATGGGCGGTATTTTGATTTAGTCATATTGTTTGTAACACACCGAATTCAAAATGATAGACTAGTTATAATTCCTCATTAAATTACCCATTATCATATTACTTATGTCATTATATTAACAAAGTAGTGTCATAAAAGTTAAATACTTATCTTACAAAGAATAAGGAAAAGAAGCCAATGTAAGTGAAGTGAAAAAACATATACAATTTCCTTAAGCTATGAATACACGGTTGTCGGATCTTGCAATGTTGTCAGAAAAATTTTCTGAAAATGTCTAACAATCTTACAATTTTACATAGTAAAACAATAATAATGTCACACATCTGAAAAATGTGTATTGAGTAATGTGTTTACTTTGCTATGCCAAATCATTGTAAGATAATTGTCTAACAATGAGACCATTGTCAGATAAATTATTTCTATTGGAAACACTGTACATTAAAAGAAACAATTAAAAGTTTAGTAAAAGCAAAACAGTTCCAAAACCACGGATCTGGCAACTTCTACCATACAACAATCTGACAACAGTATGTACTGACAATTTTTATTGGCGGATAGGTTTATTGTCTGCATGACAAAGAAATTGTAAGTTTTTCTTACAATCATGTCAACTGACAATATACCTGTTGCTAACAAATGTTCACAATGAAATTGTAAGTTTTTCTTACAATCTTGTGAACTGATAATATACCTGTTGCTAACAAATTTTCATTATATCTGCATTTCCATCACATTGCCAGACCTGACAACATTGTAAGATCTGACAACCGTGTATACATAGATTTAGCTTTACAAGGAAGATGACTATTGAATAAATATTTATGTATACTTATAAGAACTACCAACTAGCTTATTGCGGTACAAAAATTAATGAAATCGTTTATATAAGGTTCGTTACAGTCGATTATCACATCCTACTTGTTCTTAATGCAATATTTCTTCTCTACTACCATTTTTATTGAAACCTTTTAAATAAAGACATTTTTCAAGTTTCTCATATTTTACTTTTCTTCTTTTTTTTTTCTAATTGTATTCAATTTTGTTGACCACAAAATCTATTTCAATGCAGCAATTTTTCATCATTTGGGTTTTGGATATATATAAGTAAAAAAGCACTACTAAGTACTCTAGATGAAAAAACTATTGCAAAAGTATAAACTTTTCTTATTGTTACGTGTGTATGTGTGTGAGGAATTACATTTGTTGTTTCTATTTAGTTACTTTTTTCTCGATAAGTTTTTAAGTTTTTTTTTTTTTTTTTGCTTTTATACTAGTGGTAGTTGTTGTTATCAAAACTTTGATACTTTCTAGAGTTGTTATCATCTTTTGCACTTGAAAGTAACTTTTTACTGGTTATTTTGCATTTGATAACTTAACTTTTTCATTTCAAAGACATAAAGAAAATATTCAAATGCACGTACAACTTATAAAAGAAAAATATATATATTTTTTTGGTGAAAATAAAGTTACCCTACATTTAGTGGTTGTGAATAGCAGACTTTGTTCTATATATGATAAAGATACTAGCTATCGGTACTTGTTTAAATATTATTTATTAACTCGCCAAAAGCGGTTATTGGACATGCCATCAATGTATATTGGAAACATTGAAAGGCTATACACAATCATCGGGCGTGCCCGAACGCATACCAGACTCTTTGAATCACTGATCCCAGATAGAATGTCTTGGTCAAGCGGAACACTAGAGCAAATACCCGTAGGAAACATTAACAGAAATCTACCACCTTTTACCTAACCACAATACTTGTTTCCAGCAGCAGTTCGAGAAATAAATATGGCTGTTATAGGGTTTAACATATTTACCGCCAGCCTAAAGACAATTAGGGCGATATCATATGATAAAGTTAAATCCAAGACCGCATTGATTTGTAAGACAGTTCTAACCGTTTACATCATATGGATACCAGGCTACTTGGGAGTATTCGGCGATGAAAGTGTGAATATAATGAAGCTTGAGAAAGTTAACCTAACGAACGAGAAACCATTTGACGCAATGAGTATAGAGTGAAAAATATGGGTTATTCCAAGACAACCATCACTCGTCTTGGAATAACGAAACTGTGGTTAAAACCGCAAAGATCCAATAGGTTGACCCTAAAGAGAGCAGCACGATGAGCAAGTCTGAGGTAAGTATGTACCATCATCTTCCAGGCAAAAGTTCGAGCAATAATGGAATGCGTAAATTGGATTAGAATAAATATGGCGCCCACAGCGCTTAATATATTTACCGACAGACAGAAGGCAATTAGGGCGATATCAGCTGATAGAACTAAATCTAAGACCGTATTGGATTGTAAGAAAGCTTTAACTGAATACTCTCCCAGAGGTAAGGTTCACATCATATGGGTACCAGCCCACTCGGGAGTAGTCGGTAACGAAAGGGCGAATGTAATAGCTTTAAAGGGTAGGGAGCTCGAGGCAGTTAACCTGACTAACGCAAAACTATTTGACGCAACAAAAGCTGAACTAAAAATATGGGTGAGAGAATCCCATAAGGCCTCTTGGAATAATGAAACTGTGGGTAGAACCACGAAGATCCCATGGGGTGAACCTGATGAGAGCAAGACGAAAAATCTCCTCAATATGAGCAAGTCTGAAGTTAGTATGATGGTACGTATTCTGAGTGGACACTTAGGATTACGAGCACATCTATGCAAAATTGGACGTGCGGATTCAGACGAATGTAGAGCATGTGGAGAGGGCAGTGAAACTCTGGAGCACTTTCTTTGCCACTGTCAGGTATTCGTCGAAGTTAGATCCAAGTATCTTGGAAGTGATGTTATTCCGGAAATAACATTCCTGACTAACACTGATTGGAAGATTCTTAGGAATTACGTTCAGGAAACTGAGTTTCTGAACACTGAAAAATATTTCATTTAGTTCCTTTTTTATGGTAAGGAGCGCACAAAAGGCCCTATAGTGGCCTAGGTGTATTTCTTTGGATTTGATGTAGCATACATCCTCCTATCAACCTAACCATGTACCAACATTCTGTGTGGACACACAGGATTACAGGCGCAGTTATTCAAAATTTTACATGCGGATAGTGAAACTCTGGAGCACTTCCATTGCCATTGTTATTCTTTTGCCAAAATTAGAATAATAATTGTAGCCTTGTATATAGTTTACTTTTACCGAATAAAATTTATTAACTTTTTTTTTTGTCTATTTGGCGTGCTAAAAGTATAGAAATATTCAAAATATTTTTCGAATTCATTTATGAATGTATAAGAAATTGTTTGTGTGTAATAAATACTTGCTTTTTTTACGAAAAAGTTTATTCAATTTTTTTCTGTTACATATAACTTTTTGTAACATACAATAGCTATAAAAAGTTTTTTTACATAAAATATTTGTGATAATATTTTAGATATGAGGGTGAAAGAAATAAATATATTTTTTCGATAAAAAAGTTAAAAAGAAAATTGAAAGTTTTATTTTTGTGTAAAGTTTTGCAAAATTTAATTTAATTTTTTAAAATAATTTGAAAACCAATAATTATTTTTAAGTATATATGTATTTATTCCATGAAAGATATAATCAAATGTTGTTGTACATTTATTTAAATTGTACAAATATTCTTTTCCCTCATTCAGTTTGATTTATTAATTACAAGCTAAACCCAATATGCTTTGCTACAATGGGGCTTCAAGAAACCCCCCCAGGTGAAAGTCCGCTTTTTTCCACCAAAATGTTCAGGTAAATATTTAAGTACTTCGTGCAAAATTTGAAGAATTTAGTTCCATTAGTTTCCCAGGTAAACGAATTTTTGTATTTAATTAATATGGGAAGTGCCGCTCCCCTCATGGGTAGTCCGCCAATTTATTACCCAAAATGTTTAAATGGATGTTAAAGTTATTCGTGCAAAATTTTTAGATTCTAACTGCAATAGTTTCCAAGATAAAATAATTTTTGTATTTAATTTATATTGTAGGTGCCACGCCCCCTAATGCTAGTACGCCTACTTTTTGTCCTAAATAATTATATTGACACTAAATTTGCTCCGACAAAATTTGGGGACTCTAACTGTTATATTATCTCAAATACACGGATTTAATATTTTCTTAATATAGGCGTGGCTCCTCGCCCAATTGAAATTTCAAAATAAAAAGTAGTCTATTACCTATTCCAGACATACAAGAATGTTAAAATTTGAAGAAAATCGGTTCAGCCGTTTAGTAGTCTATAACGTTCAAACATACAAACAAACACACATTAATTTTTATATATATAGATGCAAACAAGTGAAACATTCTTCATTCAATTTAATCAAACACGACAAGGTCTTAAACTTTCTTAGTTGGTATATTATAAGGAATTTTGTAACTTTAATGAGCCGCCAAAGAACAATGCACCAGCTTTTGTATATGTATTTACATTTAACATTTGCTATCACTTATGCACCCTGATATTTTTACTAAATGGAAATTTATTACTTCCACTTTTTTAAACTTTTTTTTTGTGTTTGTGTGAAGTATTTTTATATTTCTTTTACAAACAACATTCATTATTAAAAACTATACTATATTAAATATTTATGTACGAAAGTATAAAGTTTTGTTATTTATGAAGTTTATTTATTTTTTATTAAAACGAAATGAAACCTATAGATACTCACACATACGTTTAAACAGACACCAACTCATAAAATAATTTATTGTATCTGTGGATGCAAATACATTGGTGACTTCACAAGTAGCAGTGATATCCACACAGAAAAAACTAAAAATATGTTTCAGTTATCAAAATAATTGTATCAAGCAAGTTTTGCACCTATCACCAAAATGATGATATCAATTATCAAATTTGTAAAAAAATTTAAAAAAAAATTTTTTTTTCCAAATAACGAATTAATCAGAACAATTAATATCAATAATTGAGACAAAATTTAAAATTGATTAATTCATTAATTGTATAAATTAAATATTTAATAAAAATAAAATCTAATTTTTATTAATTTATTAATCAAATGAATTAGTTTGTTTGATAGAAAATGTATTAAAAACCAATTAAGTTGATGATTAAAAAAATCAAATTATTAACTTATTACTCACAATGTTAAAGGAATGCTTGACCTTTAACAATGTGTTGAGCATTTACAAAAAATATCACTTTATTATCAAATTTGAACATATAAAGTGTTTTATAAATTGTCAGGAAACTTGAATATTATATGCCTAAAATCGTATTGACTATTTAAGAATTATAAACATTGTTAGCATAAGAAATCAAAATAAAATATTTAAAAAAAAACTAAAATAGTAAAGTTGGCCAGAAAATTTTTTTCAATCAATTAAAAAACTAATTGAATCAATTAAAAATATAATCAAATTTGTAAACTTAGGTTTTAAACAACGAGATAATTAAGACAAATAAAAAATTGCTTAAATTAAAACTAAAAAAAGAGAAAAACTTGTTAATTAAAAACAAGTAAGAGTGTTATATTCGGCTATGCCGAATCTTATATACCCACCATCAAACCTCGTTTGACTCGAATGAAACTTACTTATGTCTAATTTCATCTATATATTCGTATTTTTAGGCCAGTTATAAGCGTTAAAGTAATTTTCTGAAGGGGACATTTATGGGTCGATACTCATAAAATTTGGTAGACAGAATTTGGTTCGTATAAAATTTATTTGTGTCGAATTTCATCGCTACACTCGTATTTTTAAGTCATTAATGAGCGTTGCAGTCATTTTCTGAAGGGGACCTTATATGGACTGATCAACATAAAATTTTTTAGATAGATTTTGACTCGTATGGAAATTACTTATGTCGAATTTCATCTATATACTAGAATTTTTAAGCCAGTAATGAGCGTTAAAGTCATTTTCTGAAGGGGACCTTATATGGGGGGTAGGGTCAATTATGGACCGATCCTCATAAAATTTTGCACAGTGATTTTGGATCACTTATGTCGAATTTCATCGCTATATTCGTATTTTTAAACAAGTTATGGCTGTTAAAGCTGCTTTTCTAGGGGCCACTTGTATGGGGGCTATCCGAAAACGTGGACCGATATTGCCCATTTTCAATACCAAACAAACCTTACCTATAAGAAATATTTATGTGAAATTTCAAGCCTCTAGCTCTTTCCATTCGGACTCTATCGTGCTTTCAACAGACAGACAGACAGACAGAC
The DNA here is from genome assembly GCF_015586225.1 of Lucilia sericata. Taxonomy (NCBI): domain Eukaryota; kingdom Metazoa; phylum Arthropoda; class Insecta; order Diptera; family Calliphoridae; genus Lucilia; species Lucilia sericata. The sequence continues at coordinate 133,184 of NW_023994313.1, read as the reverse complement.
AGACAGACAGACAGACAGACAGACAGACAGACAGACAGACAGACAGACAGACAGACAGACAGACAGACAGACAGACGGACGGACGGACGGACGGACAGACGGACAGACGGACAGACATGGCTAGATCGTCTTAGAATTTAATGAGGACCCAGAATATATATACTTTTGTGGGTCTCTGACCAATATTTCGATGTGTTACAAACGGAATGACAAAATCAATATACCCCCCATCTTTTTTGATGGTGGGTATAATAAACTACTGATAATTTTTTCTGTGCATTAGTTGTGTTTGTTTTTTTATGCATGTTTGAGCATACGTACGAGTGAAAGAATGAGTACAAAAAAGCTCATTTGAGAGCTCACTGCATTTCGCTGCACTAGAGTGAGGGTTATTATCAACATCGTTTACAAAGAGTATATCCGTGACGAAAGACGAATTAGGTTGTATGACGTTAGTGGAAATCACTGTCTTCGTCGAACTGCTGGGTTATTACAGATTTATTTAGTTGGACAGCCTCAACATACGTAAGTAACTAAAGTATCAATAGTTAAATTTCAAGGACTTCATCATCCACCACCATCATCAAAATATTGGTCATAGGACCCACAAAATTATACATATTCTCGGTCCTTATTATATTCTAAGACGATCTAGCCATGTCCTTCCGTCTGCCTGTTGAAAACACGATAGAGTACGAACGGAATGAGCTAGAGGATTGAAACCACAAATATCCACAAATATTCTCTATGAAATTGGACAAAAGCAAGTTTCTTATGAGCCAAAACCTCTCTCCTGACTTTTATGAGAATAGACATATGATTGATCTCCATATAAGCTCCCACTTTAAAGCTCATTACTGACTGAAAAATACGAGTAAAGCGATGAAATTCGACACACATATATTTTATACGAGTTAAAATCTCTCTACAAAATTTAATGAGAATCGATCCATAATTGACCCTAGCCGCATATAGAGTCCTCTTCAGAAAATTATTTTAACGATCATTTCAGGCTTAAAAATACGTGTACACTGTACAGGTATGAAATTTGATATAAGAAACTTTTATAGGAACTCAAATCTTCCTACCGAATTTCATGCGGAAAGTTTCGGTAACTTACCCGACTTACGTTAACGCTAATTACTGATATAAATATGCGAGCAGATGAACCAAAATCGGTCAAAAAAAAAGTTATGAAAAACTATCAGTTAATTTGATAAGTGATCATGATGTTAGGGGAGCATTGCCTTTATGGCATACGGTTAAATGATGGGGTAAATGAGATTCGGCACAGCCGAATATAACACTCTTACTTGTATTTAATTGTTCTTATGAATCGATGTAAACGGTAGATGAATAGTTGTCTTAACGCCCTTATTTGGCTCCATACTTTAATTGTGTAAAATCCATTAGAATAGGACGTTATAATAACTTGTTAATGAAGTAGGAGAATTGATTAACATTGTATGTAAATATCTTCAAAAGAAAAATCAAAAAACTTCATCTTCATTTTTTCATTTAAAGTGAAAAGGAATGCATTGTGAAACCTGTACGTATACGTGTTAATTATTTACTGATATTATAAATATTAAGTATACGCCAAAATTAAATTTTTCAAGTTTTTTGCTATTTTGATCTTGAATATGAAGTTTTATAGATTTTATATGTTCACAAGTTTTCTTCTTTATGTTAAGAGCAACCATCAAATTCCGAATGGTTTATTTTAATAGTTATAAGACAATTTTTGGTTAATTTTAAAAAAGAGTTACCCAATAAATTTTTGACCCCTACTCATGCAGTGCATTTTGCTGGAACTAGGAAAATAGGTTGTGGGAGGGAGGGTAGAGGGAGTAGTGTTTGTGGACATTTGATTTAAACCTTTTAACATCGAAAGTGGTGGGGAATACTTCTGCAGGAAGTTTGTTCCACATACGAACAGTTCGGCTGAAGAATGAATTTTTCCTGTAATGTGTTGCGCGGTCCACGGGCCAATCGACCACAAATGGGTGTGTTCTTGAACACAGCCGTGTGCTACGTAAAAATATATGGGTATAGGGAAGGAGTTCCCTAATTTCAGAGGAACACATTCCATTATAGTATCGATAGAACAGTGAAATACACAAATAGTGAGAAGATCAGATGGAGTGAAGTATGTCTTACACCGTTTCAAAAAACCGAGACACTTGAATGCTTCTTTCGACAGTTGGAAAAGGTGTTTAGTCCATCGGACATCGTACTGTATTTTCATGCCCAGAACATCAAGAGTTTCTGATTCCTTAATATTTACACCACCCATAAATATAGATGGACTAACATTATCTGCCATACGTTTATGTGTTAAAAAACAACATTGAGTCTTGCGAGCGTTAAAATCGACTCTGTTTACACGACCCCATTCAGAGATTTTTATCAAGTCGCGATTAAGCGATTCATTCATATTGCGCCTCATTGCCCCAATCTCTAAAGGGCTTGGCCTATATTTGAATGAATAGGAATGACAGATATTGCTGTCATCGGCAAAAGAGTAGAAGATAGAGTTGGAAGTTTGACATAGAAGGTCATTTATGAAGATAAGAAATAGGGTAGGAGAAAGAACGGAGCCTTGCGGTACCCCTGAATTAATCTTGAACTCGTTTGATGAGATCCCATCTATAACAACTCGTATAGTGCGATCACTGAGAAAGTTCGAAATAAATCGACACCAAATGCAATAAGTTTTGATACAAATGCACCATGCCACACTCTATCTAACGCCTTGGAAATATCTAGAGCCATTACTTTACTTTCGCCAAAATGGTGAATGGAATGTCACCATTTTTCCGAAAACAGAAAGTTGCTATCTATATGCACTGAACTGTTGCAAGGAAGCTACTACAAAAACATGCATTTATGTAGATACTTAAACATACCAATGCTTAAATGAATTTATATGTATGTATGTTTGCATACCTATAAATATGTATGTATTTATACAAGTGTATATGAATGTGTTTGTTTAGTATAAACAAAGTTACATATTACACATTTATAACTGACAACTAGAAGGCATTAATAAATCATGCCACACAAAATATAAGTAATGAAAACTTCTTCGCATATATTCATTCATACATTTACATTATATACATAATTGCCATATACATGCATAAAATAAATATTTTACAATAACAATAATAATAACAGCCAACAACAACAACAACATAAACTTTTATTTCCCACAGATATTCTGTGTATGAATGTATGTATGTATTTATATTAATAAATTTGCATTCACACACTTGCATCCAACTATTATATGTGTATAATCCTGCAGTTTGAAGTGAATGTTCTTAATTTGAGATTCAACGTATATATAGTTTTGAGTTTCTTCTGGTTACATTCTTTTTTGTCAATGTTTGTCAAGCCACTTAGAATCATGATTTGATTAAGTGCTGTCCGTCGGATCTAAGTTTTATCGGTGTATGGTACCATTGTCGAAACTTGTATTTAGTTTTAACATGAGGTTGTGTGGCCTCCGGTGGGTTAGTGGTTAGTGTTCTAGACTGGTAGACCAGAGGTGGTGGGTTCGATTCCTACCTGAGGCACTGGTTAGGGAGCGCACAACAGGCCCGATAGTGGCCAAGGTGTATTTCATCGGATTTGATGCAATTCATCCTCCTTTCAAACTAACAAACTAACTAACATGAGTTTGTCATAGAAGGAAATTAATTGGATTTGAAATTAGAAATTAATTCTGTAATAGTTTACAAAAGTATGAAAAGTGACGTCAGTGTAAACTTAGTGACACTAATATAACGATTAAAAGCATTTCAAAGAAGTTAGAAACTGTTTATAAGAGATACGTACATTGTCTTCTTATAAAACTGCTGGGTCATAGGTTAAATTTAAAGAGGGTGTCAGTATATCAATATATATCTATATGTATGTGTAAGTCCTCATATACGTACATACATACATATATTTGCGAATGCAATAATGACTCCAACACTGTTTAAATACTTGTACATTGCACTTTTCCCAGTAACGGTAAAAGTATAAACATGAACCGTAGTAACAAATACTCCTGCCACTGCAACTGCCACAACGACAAGAACAACAACATTAAGATAAATGTTATGGCAAGTAAAATGATCATAAAATTTCATTTAAAAACATTTTATTTGTCTGTGTTCTTTTATTTTCCTTAATGTTTTTTGTATGTTTTGTATTTCTTTTTTTTTCAAGTCTTTCTTTAATTTTTCTTACTGTGTCCGTATTGTTGGTGGAGAAACTTATGAAAATAAAAGAAATGTTGAAATGAAAAACATCTATAAATACATTCGCATTACAATTGGATTTTTTAATGAACAACTTCTTTTGTTTGTTTTTAATACTGAAAAATCAGAAAAACATTTTTTTTCACTCTATAATTTAATAACTGTGGCTGCACTTTAAGCTGTACTGAAAATTACAATTTTCTTTAATTACCATTAATTCGTTAGTTACCTGCAAAAGTTCCGGAACAGAAGTTTTTATAAATTATGTACAAGTTCTAGACAAAACAAAATCTATGTAAAAAATTGTATGGGTATCGGTTCATAATGGACGCATATAAGCTCCCCTTAGTTCAAAAGAGCTCGGTCCATAATTGACTTAAGCCATATTCCAAATATCAACCTGATGTTTATAGGGGAGCATTCCTTTTACGGCATATGGTTTGATGGTTGGTATATTCACACTCTCACTTGTTTTTGTAAGATTTTTTATACATTTCTACTGCTTTTAAAGAAATTTCCCAACAAAAGCATGAAAATGACTTTAACTTATCCAGCAACTTACTTTTCAATGACAGCTTATTATGATTTGCTTACGTAGGCACTTATTTTGAATTTTTGCTTCAGCACCCGGTTACGCATTTTTTGCGAAACCGGGTGCTGATGGTTTGATGGTTGGTATATTATATTCGGCACAGCCGAATATAACACTCTCACTTGTTTTTGTAAGATTTTTTATACATTTCTACTGCTTTTAAAGAAATTTCCCAACAAAAGCATGAAAATGACTTTAACTTATCCAGCAACTTACTTTTCAATGACAGCTTATTATGATTTGCCTACGTACGCACTTATTTTGAATTTTTGCTTCAGCACCCGGTTACGCATTTTTTGCGAAAAAAGATAATATCTTTATTTCACAATTTGTAATAACTTATTTAAGTACTTATTTGTAAGCGAACATGGTAAGTGCTTTCCCCTAATGATATCGTTGAATTTTTTGCTTTTTACTCATGACTTTCCAATGGAAGTTTTTGCTATTTGTTGGGAACAGTTTATTTCCCTAGAACCTCTCCTTTGTGAGTACTTCTAAAAGAATAACATTTATCACCACTTCAAAAGTGGCACTAAGTGAATTTTATTTACCTTGTGTGGAAGTGATGTTTAATGTCTTCCGAAGAAGTGAAAGTATATTTCTCTTATTAGTGTTAATATTATTTAATATTATTAAAGACTATAATACTACAACTTCACTTCCAAATTATTTTCAAACAAGTTAGAGTGCTATATTCGACTATGGCGAATCTTAAATACCCTCCACCAGCAAGCTACTTTTTATTAAAACTATCTAATTTTCAGATAACTTGGCAAAATTTTTGTTTCCGTATTGAGGGTACTAACATGTATGCATATGTCAAACAAATTTTAATTAGGTCGAGAAAAATGTATATTAATAGGACAGTTTGAAAATTTTTTAATATAATGATTTATCTGTACACAGAACATACTCATACTAATTACGAATTAATTGGTATTAAATGATTTTCAGAAGTATACCTTATATGGGATGATGAATATAGAATGATTTATATATACAAAATACACATTTATGTCGAATTTTATCCCGATAACTTTGATTGTCAATGTGCATTTGAGTAATTTTCGGAAATGGTCCTTATATGGGAGTTGTGACCAATTATCGACCGATAAGGAAAAAATTTCGTATAATGACTTATATGCCAAAAAAGTCGAATTTTACTACAATAGATTTATTAATTAATGAAATATGTGCGTTTAGGTGATTTTAGGAAGTGGACTTTATATGTATAGGAGCTATGACCTTACACAAAACATATTTGTGTCGAATTTTATCAAGATATTTTTATTTGATAATGAATGAATAATTAAATATGTTCTTTTAAGTAATTTTTTTGAAGTGGACCTTATATAGGAGCTATTACCATATATGGACCAATCTGGAAAAAATTTGGTAGAATTATTTATATGCTCACAAAACATATTCAAGTCGTACTTTATCCCAATTGCTTTATTATTCAAAGAAATATATGCGTTTAAGTGATTTTCGTAAGTGGACTTTATATGGGAGGCTATCCGGAAAAAATTTCGTAGAGTGATTCATATAAAGACAAAACATATTTGTGTCGAATTTTATCAAGATAGCTTTATTTGAAATTTGGTGGAATGATTTGAATGTACACAAAACATATTTTTGTCGAATTGTATTCTAATAGCTTTAGAATTCAATGAAATATATGCGTTTAAGTGATTTTCGGAAGTGGACTTTATATGGGAGCTATGACCAATTATGGGCCTATCCGGAAAAACTTTAGTAGAGTAATTCACATGCAGACAAAATATATTTATGTCGAATTTTATCACGATAACTTTATTTGACAATGAAATATGTGTTTTTACTGATTTTCGGAAGTGGGCCTAATATGGGAGCTATGACGAATAACGGACCCATCCGTAAAAAAAAATTGTAGAATGATTTGTATGTATACAAAACATATTTGTGTCGATTTTTATCCCGATAGCTTTTTAATTCAATGAAATATATGTGTTCATGTGATTTTCGGAATTGGACTTTATATGGGAGCTATGACCAATTATGGGCCTATCCGAAAGAAATTTCGTAGAGTGATTCATATTTAGACTAAACATACTTGTGTCGAATTTTATCAAGATAGCTTTATTTGACAATTAAATGTGAGCTTTTAAAAGATTTTCGGAAGCGGGCCTTAGATGGGACCGATTGGGATCTACGTTGATAGTATGATTTCTGTTCATATTATATTTGCATGTACAAAATTTTATGAAATTAAAAAAATTATGAAAAAAAAAGTAATTTTTTGGAGGTAGTCTCAAATTTTTACTCATAACATTTTTCGTTGAGAACCGATTTTGCTGATTTTCAATACCAAACTGCTTAGGATAATAATAAATATTTTGGGTGAATTTGGTTGATTTTCTTTGCTTAGTTTTAACGTGAGCGTGTTTTACACAGACAGACAGACAGACGGACATAGCTAAATCGACTCAGAATAAGAATAGCTAAATCGACTCATAAGGACCCAGAATATATATACTTTATTGGGTCTTAGTAGAATATTTCTTGGTGTTACACACGGAACGACAAACTTATATATACCCTCTATCACCACTGATGGTGGTGGAGGGTATAAAAATAACATAAAAATTACTTTTTGAGAATGATTTCAGATGTAGTGAATTTGAAATCTGTTAAAAAGGACATCCCTCCTAAAAATGCGCACTGAAAAGCCTGTGTTAAAATCATCACTTGTGCAGGTCTTTTTCAGTACTTCTATAGAGCAATTTCTACTTCTTTTTCTTTATATTAACATAGTACCCTTTCAAAAGCCAACAGGAGAAATTATACGTACAGGAAATTCTACGATTTGTAGAAAGTGGTCTTTAGAAAGTTTTAAGTATTTGAGGCAAATGTAAACATGTTTTCCTATAGCCAAAAACAACAAGATCATTATTTGATAAGATGAAAGCTAGTTCGGACCTACAGGACTTCGGATTCATCTGCTGCAATTTAAAAGGGTGTAATATTTAAAGGATTCACAGAAATGTCCATGTAGATGAGCCCGTTTGGAATTACTTAATATGAAATCACCATTATTGCCTTGTTATGTCCACGAAAATAAAAAACTTGTCCCCAGACAAGTTGATATTTTTATTGGATACCACACTAAACATTTATGTAGACGTTATGGTTGAGCCTAAATAACAAGGACTAATATTATCATCAGCGATCCAGTGTCATACCTTAACAAATGCACCCTTATGGCTCAACAACGAGAACTTTTTTTCTCCTATTCCTTTCATCAGATTTGCAATTTGTAGTAGTTTTTTTTTTCGCTCAACAATAACCTACAATAACTTAAAGTAAAGTAGTAACTTGATATTGTTTATTAAGTTAAATTATGAAAACTATGCTGACATTTTGTTTTGCTTATTTTTAATTCCATAAATGTAATCTCATCATACTACTAACTGGAATTACATTTATAATATTAATTCTAATATTATAATGACTACAGAATCTTTTTTTATCTGATTTAAAGAATACACCGGAGCTTTGACTGTATCATATTCACAACCTGCTTTTGGCCATTTTATGTATTTTTTCTTATAATGACCAACTACTGCTGCTGCTACTGCAGCAATGTTGTTGGTGATAAACTTTATTTTTTTCCATTTTACGTTTTGTTTTCAAGGGAAAAACTACTTACAAAAGTACGTTCGCAAATTTAATTTTTAGTTGAAAATACACATAAAAAATGAGTTGCAACGGCAAGGGCTAAAGCAAAAAAATAACGAAGAAAGTAAATTCGAAAAGATATAAGAATTGTTGTGAACTAAAATTGCAAATACAAACTTTTTTTATCTGTAAGTATGTTAACGTACTATATAGAGTAAGTAAAAATTACCAGTGAATAATAGGCCTTGTTAAATGTATTATTCTAACATACAAAGTTTGCTGCTTCAATTAGTAAAGAAGTAATCGTATTTTTAGTTTTTGGGCGGAAATCTATGAAAAAAGCTCTTCTAAAAAGTATGCAAATGATTTGTGATATATGCTGAGAGAGTGCGACGAAAACTCAAATTGAGATAGATTGGTGCTTACCACTTTAAATATTGGAATTGATTATTATATAGACGGGCATGACTTAATATACATACCTTTTGTAACATTTTAATTTATTGCCCAATGTCAATGAATTCATTAACTACATAAAAAGGCCTTTAAAATTAAGGCCTCACTAATTCTCTTCAGCCTGCTGGATACATAAGTATGTGCATGTTCATAATAAAGGTTTTTGGTTCATATTTTTAGTAGTATACACTACCACTCAACTTATACTCCAACAACTTCAATGCGATACGAGTATTTATACATATTTGGGTTATCTTTACATGCAATTAATTTAAAAATTTTCAACGCACTTTACCAGTTTATTCACGATTTATACGCTTTTATTTAAAACGAAACGAAGAATTCACAATAACAAACATTGCAACTACCAATAGTCATTTCAGTTCCACCAGCACTTTTACCACTTCCATGACCTGAAGCACCAACAGCATTCAGTGTTTAAGTATTTTAAGTATTAAATGATTTTTCATTTATTCCATTTCGCTTCCTTAGTTATGAATGAACCGAACTGCTTCTCATTTTGTGATAATAATGAAGTACAGTGGTGAGCAAAAGTATTCGAACAAATAATTTTAATGGTATTATTTAGGAAAACTACAGATCGATGTATTGTATAATATTTTGATGATGTTCAGTATTTTATAATAACAATTTCTAAGAGTTAAATTAATATTGAAGGCTGCATAGTGGTTTTTTTTTGGTAATAATGTGATAACACGAAAACTATTTCAGATACCATAACACATAGACAACACAGATTTTTCTAGTAAATTTACAATTGTTCGGCTTTGTAAAATTATTTCTTTATATTTTTACCGATCATAAGTTGATACCCCTCTGCTCTAAGCTAGGTTAGGTTAGGTTGATAGGAGGATGTATACTACATCAAATCCGAAGAAAAACACCTAGGCCACTATCTGGCCTGTTGTGCGATCCTTTTCATGAAAACAAAATTGTAGACAGAATGTATTATTTTTCAATGTTCAGAAACTCAATTTCCTGAATGAAATTCCTAAGAATTCTCTAATCAGTGTTAGTCAGGAAAGTTATTTTCGGAATAACATCACTTCCAAGATACTTGGATCTAATTTCGACGAATGACTGACAGTAGCAAATAAAGTGCTGCAGAGTTTCACTGTCCTCTCCACATGCTCTACATTTGTCTGAATCCATACGTTGTGATCATGTGTATCCACTCAAAATACGTACACAATCATACTAACCTCAGAGTTGATCATTTTGAGGTGATTTCTCGTCCTGCTCTCATCAGGGTCACCCCATAGAATCTTTGTGGGTCCACCCATCTTTTCATTATTCCAAGAGGCCTTATGGGATTCTCTCACCCATATTTTTAGTTCAGCTTTTGTTGCGTCGAATGGTTTTGCGTTTGTCAGGTTAACTGCCTCGAGCTCCCTTCCCTTTAAAGCTATTACATTCGCCCTTTCGTTGCCGACTACTCCCGAGTGGCCAGGTATCCATATGATGTAAACCTTACCTTTTGGAGAAATCAGTTAAAGCTTTCTTAGAATCCAATACGGTCTTAGATTTAATTCTATCACCTGATATCACCCTAATTGCCTTCTGGCTGTCGGTAAATATATTAAGCCCTGTGAGCGCCATATTTATTCTAATCCAATTTACGCATTCCGTTATTGTTTGGACTTCTGCCTGGAAGCTTGTGTTATGATTAGGTAAACGGAGGTATATTTATGTTTCTGGGTCTTCAATATAGAACCCCAGGCCATCCGTGTAACAACGTATTCCTACTGGTATTTGCTCTGATGTTCCGCTTGACCAAGACATTCTATCAGGTATAAGCGTTTCAAAGTTTCAGACATATTCTGTGTCTGGTATACGATCAATCATGTCCGATGATTGTGTGTAACCTTCCAATGTGTCCAGTGTACATTGATGACGTGTCCTATAACCGCTTTTGGCCAGTTCGTCTAAAGTAAAGAGCAGTTCGGCTGTAAGCGCCGCCTCATATCTTAAATATGTTTCAATGGGTGGAATATCTAGCAACGTTTCGGTAGCCATGGCAACACTTATACCCAAGCAGCATGTACGCTGAACTCCCTATAGTAGTTTGATATTACACTTTTTGTCCAAAGCAGTCCACCAGATAATTGAAGCTCTAAGTTAACTTGGTTAATTTAGAAAAACAAATTAAAACTTTTACTTCTCACTGTTTTTGAATTTCGTCTACAATTGAGTTCACTTCGCTTTGATGTTAAATTTATTATATTATCTTTTTGTATTTTTTTCCTCATTTACGATATCGGTTATCTGTTTTTCGTGTTCCTTTTTTTATTTTGGCTGTATCACGTTCATCACGTTTTTACTATAACACACTTATGATTTTATGGATTCAATTAAAGGTAACCAGCCAGCTGTGGGCGTGAGTATGTATTTCTCTATATATAAATGCGTTTTCATTTGCATATGCAATGATTTTCTTTAAAAAATGCAACTTTTGCATTTGGTTCACTGAATTTTTTTCCATTTTATATTGATACCTATTAAAAAATCATAAATATTAATTTGTTATAGTTTGTGATAAAGGTAACAAATTAATTGAAACAAATTTAAAGTATATTAAATTAAGATTTAAAAAAGTTAAATTGCAATAAATGGTTAAGGCAGTTAAAAAGATATTTAAGGATTTTATAGTGTGGGGAATTAAAACAAATATTAAAAGGAAAGTACGTTGGTCTCAAGTTTATATGAACACCTAGGCCGCCGGACGGACGGACAGACAATCGTATGTGCATACATTGATTAATCAACTTTCAAAATAATTGTGAGTCGATTAAGTCATTGTGATATGCTCATATGATCAATACTCGATTTGTAAAACTTTCAAAGCGAAATACGGCTTACGAAAAAGTGTTTTTATACCGTACACTACTATAGTGGGGAGGGTATTATGCGTTTGTGCTGATGTTTGTAACACCCAAAAATATTGGTCCTACACCCACCTTAAAGTATACCAATCGACTCAGAATCACTTCCTGAGTCGATTAAGCTATGTCCGTCTGTCTGTCTGTCTGTCTGTGTGTCCATGTAAACCTTGTGCGCACTCTACAGGTCGCAATTTTTGAGATAATTTGATCAAATTTGGAACGTGAGATTCTTTTGGTCCAAGGACGAACGCTAAATGGTTGCAATGGGTCCATTATTTCACCTAGCCCCAATAAAACCGGACCCCCTGATTAGGGCTTTTGACCTCATAATTATGTTAAATGATTTACTATCTGTACAAAAAATGGCGAAACTTAGTTTCTTATAAGTCTTATTAATTTCATAAAGATCGGGCGTTATTTGACCCTAGCCCCCATACAAAGTCCTCTTCAGAAAATGACTTAAATGTCCACAATTAACTTAATTGGCACAAATAAGTTTTATGTAAAAATTTTTCCCAACAATTAATTTGATAAGGATCGGCTCAATTTCTGCCCTAGCCCCCATACAAACGGAGCTTCCGGTTTGGAACTTTTATCTCTTAACTACGTCTAATATACTATTATCTATCCAAAAATCAGTACAATGTGCTGATGTTTGTAACACTCAAAAATATTTGTCCTTAAGTATACCAGACAGACCAGCCGGACATGTCTTTGTAACCGTGTTAACCTTTTGTGCACGCTACAGTTCGCAATTTTTAATATAATATAAAGTTGTCACATCCTCTTCTTTGGATCCAATGACGAAGGCTGTTGAAAATTATTGACATCCGTCTTTTATTTCTCCTAGTCAGCATACAACAATTCATGAACAGACATTATTTGGAACCTATGTAAGATTCAACATAAATGCCTAATTATTGAAAATGAATCGCATTTAATATTCGAAATTGGTGTAGGGTATCATATGGTCGGCCACGCCCGACTATGGTTTCTTACTTGTTAGATTTATGGTAGTCCTGACCAAATGAGTAATGAGTGTATAGATCAAATAAATTATATTTTTAATGCTTCAGGTTGTCTTTTGTTACTCCATTATTCATACCCTCTTCAAAAAAATAACTTCTTTTACAACCCCCAGGCTAAAATAAATGATTTAAATTATTCATAGAAATATTACAATAGGAATTTAAATTGTATGCAATTATTGTTATTATTTTTTCGTTTTATTACGAGGTTTGCACCAGTGCTGATTGACCAAACCTATTTTAAAACCAACTGAGACCAAGTAAATAATAACCTTCCTCATCCTCAACATCAGCTTCCTCATCATCAGCTTTTCATTCATTATCACAATGAGAAATACAACTATGGAGTGCATTTTTTTCTTGTTGAACAAATTAAAATGAACATGCAAACCGGAGATGAATGAAGAATACCCGTAAGGTATTTCTAGCCATAATAAACTATAAATTAATATGTGGGCCAGCCACTCCGTTGGCCACTCATCAACACAGTACAATATAATTAAACTTATACACACATACATACATACTTTCAAACATACATATAATCATACATACGTACATATTTCAAATACTATACTTATGATAAAAGAATTTCTAGTTTTCTCCCTATTCCCCCTATTTGTGGTAGTTTGTTAATTATGGCATGAAAAACAAAAATGTAATTAACTTTTAATAGAAACCACAAAACCACATGCAATGGTTTAAAGTCATGAACAAAAGTTTGCTAAAGGTAAACTACAGGACAGGTATACTAAAGAAAAAAATAAGAGGAATCCTTCAATATTGAGCAGAGGGAAATAAGAATGAACAATTTTTAAACGGCCCACTGAAGCATTGAACTATTTAGGTAATACATTTAGAGAGTGAAAGTAATGTTTTAATAGTTGCGATAATATTTAATCCGTTTAAGCTGCCAGTTGCAAAAATTTAATCATAAACTACTAATTATACCCTACATCAGTGTACTGGGGAGGGTTGATTCTAAAATAAATCGCCTTTAGCATAGCTCATTTGGGTCCACTTACAGGTCCCGTTGTGATACTATTTGTGATCGCACCAATTGGTTAAGGTTGCCTTCAAGTCAATTCGTTGTTCTAATAAATTCGTGGGTGTTGACCAGTTGTTACCGCTATGAGGTTTTTGAGATGAAGTCTACTACATTTAACGGAAACGTATACGTTATGTACTTCCCCAGGGGTATGTTACCTTGATGAATCTTTCCCCATCTTGGTGCTTGGAAAAAGAGGAGCTTCCAGTACATCTAGTCTGCGGGGACAATAAACTGGTGACGATCAAATGTATCATCGGCTTTTGCTAGGAATGATTTGATATGGAGTCGAACCAGAGAACCACATAATCTGGTACCACGGGTAACGGTAGCCCACAGGGCAGAGTTTCGGAGTTTGTTTTATCCCTGTTATTGGAGAGGTCGCTTCTCGGTGCACGCCGAGGAGCGACTGTGGGACTAACCGTTGGAAGTGAGTTGGTGTCAAGCGTATATGATACGGGATGGATGTAGAGGTATGCGTACCATATCCATCCGTATACCTAGAGTGAACGTGTCGGATGCTTTTCTCAATTAGTGTATCGGAGGAATGAGAAGTGTGCTGGGTTGAATGGATAAATGGTGATGGATGTATCTTATACAAGTGATAGCATTCCGTTTTTCTCTCTTGTCGGGGTAAGTTCAAGGTTTACAATCTTCATATTCGATTTGCCACAGTTTGTTCTCTTTGAGTAAGAACAAGTCCTCAGCTAATTTGATGGATTCATGTTTCGGTCTATCGATTACGTCTTTAGGTGCATTGATCAAAATTTTGGCATGACCTTTCCTTTGTGGCATTTAAACTTGGAGTGTGAAAGTGCCTTAGTTGGAGTAGTTCTAAGTGCATTACATCTCTAGGTGCTATTGCCGACCTATCTGCGTGGTTGTAAAGGGAAGTGATGTTTTTGTATCTCGGAAGTTAAGCAACTATTCAGAGATTAGATAGCTCGAAAACTTGAGCAAAGTACTATGCAAAGTACTTACACGCCACCGGCGTGTAAGATACACAAAGGGGCGGTGGTGAGTCGTCAAAAAACCTCACCGTGTGGATGAAGAAGACCACCGTAAGGTGTTATCGTAGAGCACTTCGACATGTTATACACTATGTACATAAGTACATTTGCTCTTTGGTTGTCATACATGTGGTTTAGCTATTATATGATCCGTCCCATATCTTATATTGATTATAACTAAAATTTCCTTTGTGTCATTTAAACGAATTGCGGTGTTCTCTGCTTCATTCTTTGCCATACTTTGATTGTGAACAGTGCCTTTGTTGGAGTGGTTCTAAGTACCCCTGTTATAGCAAACATTTTCATAACACGCTCGAACTATGAGAAGTAGTCATGAGAATGTGAAAGTCTTTCGTTCCATTAGTCTCTCATCATCAGACTCATCGACTCGCATATTAGGAAACGACTTAGTGTCTTATTACGTTGATAGCCGTAGTGAGACACTAAGACAGTCAACACGTCTACTCTAAAGGTCGGTCTACAGGGAATTCTTTACATGATGTTGTCCGAGTGGGAGCCTTCTTAGACATAGAAGGTGCCTTCAATAAGGTTGATATACTTCTACCTTATTGAAGGCACCTTCAACTGGTTAGTAACTATGTTAAATTCTGGAATAGTTACGGCGAGTCTTGGTAACAAGTTTAATTCCAAGCATGTGGATCGAGACCACCACAGGGCGGCGTAATTACTCCACTACTTTGGCTCATTGTTTTTTACAAGATTCTTATTGATCTGGACAGCAGAGGGACTAAAGTTGATTCTTAAGCAGTCGTTGTTGCGATACTGGTATCAGGAATTTTCCCAGATGTGATTAGTGATATTATGCCCGACTCTACAGGCTATGGCCTAGGAGTTAATACAAGCAAGACAAAACTGATACTATTTACAACGAAGACCAAGATTCCAAGCTTCAACCTGCCGTAGTTTAAGAACTGCATTCAAACAGTACTAAAAATCTAGGAATAATCCTAGACTCTAATTATTATAGAAACTTAACATCCAACTTAGAGACATACAGAAGGCAACGATCGACGGTATATATCGAGGCTGAAAGCGGTAATTATTGGACACTAGGTGATAGGTACACGTGCAAGTCGGCTTGGGCTTTCCTTCAATGAACACTGTCGCAGCAGCATAAACATGGAAAAGGAAACGAGTTTTCACCTTCTCTGCGAAGATATCTGGATCAAAACTTAATGCGGCAGGCTGGGTCTAATACTGTACAATACTACTTCTGACGAGTGGAGTGGTCCTGTCAAAATGGACTGTTCGCGCGCAGTGAACTACAATAATAGCCAACCTTGATTGTTGTTTTGCCTTCTCCAACGCAGGCCACCAAACTGGTAATTCATAATATAAGATTGGTCGTATAACCAGTATACATTTTTAGAGCTACCCCGGTTGAGACCTATCGCCTTTTTGCAGCAGTATAATAGTAAATAAAAAAGCTTTAAGTTGTTTGGTCTTACCTGTACCGACTGCGTATGGAACGGCTATAGTACCGTTCTTATTGAGTTTGCAAATCCAGTCTCTATACAATCAAAGTTTTTGGATGCAGATGAGCACAGATTTGTTCCTGTAAAGTTCTTAGAATACACAAACTTATAACACCCCTTCATTTAAGTCCAAAAGCATTTTACTGTACAACTAATTTGCGTTGGGCTTAAAGCTAATGTATTAACAGTTGTTGAAAATGTCTATCATATTGTTGTAGATAAATCATAACAATTTCCTCTAAATCAAAACACATTTCATTTGTTAAATCATCACTCATGCCCTTAAAACTAAAAACCTCAAGAGTTTTTATTCTAATTAAGGTAATAAAATAGAGCTATACCACCTACACCTTCCAGCAGCAGCAATGTAAACTTTGACTTATCTAAAATTCGTTTTCTCAGAAACAATTTTGCACAGACCATAAATATTTTGTAGCTTAAAGTATTTTTACAATCGTTTTCATGTTGATGTGGTTCTTATTTTTTGTAAAATTCCATTAAAATCCTTGAATGTTGGCATTTAGACTGTTTTGAATGTGGCTCGGTTTGTGCGTATTTCAATCTCTGTTGCATCTTTTGTTAATATTTTTCGTTTTACATATACTACCTATTATACAGTACATATTTTGTGATGTTAAAGTTTAGAAAATTTTTGACATTTGAAGAGTTTATATTATTCGGAAGGCAAAAAGAAGTAGAAGAATAAGCTAAAATAGTAACTGGAGAAAAAAAACTCTTAGCAGTACTTACGTCTATCATTTGGTATGCAATTCTTAACCTGTCAGAAAAGGTTGTTTATGTTCCCGTAACACTTTTCTGACACATTGTATTCAGCACTTTAACATATTGCTTTTCAATTTCCCCCAAAAATATATAAACTTTTGAATAGAATTTTGTGTAAGAACTTTAGATGTTTGAATTAAATGAAAAATCATAAAGTGTGTTCAATGACTTGTATTTTCTTTTTATTTCACAATATTTTTTGTTCTCTATAGTAAAGAATCATATGTGTTTAAGAGTATTGTAAATAAAATGGAAGTTATTTGTTATTTTATATTAATAAGTGTCAATTTCATTGTATTTTTATACCCTACACCACTTTAGTGGGGAGGGTATATTGCATTTGTGCTGATGTTTGTAACGCACAATAATATTGGTCCTATACCCACCTTAAAGTATACCAATCGGCTTAGAATCATTTTCTGAGTCGATTTAGCTATGTCCGTCCGTATGTCCGTCCATGTAAACCTTGTAATCAAACTACAGGTCGCAATTTTGAAGATAATCCAATGAAATTTGGCACATGATCTTCTATTGTTCCAGGCTATTGAAAATGGTTAACATCGGTCCATTATTTCACCTAGCCCCCATACAACTGAACCCCCGAATAAGGCTTGTAAACCTTTTAATCAAACTACAGGTCGCAATTTTGAAGATAATTCAATGAAATTTGGCAGATGATCTTCCATGGTAACGGAGACGAAGCCTGTTGAAAATGGTTAACATCGGTCCATTATTTCACCTAGACCCCATACAACTGAACCCGACAAATAGGGATTTTAAATTTATAATTATGTTTAATATACTCGCATCTCGAAAAAAACGCTGCAAAACCAAGTTTTGTACTAGCCTTGATGACTCTCATGAATTTTATAATCATAGGGTCTCATTTGACCATAGCCCCTATACAAATCCCCCTACAAAATTTGACTTAAATGTCCACAATTTTATTCAACAATAAATGGCTTAAGTATAATTCAAGGCAAGGTGCAATTCAACTTAAGGGCTTATTATGAAAACAAAATCACATTTCATTTTTGTAACAGGTGTAGGGTATTATATGGTCGGCCTCGCCCGACTATAATTTCTTACTTGTTTTACTTTGGGAAAGAAAACACTTAAGATTGGATACTTATGCAAGTAAGAGTTAACTAGAGAAAATCATTTGTGAAGCAAATGTTAATCAAATCAATAACTCCTAACTAATTTTATGAGGTTCGCTCCACAATTGATCCATATAAGGTTCCCTTCAGAAAATGATCTTAAATTTCAAATCCCTTTTACAGATACAATTTTTATACCCTCCACCACCATGAGTGGTGATAGAGGGTATATACAACTTTGTCATTCCGTGTGTAATACCAAGAAATATTCATCTGAAACCCAACAAAGTATACATATTCTTGGTCCTTTTGAAATTCTGAGTTCGCTATGTCCGTCCATTTGTCCGTCTGTCTGTCGGTCTGTGTAAAACACGCTGACGTAAAAGTAAAGTGAAATAAATTATTGAAATTCGGCCAGAATATTCCCTATTGTCCTAGGCAGTTTGGTAACGAAAATGAGCAAAATCGGCTCACATCGGCAAAAGTTATGAATCAAAATTTAAAACAACTCCGAAAGAAAATAATCATTTTTTTACATATTCTGATGTAATTTTCACGAAAACTATGCAAGATAATTCCATGAAAATCATCATACATTTGTTTTTACATGAGATCTTTATTCGTGTTAAAAATTGCCGTAAACGGTCTACAATTTCTTATACCTTCGATATAAAAGTACATACATATTCCCGGAAAATGAGTTTAATAACTTCCCTCAGAATGTTGATATCTTGAGCAAATTTTATGAATTAAAATTCTATATCAATAGAATTCATTCAGAGAAAAAATTGTCCATATCGGTCCATAATTGGACATAGCTCCCATACATAGTACCCTCCCGAAAATCACTTAATCGCACATAACTCATTACCAAATTAAGATGTCCATATAAAATTTTGTACAAGTATTGCTCTTATATATAGAAATATTACCGGGAAATTTTTTTTCGATCGGTTCTTAATTGGTCATAGCTCCCATACAAGGTCCCCTCCCGAAAATCACAGAAACGCGCATAACTCATTACTTAATTAAGATATCCATATAAAATTTGGTACAAGTATTGCTCTTATATATATAAATACTACTGTGAAATTTTTTTTCCCGATCGGTCCATAATTGGTCATAGCTTCCATACAAGGTCTCCTTCAGAAAAACACTTAAAGGCACACACTCATTACCAAATAGTGATATCCATAAAAAAGTTTGTCATAAGTACTATTTTTGTACACAGAAATGTTATTTTAAAATATTTTCATGATCGGTTCATATTTGGTCATAGCTCCCATACAAGGTTCCCTTCCGAAAATCACTTAAACGCACATCGATACATTTAGCACAAATATTGCTCTCATATACATAAATAAATCACACTGTAAAATTCTTTCACGATCCATATTTGGTCATAGCATCCATGCAAGGTCCCTTCCAGAAAATCACTTGAGTGCACAATATTCATTACCAAATAATGATATAGATTAAGAATTTAGCCAACATTTTATATACATTAATGTTACTGTGGAATTTTTTACGATCGGACCATAAATGGTCATAGCTCCCATACAAGGTCCTCTCCCGAAAATCTCTTAAACGCACATTACTCATTACCAAATAAAGCTATTGATACAAAATTTTGCACAGATATTAATTTTGTATACCAAAATTATATTTTAAGATTTTTTCACGATTGGTTCTTAATATGGGTGCGATCGGTCTCATACAAGGTTCTCTTCCGAAAATCACTTAAACACACATTACTTGTTACTAAATTACGATATAGATACTAAATTTGACTGAAATATAGCTTTTATATACAGAAATGTTGCTTAAAGGTTTTTTACGATCGGTCCATAATTGGTCATATCTCCCATACTAGGTCCTGCCCCGAAAATTTTAATTTCCTTAAATCTTTCGCACAAATTATTAAATATCGCTAAATCATATCTTAAGGTGCTTTAAAAATATAAAAGAAAATGGCGTTTGTAATGTTCAATAAATCTTGCAATTGTAAGAGATTTAAGTTTTTTAAAGCTTGGGGTTTTTCTATTTAAGACATGAGAAAACTTATTTCTACAAATATTTGATCAATTAAAAAAGTATTAATATAAAAGTAGCTGGTGGAGGGTATTTAAGACTTTAACTCGTTTTTTTAAGTGATTGTACAAAAATAGTGCAGGTATGCTAATTTTGCCAAAAATGATTTCTTCATTCTTTAGAATTCTGAAGAGTTTTGTCCATATTTGACTCAGGTCCTCATAAAAAAACGGTATTCCATTATGCTCTAATTAATACCGATGTAAGTATGACAAGGTTTTGATGGTGGCTTTATAAGATATTATACATATTATATAACTAAGGTTTCTGTGTTGGATACCAGTTCAACTATCTTTAATATAGGAGCCATTTTCACAGCCAGGCAATTAGAACTTCTAGCGAGCTATACTTTCGGAACACATTTTTTATAGATATTTTATAGATAAATTTAAACACAGTTATATGAACTTTATTTAAAGTCTTTTATACATATAAACTAAACTGAAATAAAGTTTTTAGAAAAGTTTTATTTTTCTCAAATATAAAATATATTTTACTATTTTTATAAGTAAATATTTTATAAATAAATTTAAATATATACATATAAAAAGTATAAAAGTAGGAGTGTGTTTGTCTGTAATCATACTTCAAAAGTTACAAGTCTTTATCTGTGTATGTATGTATTTGTGATATAAAAGTTGTTAAACGTTTAATACTTAAACCACAAATATGAGCAATATTCATTCAAATTATTATGATTTTTGCCATTTATTTTATTTTCCTTTAAACCCACATACTACTATAAACACAAATATACACACACAAACATTTGCACATTTATTATAATTTTCTAAATATCTGTGAGTTGCACATTTAAAGATGAAAATAATCTAGCTTTTTTCGGTTTTACAGTTTTAATTTAAGGAAGTATATCTGTGTTTGAGATGGAATGTGTTGTATTGGTATGAGTGTTTTAATTTTTTTTGTGCATGTGCACTTTATGAATTAAACATTCTTGTGTTTAATTTTGTAAATATTTCCTTTTTTACATACAAGTATTTGCATTTGTAAAGAAAAACTTAATGCCTGAATTATTATTGTGGTTTGTCTTGTTTGTTATACATATTAGTTTGTGTGTATGTGTGTTTTTTTGTGTATTTCCGGCATACTTTATGCTCATTCAAACAAACAATTTCAAAATTTCTAATGTCATAGTTAGTCCATGTTTATGTTTTATTTCTTTGTTTGTTTGTTGATTTTTTATTAAATTGGATACTCTATAATATGGTTGTTTAAAAGAATGTTAAATTTTCAAAGATTTTTGGAAACTGGTTTCAAATTCCTATGTTTTATATATAAAGGAAAAAGTTATGTATCAGAAATTTTTCGATATAGGTAGAACATATGTAGATACTAAGGATCGGTAATATATAGTGCAGTGTTGTCACATAGTCGGCTATGTCCCACTATAAG
This sequence comes from Lucilia sericata, assembly GCF_015586225.1. NCBI lineage: Eukaryota > Metazoa > Arthropoda > Insecta > Diptera > Calliphoridae > Lucilia > Lucilia sericata. The sequence continues at coordinate 111,351 of NW_023994313.1, read as the reverse complement.
TTCAAACTTGTCCATAAGAAAAAAAAAAAAAAACAACCAACAAAATACTCCGGTTACAATCAAGTTTATGGAATTTTAGTCATTTTGTGTTGTTTTGTAAAGATTTTCAAATATTAAATTTTATGGTTTTGTGGGTTTATTTACGACTATGGCCTTATGGAAAATATGAATAAATAGTTTTTCTTTTCTTCTACTTGAAAGTAACTTATAACAACTCTTAATCATTATATGCAATAATGTTTATTGTATAAACAAATAATTGTAAGAGTGTCCTTTAAATGATAATAATATAATATTTAAATTTCAATCAGATTATAGTTTATTGTGTTGGTATTTCATTTTTGTGTTTTTTCTTCTTTAAAACAACAAATATGTATGTATATCAAGTAAAGTAGTATTTGTTGTAAAATTATTGCTATTTAATATTTTCACTTGTGTTTAATACAGAATTATAGCTAGAATTTTGCAAGTATTTAATTCGTTTAGTTGGGATCTGATAGCAGCTGCTGATAGAAATAAAACAAATAACATTTAATTGCATCTCAATTACACATTGATTAACTAGAAAACTTAATAAAATAGCAATAATATTGATTGTTACTTTGTATTTTTTAGTTTTATCTAAAACACCACTATATTGGGGATGGGTATTATGTTTTGTGCTGTTGTTTGTAGGTCCTAAAAATATTAGATATACAGCCACTTTAAAGTCCTTTGTAAATAAATTAAATAAAATGAGTTAAAAAGCTAATAAAATCACTTTTCACTACTTGTATTTACGAACGTTGTGCGCTTACAAATGAGTTCTTAAATAAGACATTATTAAAACAAAATATTTGTTAAATAGATAGATAGATAGATAGATAGATAGATAGATAGATAGATAGATAGATAGATAGATAGATAGATAGATAGATAGATAGATAGATAGATAGATAGATAGATAGATAGATAGATAGATAGATAGATAGATAGATAGATAGATAGATAGATAGATAGATAGATAGATAGATAGATAGATAGATAGATAGATAGATAGATAGATAGATAGATAGATAGATAGATAGATAGATAGATAGATAGATAGATAGATAGATAGATAGATAGATAGATAGATAGATAGATAGATAGATAGATAGATAGATAGATAGATAGATAGATAGATAGATAGATAGATAGATAGATAGATAGATAGATAGATAGATAGATAGATAGATAGATAGATAGATAGATAGATAGATAGATAGATAGATAGATAGATAGATAGATAGATAGATAGATAGATAGATAGATAATAGATAGATAGATAGATAGATAGATAGATAGATAGATAGATAGATAGATAGATAGATAGATAGATAGATAGATAGATAGATAGATAGATAGATAGATAGATAGATAGATAGATAGATAGATAGATAGATAGATAGATAGATAGATAGATAGATAGATAGATAGATAGATAGATAGATAGATAGATAGATAGTATAATTTGGGGTGTTTCAAACATTAGCACAAATGCGTAATGCCACTCCACTATAGTGGTGTAGGGTATAATGATAAAGCTTAACTTAAGTACATACTTATTTTTTAAGCATATGTTGATATGTAAGTCATTATTAGAGTACTTAAAAGTAATACAGACGGTATGTAGTACTCATTGAGTCTCGTTATGCCATTTTTAGGAATGAACTGATCTCTATCTGAGATCACTGCGTCCAATAAGTAATCTCGTTAGTATTATTAGACAACTGTAGCTTTAGAAAACACTTTCTTTTTAAACCCACAATCAAAAAAGATGGGGGTATATTGATTTTATTATTCCGTTTGTAACACATCGAAATATTGGTCATAGACCCACAAAAGTATATATATTCTGGGTCCTTTTTATATCCACCAACAAAAAAAAGGGGGGGGGGGGGGTGTATATTGATATTGTCATTCCGTGTATAACACATTTTGCACATTGAAAATTTCACATAGCCCCCATACAAATGTACACTCCGGAATATTGTGTAAAAAGCTTCAAACATTCACAAATTCGTTGTTTTTGAAGCAAATGCCACAAAATTTCGTATAAGTCAGTTTTTGACTTCCGAAATAAAATTCTGAATTATGGTGGACATAGTACCACAATTGGTCCTACCCCCCATACAGTAAAAATATGAGTATAGCGAAGATAGATAAAAAATAACTATAACGCTCATTACTGGCTTAAAAATACGATGAGCGATGAAATTTCACAGAAGTAAAGTTTATACAAGCAAACGAAATCTCTCTACCAAATTGCAAGTGGATCGGTCCGTAATTGACCCTACCCGCCCATATAAGGTCCCCTTCAGAAAATTACTTTAACGCTCATTATTGGCGTAAAAATACGAGTATAGCGAAGAAATTTGACATAAGTAAGTATCTTAGGAGCCAAAACCTTTCCACCAAATTTTATGTAGATCGGTTCATAAGTGACTTTTCCCGCTATATAAGGTCCCCTCCACAAAATTACTTTAACGCTCATTACTAACTTAAAAATACGATTATAGTGATGAAATTTCACAAAAGTAAGTTTTATATGAGCTAAAATCTCTCTAACAAATTTTGTGGTGATCTGTCCATAATTGACCCTACCCTCCATTTAAGGACCCCATCAGAAAATTACTTTAACGCTCATTACTGCCTTAAAAATTCGAGTACAAAATCTCTCTACCAATTTTTATGAGGATCAGTCCATTATAACCCCTCCCCATATAAATTCCCCCGCAGAAAATTAGTACAACGCGAAAAATACGAATACCGCAATGCAATTCGACATTAACTAATTTTCTGCTAAATTCTCTCTACCATATTTTATGAGGGTGCGTCCATAATTTACCCTAACCTCGTATAAAGTCCTTTTAAGAAAATTACTTTAATGCTCATTACTGGCTTAAAAATACAAATACATAAATGTATGAAATTTGAAATAAATAAGGAACTGAATTCTTCCTACCGACTTTTATGAGAATTGCTCCATATATGTATAAATAACCCTACTCCCTATATAAATTAATATATTTAATTCGAAAGAGCACTGTCAATAGTTAAACCCCCATTAAATATTTCTCTGATGTTCTCATTAAAATCGATATATAATAATAAAATATTCAAAATATAAGTTTATTTATATGGCAGTGATTTGATGGTGGGTATTAAAGATTCGGCATAGCCGAATATAACACTCTTACTTGTTAAATTCTAAGACGATCAAGCCATGGAACCACATGGGAAGCTTGAACTTTTGCATAAATATTCTCTATTGATAAGATTTTTTGGCGTTGAATATGGGCAATATAGGTCCACCTTTTCGGATAGCCCCCAAATAAGTGGACCACCAAAAAATAGCTTTAACGGGCATAATTGTTTTAGAAGTATGAGTATAGCGATGAAATTTGACATAAATAAGTTTCATATGAGCCAAAATCTCTCTACCAAATTTTTGAGGATCGGCCCATAAATGAACCTACCCCCATATAATGTCCCCTTCAGAAAATGTCTATAACGCACATTACTGGCTTAAAAATATGAATATAGTGACGAAATTCGACATACCAAATTAAGTGGGAATCTGTCCATAATTGACCCTACCGCCCATATAAGGTCCCCTTCCGAAAATGACTTTAACGCTCATTTCTGGCTAAAAATACGAGTATAGCGATAAAATTTGACACAGGTTAGTTGCTCGCGAGCCAAAATCCCTGTACCAACTTATATGTGAATCGGTCCATAATTGACCCTACCCCCCATATGAGGTGCCCTTCAGAAAATGACTTTAACGATCATTACTGGCTTAAAAATACGAGTAAAGCGATAAAACTCGACATACACATGACACATGTAAGTTCCTCGCTAGCCTAAATCTTTTTACCAAATTGTAGGTGGATCGGTCCAAAATTTAGCATACCCCCCATATAAGGTACCCTTCAGAAAATTACTGGATTCAAAAAAATTACGAGTACAGTGATGAAAATCAACATAAAAAAGTTTAAACTTAGGAACATAATTCTTCATTCCGAATTTAATGAGGATTGATCAATAACTAACCCTAGGCCCTATAAAAGGTTCCCTTCAGTAAAGGGTTTTGCTTATTAAAATTTTATGAGTATCGGTTCATAGTTGACGCATATAAAGGTCCTCTTCAGAAAATTACTCATACGTTCACGGTTAAAAATTTAACAAAAATATTTTGTTTTTAGAAATTAATATTTTGTTAGTTCAAGAGAGCTCAGTCCATAATTGACTTAGGCCATATTCATTCCTTTTACGGCATATGTTTTGAGTTGATAAATAAAATAATTATTAAAAAAAAATTATTAGAATTATTTTTCTTGAAATTATTATTTATTCACTGAGAATACTATTAGTATGCAAAAATATTATGTATGTTAGATAAAATATATTTAGTAATGACAACTGAAATAAGTGTTCTGGTTTCAATTATATTTTATACTTTATTATCTCTTGTCAATTTTGTTTTATATTAATAATCGTATTTAAGCTTCAATATTCTTTATTCATTTCGACATTAAAATTTAAATGCCATATACATACATATCGCTCATTTACCACAAGACTGGTATAACTCAAAATTTGTGGTTTTGAACACTAAATAGAAAATATGGGCCGTTTTAAAGTATTTAATATAATTTTATCTCGTGAAAAACATATCTAAATATTAAGGTGGTTTTATACAGTAAACGTCAAAACTAAAATTCATGTTTTTTAAACATTTGATTAGTAAAGATTTAGTTTAAATTCAGATTGTAAACATATTAATCTGTACCATATTTATCTGGATTTATGTTTAAAATCCGATAATGTGCTTGAAAGTTATTTCAGAAACAGTAAACAGGCATAAAACATTTAAAGCATTTTTTTTCGAAACTTTCTTTGGATTATGCCAGTATTGTAGTAAACGAGTGATATATAATTTTTTGTAAAATGCATAAAACTAAATAAAGAGATTAAAACTATTTTCATTGTTTAGCAGCAATAGTTTTTGTTCAATTAAAATGTAATATATTAAAAATCTTAATAGTTTACACATACATAAATATGTACATAAGTATATTTATTAAAATCAATTTTAATTAGTAAGTTGTCATTTAGCTACCAATAATAATATTTAGAAGTAAAATGGAATAATTAAATTGAATTTTTATTGTTTGTGGTTGAGAAATACATACGATAATAAAGTATTTAATTGAAATTGAGTAAAGTTTAGCTATAAAGATTCTGGCTATATTATTCCTTCTAGCGGCAGAATTCCATTTTATGGTCCTTGTGTAGAACATTGTTCATATAATTTGTATGTAACGCTAATAAAAGTAAAAAACTGTAGAACAAACACCAAATTCAAATCGTACCCAACTGGCTATGTAGTAGTTAGTTAGTTAGTTAGATAGTTAGTTAGTTAGTTAGTTAGTTAGTTAGTTAGTTAGTTAGTTAGTTAGTTAGTTAGTTAGTTAGTAGTTAGTTAGTTAGTTAGTTAGTTAGTTAGTTAGTTAGTTAGTTAGTAGTTAGTTAGTTAGTTAGTTAGTTAGTTAGTTAGTTAGTTAGTTAGTAGTTAGTTAGTTAGTTAGTTAGTTAGTTAGTTAGTTAGTTAGTTAGTTAGTTAGTTAGTTAGTTAGTTAGTTAGTTAGTTAGTTAGTTAGTTAGTTAGTTAGTAGTAGTTAGTTAGTTAGTTAGTAGTTAGTTAGTTAGTTAGTTAGTTAGTTAGTTAGTTAGTTAGTTAGTTAGTTAGTTAGTTAGTTAGTTAGTTAGTTAGTTAGTTAGTTAGTTAGTTAGTTAGTTAGTAGTTAGTTAGTTAGTTAGTTAGTTAGTTAGTTAGTTAGTTAGTTAGTTAGTTAGTTAGTAGTTAGTTAGTTAGTTAGTTAGTTAGTAGTTAGTTAGTTAGTTAGTTAGTTAGTTAGTTAGTTAGTTAGTTAGTTAGTTAGTTAGTTAGTTAGTTAGTTAGTTAGTTAGTTAGTTAGTTAGTTAGTTAGTTAGTTAGTTAGTTAGTTAGTTAGTTAGTTAGTTAGTTAGTTAGTTAGTTAGTTAGTTAGTTAGTTAGTAGTTAGTTAGTTAGTTAGTTAGTTAGTTAGTTAGTTAGTTAGTTAGTTAGTTAGTTAGTTAGTTAGTTAGTTAGTTAGTTAGTTAGTAGTTAGTTAGTTAGTTAGTTAGTTAGTTAGTTAGTTAGTTAGTTAGTTAGTTAGTTAGTTAGTTAGTTAGTTAGTTAGTTAGTTAGTTAGTTAGTTAGTTAAAAAAGGCTTTTTAAATCAGAACAATTATTCTACGGCGACACACAAACGCTGCAATGTAAATAAATTGAATTGCAGTAAGTTCAGAGTTGTGTCTGAAACTTTCAGGCAACCTCTATAAAGAAAATATTTTCCCCGTTCTGATTAATTTTTCAGCAGAGTACTACAGATAATTGTGCGAACAACATTTATTACTTATTTACTTATTGAAGAAATTCTGATAACAGTTGGAACAATTGGTCCATCATTGGTCATACAAAAGGAACATCTACGAGAAGCCCTTAAACGTTCATAACTCATTACAAAATAAAGATATTGGAACTAGATTCAAAATAAACATGTCTCATATATTTCGTATTTTATTCCCTGGATCGCATAACATATGTATATGGGTCATTTTGTGTCAAGTGACCCAACTTTAAAATCGATATCTTCCGATACTAACCTTGAAGGAATTTGCACCATTTGAATAAAACCCTGTATGACCAAAATGTCCAACTTTGACCCCCTCTAATTCCGGCAGTTCTCATTCTGTGTGCTAAATTTCATCCAATTATCTTGAAATTTGCCACCTGTACCTTGCGCACAAGGTTTACATTGACAGCCAGCCAGACGGACGGACGGACATAGCATTTATAAGAAGCTTTTTCGAAAATCCCTTGAAGGCAGATAAAATATTAATAAATGGAGATATCGGAACAGAATTTTACAAAAATATTTGTTGTATATACATACATATGTAAATCACTCTGTAAAATTTTGTTCAGATATTTGATCATTTGTTGTCATTTATATTTTGTTAGAAAATAAATTTTGTGGAATTTCCGATCAATTAAATGCAGTTCGTTACAAAATCCTCTTATATGTGGGCATGTGCTACATATGTATGTATATCTGGTTATTGATTGATATTGATAAATGCTAGAGTTTCACTGTAAAATACATGTACATAGCATTTTTCATAAATATTTCCATAAACATAATTCCGAATATATTGTCACAAAAATATATTTTTATTTGTGAAAATATTTGTTTCATTTTATTAGTCTTTTATATTTATTTAATTTTACTTTATTATTTGGTTTAACAACCCAAAAGAACAGTAATAATTTAGTTAAAAATTTCAGATTTATTTTATATGATTCTTTATGACTTTTGTTGGGGATTTCTGTTTCTGTCTCCTGTTTTTTAATAATTTTTATTCTTATTGCTGCTGCATTTCAAATACTTGTTGGCAACGAAATAAATTGTTGCAATGTTCATGGTTAAAACCGAACGATGTTATTTAAAACTGCTTGTTTGTAGCAAATGTAATTGTGTCAGGGTTGTTGTTCCATTTTTTTTCGCTACAGACATACAATAACACACTTTGAAATAAGTTTATGTTGAAACTTTATTTTATAACAAATTGAAATATTGCTTGCAGATCTACAAAAGTATATATTCGGTTCCTTAGTAGATTATAAGACGTTCTGTACATTTAATTAATCAAATAGCTCTTAAAACCATTCTGTTAATATACATATGGTCCAACCTCTATACTATTGCGGTTTTTTGTTTGTATCATATATTTATTTTACTGAGTGTATTTAATGCCTGAAATTCTTTTCCAGTTCTTTTTCGCTTTTTTACGTTTGACAAATATTAAAAAACCAGTACCAATGTAGTACTGTTTATATGTATGTTCCCCCATTTTTATACAATTTGTGAATTTTTTACATCATATATATTTTTTTATTGCAATATATCGCTGGTTATTTTGAGTAGCATTTTTTTCCACAGAAAAATCTACTTACATACATTTAGCACATATTGAAATATATTTGTTGTATGACCCCGACTATAGTTTAAAGTTGAGTTTAATTCATCATAATTACATCTGAGAAATGTTGTTTTTTATACCCACCATGAAAAACAATGGGGGGTATATTGTTTATGTCATTCCGTTTGTAACAGATCGAAATATTGGTCATAGAACCACAAAAGTATATATATTCTGGGTCCTTATTAAAGTCTAAGACGATCTAGACATGTCCGTCTGTCTGTCTGTTGAAAGCACGATAAAGTCCGAACGGAATAAGCTAGAGGGTTGAAATTTTACACAAATATTCTCCTCGTTTTCGGATAGCCCCCATACAAGTGGGGCCGAAAAACAGCTTTAACGGGCATATCTGCATTAATTTTTCTGTCAAATATTATGAGCATCGGGACATATAGGATCAAATCCTTCATAAAAGGTTTAGAAAGCATAGACATAACAAGTTTTATTGAAACCAAAATCTTAGGAGGATCGGTCCAAAATTTATCATAAGTAAATTTACACGATGGAAAAAATCCAATAAATGATTATATTGAAATGAAATATTGATTTATATAGTATAAGTCCTCTTTCCGAAATTCACTTGAAATTTAAGACACATGATTTGATGGTGGGTATATAAGATTCGGCACAGCCGAATATACATAGCACTCTTATTTGTTCATAACTACAAACAGTAAAAAATCTACAAGTGACTAAACTTTCATAGAATAATAGCATTGAAATCGCTTTATTTAATTTTTGATGTTACATATATAAAAACAGGATTCAATGATTGTCCTCCAATTGTGCATTTTATATATGTTTACTGTTTTTAATCATGTTTTGGAAGTAACAGTCAAAACAACTGTATTAACTAAATATATTATATTGCAACTAAATATTGTGGATGACAAAAGCAGAAACAAAGGTTGAAGGAAAACTACCGAAAAATTAATTGTATAAGATAGTATAACTATGAGCATATTTGGAAGTTGGCCCTCAGTAGAGTTATTACTTGTAATTGTAATTTAGGTATTACTTATTGCAAATTGCATATAATTATAAGCAACAATATTCACAATTACAAATAATTAGGAATTCTTCAATTTCAATTACAAGTAATTGTAATTTTCAATACCTCAATTATAATTGCAAGTAATTGTAATTGGAACAAGTTAGAGTGCTATATTCGGCTATGCCGAATCTTAAATACCCTCCACCAGCAAGCTACTTTTTATTGAAACCCATTTAACTATCTAATTTTTAGATAACTTGGAAAAATTTTTTGTTTCCTTATTAAGGGTACTTACATTTATGCATATGTTAAACTAATTTTAATTAGGTCGAAATGTATATTAATAGGCCAGTTTGAAAACATTTTAATATAATGATTTATCTGTACACAGAACATACTCATTTTGAATTTTATCCGGATATTTAATTACGAATTAAGTGGTATTAAGTAATTTTCAGAAGTATACCTTATATGGGAGCTAAGAGAACCTATGGACCGATCCGGAAGAAAAAATCCGTAGAATGGTTTATATATACAAAATGAACATTTATGTCGAATTTTATCCCGATAACTTTGATTGTTAATGTGCATTTGAATAATTTTCGGAAATGGTCCTTATATGGGAGTTGTGACCAATTATCAACCGATAAGGAAAACATTTCGTATAATGATTTATATTCCAAATAAAATTCAAGTCGAATTTTACTACAATAGATTTATTAATTAATGAAATATGTGCGTTTAGGTGATTTTCGGAAGTGGACTTTATATGTATAGGAGCTATGACCTTACACAAAACATATTTGTGTCGAATTTTATCAAGATATCATTATTTGATAATAAAATATGTGCGTTTAAGTGATTTTTTTGAAGGAGCTATTACCATATATGGAACAATCCGGAAAAAATTTGATAAATAGGTTTATATGCTCACAAAACATATTCAAGTCGTACTTTATCCAGATAGCATTATTCAAAGAAATATGTGCGTTTAAGTGATTTTCGTAAGTGGACCCTCTATGGGAGCCTATCCGGAAAAAAATTCGTAGAGTGATTCATATAAAGACAAAACATATTTGTGTCGAATTTTATCAAGATAACTTTATTTGACAATGAAATATGCGCGTTTAAGTAATTTTCGGAAGTGGGACTTATATGGGAGCTATGACCAATAATGGACCGATCCGTAACAAAATTTGTAAAATGATTTGTATGTATACAAAACATATTTGTGTCAAATTTTATCCCGATACCTTTATAATTCAATATGCGTTTAAGTGATCATCAATGAAATATGTACGTTTAGGTGATTTTCGGAAGTGGACCTTGTATGGGAGCTATGGCCAATTGTGGACCGACTGAGATCTACGTTGACAATATGATTTCTGTTCATATTATATTTGCATGTACAAAATTTTGTGTTGATACCGATATATTTGAGGGAGTTATTAACGATAAACTAATTTCCGGGAATATATACCTTTTTATGTGGGCTATGGGAAATATTGGATCGCTTCTAAAAAATGTTCAACATAATTGATCACTGCTATGAAAAAATAATGTGTGACAAAATTCATCGAAATATCTTTGGTAGTTTCTGAGAAAACTTCAAAAGAATTATGAAAAAAACGTAATTTTTTTCGAGGTAGTCTGAAATTTTTACTCATAACTTTTTACGTTGTGAACCGATTTTGCTGATTTCCAATACCAAACTGCTTAGGATAATAGTAAATATTTTGGGTGAATTTGGTTGATTTCCTTTGCTTAGTTTTAACGTGAGCGTGTTTTACACAGACAGACAGACAGACGGACAGACGGACATAGCTAAATCGACTCAGAATTTCATAAGGACCCAGAATATATATACTTTGTTGGGTCTTAGATGAATATTTAGATGAATATCACCACTGATGGTGGTGGAGGGTATAAAAACTTCAGTTATAATTACAAATAATTGTAATTGGTAAAGCTTCAATTACAATTACTTCAAATGTAATTGTAATTAAAAATGTAACATGGTAACAATATTTACTTCAGAACAAGACGTTATATGGGTAGCAGTATTTCTCGTTATTCTAAATATGCTCTGCAAAGGACAATATTGAATAGCTTATTGATTTGTTGGCGTAAAATTGTCAAAACTGAACTTAAAAATCGGCAAAAACCCCGAATGTTGCCAATTGGCATGAGGTAAACTCATTATTACGTTTTTCAGTGTGAAACAATCTTCCTGCAGTATATCCTGTTACTTCCCATGTATAAAGGTTTAAATTCCTCCAGCAATTTTCTAGATAATTTAATGACATTTGGCACATTATTCGTTTTTATCACAATGAAAAAGTTTTTATTTTCTGGTACCTTATTAAATTCTATGACGATTTAGCCATGTCCGTCCGTCTGTCTGTAACAGTAACATTTTCGCATATAAGAGCAATACTTGTACCAAATTTTATATGGATATCTTAATTAAGTAATGAGTTAAGCTCGTTTGTATGGGAGCTATGTCCAATTATGGACCGATCCAAAAAATTTTTTCTCTAAATAAATTCTAGTGATATAGAATTTTAATTTGTAAAATTTTGTGAAGATATCAACATTCTGACGGAAGTTATTAACAATAAACTCATTTTCCGGGAATATGTACTTTTGTATGGGAGGTATAAGAAATTGTGAACCGATTCCGGCAATTTTAAACAGGAATAAAGTTCTCGTGTAAAAACAAACGTATTGCATAGTTTTCGTGAAAATTACATCAGAATGTGTAAAAAATGCAAATTTTTTTCGAAGTTGTTTTAAATTTTGATTCATAACTTTTCCCGATGTGATCCGATTTTGCTCATTTTCATTATCAAACTGCCTAGGTCAATAGGGAATTTTCTGGCAAAATTTCAATAATTTATTTCACTTCGTTTTCACGTGAGCGTGTTTTACACAGACTGACAGACGGACGGACGAACATGGCTAAATCGGCTCAGAATTTCATAAGGACCAAGAATATATATACTTTGTTGGGTCTCAGATGAATATTTCTTGGTGTTACATAGGGAATGACAAAGTTATATATACCCTCTATCACCACTCATGGTGGTGGAGGGTATAAAAATATACATATTTCTCCACTTATATATAAAAACGTAATAAAAATGTTTTATATATTTCCCAGAATTTTTGAAAATATGATATCTCAAAATAACACGAGAACAGATATTTTTATATAGGATTTTATATTATGCTGTTAATTACAACATTTAATAATTTAATTATACAATGTATTTTCATATTTAAACATTTTTCTTTTTATTTTAGGTAAATACTAGCATGTGTGATTGAATATATTTTAAAAACAAATACATATTTATTGGTAAAATTTACTGATGGTATTAGTGATGGCTCATTTAAATGCAGGTATGTATATACATATTTTAACTAACTATTTATATTAAAATAAATATTTTTATGATGTGAATTGTTTATTGATTTAAAATAAGTATGTTTTACTCTTTAACTTTCAAAACTCGTTTTACTGTTAATTATGCAATGTACATTTTGTAACTGATTAGGAAAACTTTATATATTAAAATATTATATATATTAAAGTTTATATATTACAAACTGAGTATATCCACTTACAGCAACATTTCGATATTAATCAATCGCAACAATAAAACAATTAATTAATTTGTAAATAATTTTTCGTTCCACACCAACTACCTAAGAGCTGCATATTCACTCAAGTTGAAAACTATTCATACAAATTCACTAAGAATTATTAAATAATTTCCACTAAACAAATTACTAATAGAATCTATAATACCCTTTGTTTCATTAAAACTATACTGAACTTCATCTGCTGTTTAGTGAAAATCTTTCTTTCTCTTTTTGCACAAAGTTTCTTTTTGGTACTTTACACCCTAATCACCTAAACTTAACAAATTTAATATATCTTTACCTTAATACAATATGAATAGAATGAAAGAAAGTAAGTTCATCATTTTCAGTAGCAACACCGGCAGCATAACTACAAAGTAATGTACTAAATATACATAAATACATATATGTGTATGAATGTATATATGCATGTACATAAAAAAGAACTAACACTTATTTATGTACGTATCTATGCATATGTAAAAAGAATAGTGGTAGGAGTAATGTATGACTTTGGTTAACAAATTACTACACTTATAGTTTTACATTCATATCCACATATTCAATCAAATACATGAAACATAGGATAAACAATATGTATACGTGTATGTGTGCGGGTTAAAGAGTTAAGGAATATAAAGTACAGGAAAAGTTATTCAATTAAGTTATTATACCCTACATCACCATAGAGGGGTGTGTAGGGTCCATTTTCAAAACATAAACTCATATCGAGGGACTATATTCAATAGTCTCTATCTAAAATAATACAAGTTTTCAGGAGAGCAAAAAAACTGTTTATTTCGCTAGTTCGTGAAGATTTTTTAATTTTTTCTTTTACAATATATTTTTTCTTTTACAATATATTTTTTCTTTTACAATATATTGTGCATTATTTACAAAATTATTCACAAATTTATATCAGATAGAGCTTATTTTTCTACGAAAATGTTCATTCAACCAACAGATAGAGAGTTTTTCATGGAAACATAAAATTTTTATTTGAATTAAAATCAATAAATATTATATTTTATACAATTTAATGGAGGAAAAGAAACCAAATTGTTGAAAAAGCAACAGATTATAATGTTTTGGTCCAAAATCAATGTTATATGGTTAAACACGACAATAACATTGATTTAATTAGTATCATAATGAGCGATATCTCAAAAACTATTAGACCGATTTTAAATATTTTGACGGATTTGTGTTCAGCATGTCCAAATTATTAAGAAGACTTGTTTTGCAACAGAAAATTATCCAAAGGGATCGAGTTTGAAGCAATTTTTGGATAAGATAGAGAGTTTTGCATTCAGAATTTTTCTTTTTTAAGATAGAGAAATTTAAAAAAATGCTATATATATATATTTTTTTTCTTTGAAATTTATATCACTGATGCGCGATAGTTTGCTAAATATTTTGCCATCAAAATCTCATTTTCATAAAAATGACAGATAGCGACTATTGAATATAGTCCCTCGATATACTCTTTGGCTACGCCAATGTCCAATTCTATTGCGATCGGACCATTTAGAAATAATCCCACTTTGCTGTTATTATTGCTGCCGTGGTGTTTTGACCAAATTTCTATAAAGGCTTGGGAATGGAAAATAAAGTGTTTCATCCTAAACAAATGCTCTGCATTCATCAGTTTTTGCTCTTCCGCTACTTTTTGTTCAATTCTGGTTTGGACTACCCCAGAAGATTCCTGCCCTCCGTTCCAGTATTCCATACGGTAGAATGGGATTCTCTTGTCCATGTCTGCTCTCTACGTCCCGACTGGTAATGCATTTGTCTTCCTAAAGTTTGCTCAAGTACTCGAGCTTTCTAATCTCTGACCCTCACTGCCGCATTGCTTAACTTCCGAGATGTAAAAACTTCACTACCGTTTACAATCACGCAGATGGAATGGACTCTGTTGAGTAGGTAACAGAACTTAGAGATGTATTCGGTAGACCGAAACACGAATCCATCAAATATGTCGAGGATTGGTTCTTAATCACAGAGAACACACTGTGGTTAATCTGGTGTGAATAGAGTAAATCCTGAGCATATCCGGACAAGGAAGGTAAATACAATAGTATCCATCACACTTCTCATTTATACGACACGCTCATAAAGAACAACATCCGACTCATTCATTCTAGGTATACGGATGGGTGAGGGCAGAATACTCCTACCTCCATCCCGTATCATATACACTTAATGCAGTCTCATTACCAATGCTTAGTCCCACATTCACTCCTCTATGGGGCATCTGTTATCTCGGCAACAGCACTCAACTTTCCCATAATTATAGACTTTTAACCGACATTCTCTTTCCGCTAATTTGGGTGTAAACCACAGCCACCACGTGTACCCCGAAGAGACTTCTCCAATAACCGGGACAAAACAAAATCCGAAACACTGCCGTTGTACCAGATTATGTGGTTCTCTGGTTCATCGAATTGTTCCAAAGAAAGATCATCACTAGTTTATAGTGATGATAGATAGACTATAAACTAGTGATCATCACTAGTTTATAGTCTCGGCAGACTAGAGGTAGCACCCCTTTTTCCCCGGGATTGCAATAAAACCAAGATGAGGACTTACATCAAGGTAACATGCCCCTAAAGGGATAGTCCAATAATGTCTTAGACCTAACCTTTTTGGCTGATAATGTCGTTATTGTCCTTTGGCTATCTTTACGTCTGCCTGCAACATATTCCATCCCATTTCGGTCTTATGCATGCAGAACCGCAAAGCACATTTTATCTCCCATATTAAAGCCATCCACGTAGGAGATTTACATGGGGGTTATCAGTTATATTATAGTTAGTAGAAAAATTTACTTCGTGTTATTCGATCGATTGCAGTATCGGTGTATACGCGTAATATGTATGTATATCCGCATACATATTATGTATGTTAATGTCAGTATTCCCCTAGAGATAATATTAGCCTCGTATATTAAAAATGTTGTAATTACAATTACTGTATATATGTAGGTGTAGGGTATCATAAAGTTGAAATTCGTGACTTTTCCAAACGAACATACATATCAAATTGATTTACTTGTGTGCATTATACAAATAGAACACATTCAGAAAGAAAGAACAAACAAAATGTTATCATGTTTAAAAGACAACATATAAATTTTTGTAATCATGTACAATGCTACAATGTGCGCAGGCAAAATTAAAAGTTTTTGAAAGACATTATAAACCACAAAATAAAAATCATCCAAAAATAACGATATACGTACATACTTTACTAAGGAATTGGTATGTTTCCTTGAAAAATTGAGATGATAAACAATATGACCAAAAATGTTTTTAAGACATTATATCTCAAAAATCTGATCTGATCTTTAGAAATGCATACTTTGAGTTTCGACTTTCTCAAATTTTATTGTTCTAATTATGATAAAATGAATGAAAATGAAAAAAGTTATATAGTAAATATGATCAATTATCATAATAGTTTGTAAAATAATTTTGGTTTCTATAAAATTTATTTATGTCAAATTTCATCGCTATACTAATATTTTAAGCAATAAAGTATTTTTCAAAAGGGCGTTATATAGTGTTGTGCCAATTATTTGCCGATTCTCATAAAATATAACAAACTTTGTCAAATTTCATTGCTATCCATCAGTGTTAATGCCAATCTCCCATATAAGGAGACCTTATATGGGGGCTTGGATCCAATATCACCCGATCTTCATAAAATGTCATTGAGAGATTTAAGTTCCTATAAAACAGTGCATGTCGCCCTTTATCGCTATACTGATGTTTTTAAATCATTTATGATCGTTAAAATTATTTTGCTACTACTATTGTTATGACCGATACTCATAAATTTTTATAAAATGATTTGACTCCAATAAATCTTATATGCTTCTTAAAGCCAGCTATGAGCGCTAAAGAAATTCTCTGAATTGATCTTATATGGGGGGGGTAGAACCAATTATGGACCGATCTTTATAAAATTTGACAAAGAGATTTAGGTTCCTATAAGACCTGTTCATTCATATGGCAGAATAGTATTTTTACGCCAGTTATATGCGTTTAAGTAATTTTCTGAAGGGGGCCTTATATGGGTACTAGGAGACATTGCCCATTTTAAATACCAAACAAACTACATCAACTAAAAACGGACAGATAGACGGACGGACGAACGGAGATGGCTAGATCGTCTTAGAATATATGACAATAACAATACCCCCTTTACTTTTAATGGTGGGTATAAAAATAAAATATTTTTGTCCAATTTTTATAATCATAAACTTGTATTTTGTAAGATGGGTTATATGGTGGTTAGGGTCAATAATGGACCGATCATAATATTGGTTCAAATAGCACTTACTTGTTATAATAATAAGATTTTTCTTAGTGTATATTTGTTAAGTAAATATTATAAAGTACTATATCTTTATTTTTGTGAAGGTGAGTTTTTTTTGGAAGGAATACAACTAAAACAACAAGGATTAAATATACATGAACATATGCGTGTATATACCTATGTATGAATGTTTACCATATACATATATATCCATGAACTTCATTTCCCTTGGTATGTACCTGTACAGTTTTGTCAGAATGAAAGAAAAAGCTGGTCATTATATTTCAATTTACATACATTTTTAGAATGTACAGTGGTAGTAAATTAAGTAAATTTTAAGTTTAAATAACTTCATAATTATGTATATTGAAATTTGTTAATCGAGTCAAAGATTTGTTCAATAAGCCAATATTACTTACCATTGAAAATTTTGAATAAATAATTGATATTCTTAACACAATATTGTGAATATCCCAGGGTTGAACTTACATAACCACTTACTTTTCAATGACTTCTCCTTACCGTCTGCATTACTTAGAAGTACTGTAGTAATGACTTTCTTTTCATCGGATATGGAAGTACTTTATGTTTGGCTTTGTCTTTTTGTTTGCACATTTTATTTAATTGCGTGTTAAGAATTGTGATTTTCAAAAAAGAAAAGAAAATTAAATTTGTATGTTAAAACCATTATTTGACGCGCAATAAAATAGCTAAGGAGTGGTGCTGTGAGTATAACATTTGACTAACAAACCGAAGTCCCAGGTTCGTGTTTTCGATATTATTAAAAAATAAAACAACTTACTAAACAACTTCTTTGTAAGAGACACTGCGAGTACTTATTTAACTGCCTATTTGTAAGCGATACTTATTTCCAATGACATTACCGTGTTAAAATAATAAGTTAAAATGCTAATGAAGAAGTAGTGAAAAGAGGCTTTATTAGCTTTTTAACTCATATACATATATTTATTAGCATAGTCTATGAAAAATATTCCTCATTAGTAATATCATTGTGTAATAAAACTAATAGTGCACTGTAAGTAATTTATCTCTGACTCTGCTTCCATCTCTATGGTATGTAAATAATGTATACGCATAACTTTATTTGTACAGAATTTTCCTTTTTTACATCTTTTCTACTTGTATACATACATAGTTTGTTTAAAAAGTAACAAAATCATCATTTACATTCAGGAGCTTTGCCAAAAAATACAAAAGAAAATATATTTTTTGTTTGTAATTTAATCTTGTTATTGTTTTTACTTAAAAATATGTTGGAAGTAAAACTACACATGTAGTATACATATAGTAAAAACTATATCTACTGATATTGAATGTTTTGGTTTTGGAATCTTCAAAAGAAATACATTTATTTAGTATGGTTTTTAAAAGGGATTTTTCTAATTTAAGCCATTAGTTCAACAAGTTACAACAATTATACTTAGTATGTTTATTAAAAGAGGCTTCTATAAGTTATAATTTTTATTCTATAGCTTTTACTATTATAAAGTAAGGCAAATAGTTAGAAAAAAGTTACTAAAATCCTTTCATTTAAAAAGTAATTCTTTGAGTTGTAAAACTAAGTAAATGCAACTTAACAAAAGTATGATTTAATAAACTACAACCCTGAAAAGGGATTCCTTGGAATTATATTATCGAGCCTTAAGTAAATTAGTTTAGTATTTAAAATTAAAAAAGAAATCTTCATTAGAAAAGTGTTATTTTAAAATTCTATTAACATTTACAACTATTACAAATCTCTTAAAGTGAATTCATTGAATTAGTTCCATTATAAAACACTATCAGCTTTAGCTAGTACTGAGTTATGTCCATGCACTGGTTGTTATCTCTCTAAATATCCTCCTCTTGCTGTCTGTTGCAATGATTTCAAAACCGTGCTAAGCATGCACGAACATGATAAAAGTTTTAAATTTAGTTTATGAGACAAGTTAATAGGCGAATGATATAAATTAATGTGATAATGTGTTTTTTTTTTTTTTTTTTTTCAAAAATGACTCTACATGACAAATGAGTGGCTATTGTATGCATACTTACTTGATAGAATTATTGCGAGAGTTTATAGTACTTTGCGAATTGAATTATCTTGATCAATGTAGTGAGGAAAAAGGGAAGCGCCTTTCTTGCATATTCTAAATTAATGTGAATTTTCATAAATTTTTTATGGAACGGAACATAATTAACTTTTTAATCGGCTTTGAGTCATACCCACCACGTCGTAACACGTCGAAATATTGGTCACACACCCACAAAAGTATATATATTCTGGGTCCTTATTGAATTATAAGACGATGTCCGTCCGTCTGTCTGTTAAAAGCACGATAGAGTCCGAACGAGAAAAGCTAAGGAGCTAAAAACATGGCCATATCGGTCCATGTTTTCGCATAGCCCCCATACAAGTGGACCCCCGAAAAACATTGTAAACATTCATAGATTGTTTAAAAACATAAGTATGTCAATGAAATTCTACATAAACAAGTTTTATATGAGCCAAAATATCCCTACCAAATTTTGCTATAATCGGTTCACAATTGACCCTACCCCCCATATAAGGTCTCTCTCAGAAAACGACTATAACGGTCATAAATTACTTCAAAATGATAGAAATGCAACGAAATTCGACATATACAAGTTTTAGGGGAACCTAAATATATCTGCTAATTTTTTTTGGAAATCGGCCCATTATTGACTCTACCCCCCATATAAGCTCCGCTTCTGAAAATGACTTTAACTCTTATAACTTGCTTCAAAATGATAGTTAAGCAACGAAATTCAACGTAAACAATTTTTTGGGGAACTAAAATGGTGAACTAAAATATCTCCCCCATATTTTATGAAGATCGGCCCATATTTGACCCTACGCCCCATATAAGGTCCCCTTCAGAAAATGGCTATAACTTTCATTACTGGCTAACAAATTAGAATATAGCGATGAAATTCGAAACACTTAATTTAATGCGAGTGAAAATCTCTCTACCAAATTTTATATAGATCGGTCAATAATTGACCCGACCCCCCTTATAAGGTCCACTTAAAAAATGACATTAACCCTCATTACTAGCTTAATAATACGAGTATAGCTATGAAATTTTACATAATTATGTCTTTTATGAGCCAAATTGAGCCTATCGCCCATATAAAGTCCCCTTCAGAAAAGTGTCGGGAATTGATATTTGATGTAAACATGTTTTATATGAACCAAAATCGGTCTAAAAAATTTTATGAAAAACGGCCAATAATTCCCCCTACTTCTCATATAAAGTCCTCCTCAATAAATTAGATGAGTAATATCACCCTGATGTTCAATGAAATTTAGTACATTATTTTTTATTATCCTGGGACGAATCCTATTGCAAATGGTTAAAATCGGTCCTTTATTTCTCCTAGCCCCCGTACAACTAACCCTCCCGAATAGAGCCTTTGATCTCATAAGTATGTTTAATATAGTCTAACTAAGTTTTATACTTGCCTTTATGACCCTGCCGAATTTTGTAATGATCAGGCCTCACTTGTCCCTAGACTTCATACAAAGACCCCTTCGGTAAATGTGTTTAATGTCCAAAATTCGCTTATGAAGCTAATGACGCGATGAAATTCAGGATAAATACATTTTACGGAAACGTAGATTCATCCATCAACTTTTATGAGGATCGGTCCACATTTTCCCCCAGCCCCAATAATTGCTTAAATATTAATATTTAATTTACATAAATGCTTCATTATAAAAAATAAATCACATTTTACTCTCTTAACTGGTGTAGGGTATTACTCTACAACTTAACCCCCTAATAGGGCTTTTGAGCTCATAACTATGTTAAATATACTCGTATCGCGACAAAAAGCGGGAAAACAAAATTTTACACATGCACTGATGACCTTGCCGAATTTTGTAATTATCGGACCTCACTTGTCTCTAGACCTCATACAAAGAGCTCTTCAGAAAATGTGTCAAATGTCCAAAATTCGCTTATAAAACTAATGTCGTGATTAAATTTGAATAAATACTTGGAAACAATTTTTATGAGGATCGGTCCACATTTCCCCCAGCACCGATAATTGCATAAATATAAATATTATTTTACATAAATGTGTCATTATGAAAAATAAATCACATTTTATTCTCTTAACTAGAGTCGGCCACGCACATCTATAATTTCTTTCTTGTTTTTGATAAAAGACATGCAATTATTCAATCTATTATCGAAGAGAATCTCTTAATACAAACTACTTAACTTGAGTGTAGATACCATTCATTCTGGCTACTTTCCAGATAAAGCTAAGACTAACATAAGACTAGTATTCCAAAGGTAACAACTTAACAAAAATTTCTGGGAAGCGAAAGTTCGAGAATAGCAGTATTTGATTATAAATAGTGGTTACAAATTTTATAGTACTTTATTTAATCTAAATTGGTGGTAGAGTTTTTGTAATAGCTTTTTGTTGAACTGAAGCATTTAATTAAATTACAAAACCTGATATTTAAATTTAAATTAATACTATATAAAATACACACAACACATTTGCAATTAAAAGAATTCAAGTTCAATATTGTTGTAATCCTTTTAGGGCATTGACATAATATATAATGTGCTGCTGCTCCTTATTTTTATTACCCACACCCTTAGCCATTTATAATAATTTTCTCCATTTTTTTCATTTGCAACTTCATAATGCATTTAAATTAGCCAACTCAGTAAAGCGTAACCGACACTTGGTAGAATTGTTCTTTTTTATACCTTCCGACAGCTGTCATTTTGAAGCTTAACAGAAATGGTGCAAAAAAAAGGGAGCAAGTACATATGGAAAAAAATGAAAATGATTGTAACAAACAGGCAACTGCAACAAAAAAAAAAAAATGTTGCTGAACAAAACAAACAAATAGACAACAACAAAAACTTTATTTTTAATTAAGGCTTAACTACGTTTCGCAGACAGCAACCAAATGAAATATGAGTTGCATATTAAACGCAGCAACAACTGTATAAGAGTAGATCTGCTCGTAAAACAAAACGAACTGTTTAAAGTAAATTTATGGATATTTTGAATCTTATTTGATAACGAGAATTATGTAACGGAAATCGATTGAAAATTTAGTTTTCCGTTCGAATTTGTTTGTTAGTTTAAGAAAATATTTACACCCATACAAGACAAATCTATTTTTTAAGGTCCAGCCTACTATGGTACAAAGTAAACTAAATGATATAAATGAACAAAAAACATACCAAAACTTTATTTTTCCGAGTGTTTATCATTGGGTTTCCAAGATATGTGGGTGTATTAGCAGAAAACTAACTTGTTAATTATAAAAATTTAAATTCAACGAATGGTGTTTTTATTAAATATATATGAAAATATCATCTTATTGCTTTAAATTCCCCTTATATTCATATTTTGTAAAAACTTAAACAATTTTGTTAAATTGAAATTTATTCAATAATCATTGCTGTTAAAACCACTCAGCCCACATTCTTTAAAGATTTCTTTCAATTTAACGGGAAATTAAACTTTTTCGTTAAAACATTCTCACATGTAATGTACATTACTTTGTACATTTTATTTGATTTAAACCAATAAAATCCTGTTCTGTACTTGAACTGATTTGTACAATTACTATCTGCTGCCTTGGTCTTACCGTAAAACATTAAACTGCTGCTTTTATTTACTACTTTGTGGTTTTACTGCTGCATTCAGTTAGTGCAAGTGAATGTATTAATTTGCAACTCAGTATTCGAAAGTTTAACGATCAATTCGGTCAATATTTTACCAGTTTAATGAAGTAAGTATTTATGTATGTATTTATGTATGTATATACAAATTTAAATTTAAAACATCAAAAAAGATATTGTATTGTAATCCCGGGAAGAGCTTGTTGACTAAAATATTTAAGTTGGCTTATTTTCTCAAAAGCTCCCTGATGATCATATTAGTATCGATGAAGTACTGGGGTATGAATGCGAAATATAGCTAATCAGTTGATACTGCCATAGCCTCTTCATATTCCAATAACCGACCATGTGTGACGAAGAGTAACATCCTGGTATCTCTGCCGATTCTCAGTTGTTATCCGTAACGTAATCATAATCATGTGTCTCACCACAAGGGTACTGTCCGGTTGTATCTTTGACCCGCAGAGCGTATACGTTTTAAAGCAGACCAGGAATAGAGGCAGATCAGAAGGACCAGTATCCTAAAAACCTAACCCTCCGAAACGGGTAGCGAGTTGCATCACAGCCTACGCGCACAAAACTAAACCTGCGCATTTAACCGCAAACAAGCTATAATCGCACTCTCAACTATCGTACAGAGATGTTACGAAAGTCATCAGACTTGGATGAAATGAAAAGCTAATTTCATATGGAAATGTGTTTTGATAAAAAGCTAATGATGACTCAGATGTCAGTCCTGAACAAAATTGTGGAACTGAAGAAACGCTCAATAAAACCGCAGTTTACAGGCTGCCCGTTTAAGCCCGGAATGTTACCTCTCAGTGGAGTATTGAACCGAGTCAGTAAAGGCAAGATTTTAGAAATTACCTTTGTGATTGACCAAAGGTAAAGGCAAGATCAAACCAAAAATTCTATCCTTGTCGCACGACAAGCCATTGTGTTCGAAGATGCCTACCAAACCTGATACGCCTAAGAAAGGAACAACTGTTTTGACTGATTCGTCGAAGCAAGACTGCAGATATAGTAAAAATCCCAAATGTCCTCTGGAAGGTCTAAAATAGATCACTATGACTCTGCCGAAGAAGCAGCTCTTAAGGGCTATAGTCGCGGTAGAAAAATGTCGAAGCGGTCTGGCAGACATTAAAATACATTAAGTAGCCGGCAACAACTATAAGCCTGTTCAATAACTAAAAGTTGTTACTAATTTTCACAAAAATATTTGAAATTTGTATTAAATTACAAAAACGATTTTTGATAATTTGTAACATTTTTTTGACATTATGTCTCATGAAACATCAGGTGCCTGCAGGTGAACTTGCATCAAGCCAAGGCAGCCTCCCAAGGCTCACTACTAACCTCCTGGATGTGTGTTTCATCTTTGGCTTAACGCGGGTTAATTAGAGGCCTCAAAACCGCCCAAGGTAATCTGATATACAATAAAAATACAATAACGCCCAGCATAGCTTTAACATATTAATCCATTTCAGAATTCCCACAGGGAATTCCTTAACAGGGATATATACAGCTTTACACTTTAGTATACTTTAAGATGGGTGCAGGTCCAATATTTTTCGTTGTTACAAACATCAGCACAAACGTATAATACCCTACTCACTATAGGGTATAAATATCATACATACATATTTTAATTTAAACAGTTCTTACATTTGCAGCTAAATATATTTCAATTTAATAACAATTGCCTTCAGATATTTTTCAGTTTCCTCTCCCTTTATTTATTCAACCTTCAAATCCTCTCTACTTATTTCAGATTTTACTGCATTAGTCCATAAGTATAAATTTCATAGGAATGTACATAAAAGTATTAGCACTTAAAGTTGATGTCCTTGTAACTAAATTAAACTTTTAGCTTCCATACTTATGAACTGAACTAAAGTTACTTTAAATACTTAGAATACGAGTTTATCTCCTTAATACAGTATCAAATGGTCAAGTGATTTACTAGTTACAAAAGTAACACACAAAACCTGACAATGTGTTTGCATTAACAAGTTAACATGCAGCAAAACAATATTCTAACAACAAAAAAATAAACTTAAATTATAATATTAAAAGCAGCTTAAAAATGGTATTATTTTACACAAAAACGGATTTACGGTAATATGAGTGACAAAATAATAATAATACTATCTCTACTGTAATTTACATACGCATATGCATTAGGCACAAAATAGTTATAATGAATATGCTTTAATAGATTATATTTTAATATGAATAAAAATAAATTTTTGAAAATTTAATTTAAGAATTTACATAGAATTTGCATACCATTATTACTAAAAATTTATTTCCGGTAAGCGGATTAATAAAATTCCTTTTAACAGCAAAATATGTAGCAATAGCTTAGTTTTAAAAATCAATTTTTATACCCTCCACCACCATCAGTGGTGATAGAGGGTATATATAACTTTGTCATTACGTGTGTAACACCAAGAAATTTTCATCTGAGACCCAATAAAGTATATATATTCTGGGTCCTTATGAAATTCTGAGTCGATTTAGCTATGTCCGTCTGTCCGTCCGTCTGTCTGTGTAAAACACGCTCACGTTAAAACGAAGCAATATCATTTAACCAAATTCACCCAAAATATTCATTATTATCCGGTACAGTTTGGTATTGAAAATGAGCAAAATCGGTTCACATTGGGAAAAGTTATGAATCAAAATTTAAAACAACTCCTTTTTTACACATTCTGATGTAATTTTCTCGAAAACTATGCAAGGTAATTTCATGAAAGTCATCATACATTCGTTTCTATACAAGATATTGATTTCTGCTGAAAATTACCAGAATCGGACTATAATTTCATATACCTCCCATACAAAAGTACATATTCCCGGAAAATGAGTTTTTTGTTAATAACTTCCGTTAGAATAATGATATCTTCACAAAATTTTACAAATTAAAATCTTATGTCAATAGAATTCATTGGGAGAAAACATTTTCTGGATCGGTCCATAATTGGACATAGCTCCCATACAAGGTCCCCTCCCGAAAATCACTTAAACGCGCATAACTCATTACTAAATTAAGATATCCATATAAAATTTGGAATATGTATTGCTCTCATATGCACAAAAATATTACTGTGAAAGTTTTTTCCGATCGGTCCATAATTGGTCATAGCTCCCATACAGGGTCCCCTCCCGAAAATCACTTAAAAGCACATAACTCATTACTAAATTAAGATATCCATATAAAATTTGGTACAAGTATTGCTCTCATATACAGAAATATTTTTATGCAATTTTTTTGCGATCGGTCCATAATTGGTCATAGCTCCCATACAAGGACCCTTAACGAAAATCACTTAAACGCGCATAACTCATTACTTAATTAAGATATCCATATAAAATATGGAATAGGTATTGGTAATATGCACAGAAATATTACTATGAAATATTTTTTCGATCGGTCCATAATTGGTATAGCTCCCATACAAGGTCCCTTCCCGAAAATTACTTAAACGCACATAACTCATTACTAAATCAAGATATCCATATAAAATTTGGTGCAATTATTGCTCTCGCATACAGAAATATTACTATAAAATTTTTTTCCGATCGGTCCATAATTGGTCATAGCTCCCATACAAGGTCCCTTACAAGGTCCCCTTCCGAAAATCACTTAAACGCACATAACTCATTACTAAATTAAGATATTCATATAAAATTTGATACAAGTATTGCTCACATATACAGAAATATTAGTATGGAAGTTTTTTCCGATCGGTCCATAATTGGTCACAGCTCCCATACAAGGTCACCTCCCGAAAATCACTTAAATGCACAATATTCATTGCCAAATAATGATATAGATACAGAATTTTGAAATTTTGTCTTTATATACATAATTGGTCCTAGCTCCCATACAAGGTCCTTTTACGAAAATCTCTTAAACTCACATTACTCATTACCAAATAAAGCTATTGATATAAAATCTGGCACAAATATTAGTTTGGTATACAAAAATTCTATTTCAAGATTTTTTCATGATCGGTCTGTAACATGGGTGCGGTCGGTCCCATGCAAGTGTCCCTTCAGAAAATCACTTGAACACACATTACTTATTACTAAATTACGATATAGATACAAAATTTGAGTGAAATATAGTTTTTATGTACAGAAATTTTGCTTAAAGAATATTTTACGATCGGTCTAAAATTGGTCATATCTCCCATACTAGGTCCTGCCCCTAAAAACAATTTGTGTAGAATAAAATTATATATATGTATTTTGAAAATCCTTAAATCTTTCACACACATGCATACATGCACATTATTAAATATCGTTAAAGCATATCTAAGGGCGCTATAAAAATATAAAAGAAAATGGGGTTTGTAATGTTCAACAAATCTTGGAATTGTAACAGATTTAAGCTGTTTAAATCTTGGTGTTTTTCTATTTAAGACATGAGAAAACTTTTTTCTACAAATATTTGATCAATTAAAAAACTATTAATATAAAAGTAGCTGGTGGAGGGTATTTAAGATTCGGCTCAGCCGAATATAGCACTCTAACTTGTTTTATTATTTGTTTACAACATATTTTTTGAAGCTGCCACCTAATAGAGAATATATTGTTTTTTATGGAGTTTTCAACATGTCGAAATAGCGGTCGCAGTTAATATAATGTGTTAAATCCTTATATACCCACAACCAAAGCATGACTGAAGGGCACTTTATATGGGATATTTCGTACAAATATGTATTTTGGTTTCTGTAGAACTAAAAACTCAATAATGAACATTAAATTTATTTTCTGAAGGGGACCTTATGGAGGTCAATTATGGACTGATCCTCATAAAATTTGGAGATACTTCGGTTGTTATAAAACTTGTTTATGTTGAAATTTATCACAGAACTCGAATTTCTTTGAGAGTTAAAGTAATTTTCTGAAGGTGGTAGTTTTAATTATGGACCTATGTCAGCCTTTCTTTACTTTAAATTGGCGGAATACCCATTAGGGCTCCCCCATATTAATTAAATACAAAAATTCGTTTATCTGGGTAACTAATAGAACAAAATTCTTCAAATTTTGCACGAAGAACTTTAATATTCATTCATATTCATATTCAAAATTAGTATATCTGAGAAACTATTATAGCTAGAATCTTCAAATTTTACTTAAAGAACTTTGACATTCATCTGAACATTTAGAGTATAACGGGCGGACTTTCAATGGTGGACTTGGCACCTCCCATATGAATTAAATACAACATTTCGTTTATCTGGAAAACTAATAAATTATTCAAATTTTTCATATATATATAGAAATGGGCGAACTTGCAATAACACAGCAAACACAACGAAATGAAGGTTTGTGAAAACTTTTAAAACCAATTGCACTATTTTTAATGTATTTTTACCTGCTGAAACCGAATCTGAAATCAGTTTTTTTCAATCACCCACCATTTTATCGAAAAATGAGATCGAATATTTTGTTCATATATTACGGAAATTTTTTATAATTATAAAAATATATTTACGTTTTGGGGTTAATTTGAATTTTTCGGTGTCATCATGAATACGGGTCCTAATTATATATTTATCCAAAGTTTCATTTAAATCGGTTGAAAACAAAATAATATTTCACTATGGTTTCAAGAGCATTTCCCAATATTGCATAGCTTGAGTTTGACCTTCACAGTTTATGGGTTAACATTATACGATTTTACTAAAACTTCAGATTTATGTGTCATATTATCTTAAATTGTATTATCTGAATAAGTTTTATATAAAGTGCATGACAGTAAAGAATAAAAGCAGTTTTCCAAAAATTTTAACAAAAATATAGTTTTCTCCGAAATCTTCAAAATTGAATTCGCAGGAACCGCTAATATGTGAAAGATATCGACCTAATTTCTTTACTATTTTATTTCCTTTTTTATTGTCCATAAGTCTCATGAAGATTTTCCCAAAATTTTAAAATTTGCTTAACAAAATTGCGAAAAGTTTGAAACTGGATTTTTGAAACTGCCGTCTGAAGGGGTTTCCATTTATGACTATAACCACAAATACGGCTTACGCTATCTAAAGGGGATAACAAATCACATTTAAGTTAATAGGAATGTATAATACATATTCATAATGTAAATAAATAATATAAACCATAAAATAATAAATAATTTATTCAGTGTGAATAAATAAATTAAAATATATATTTTTATAAATATTTATTGCTAGTTTTGATTTTTCCTTTTTTTTCGGCAAATAAACAAAATTTAATGGTAATTTATTTTATAAATAATGTTGCTCAATGAAATTTTGCTTAAATAATTACTAAAATTTTGTTTAAATAATTACTAAAAAATTCTTTAATTAACATAAAACTTTATTTTTGCATATAAAGGTATGAATAGTTAGAAATAGTTTAATTTAATGTACTTCATTTAGGTCAATAGTCTCGCTACTCTTATATTTTGTTACACCCAATATCACTATAGGCGTTAGTGGTGACATTTGTAATACATAAGTCATTTTCTGATTACGTCCTTCGTGGTAATTTTGAAGATAATTGGCGCATATTACACAAGGAAGAACCTTTTTGGTTGTGGTTGCAATCGGTCTATTATTTCACCTAGCCCCCATACAACCAAAACACCAATAACTGTTATAATTTTTTAAGGTCCATATAAAGTTTCTGTCAGAAAATTTCGTCAATGAATTACTTAAATATAACAGATTTATTGCAAAAATATGTTCATAACTGATGTAGGGTATAATATCGTCTGCCATATAAGGATGAGAAATGTTTGAATATTAAAATAAACAAGTTAGAGTGCTATATTCGGCTGTGCCGAATCTTAAATACCCTCCACCAGCAAGTTATTTTTAATTAAAACCCATTTAACTATCTAATTTTTAGATAACTTGGAAAAATTGTAGTTTCCGTACTGATATACATATGCCAATCTAATTTTAATTAAGTCCAGAAAAATTTATATTAATAGGCCAGTTCGAAAACATTTTAATATAATGATATATCTATACACAGAACATAGTCTTGTCGCATTTTATCATGATAACTTTATTTATTTAAGTGATTTTCGGAAATGGACCTTATATGGGATCTATGACCAATAATTTACCGATCCGGGAAAAAAGTGGTAGAATGATTTATATGTCCACAAAACATATTCAAGTCGTATTTTATCCTTATAGCTTTAGAATTTTATGAAATATATGCGTTTAAGTGATTTTCGGAAGTGGACCTTATATGGGAGCTATGACCAATTATGGGCCTATCCGGAAAAAAATTTCTTAAAGTGATTCATATTTAGACTAAACATATTTGTGTCGAATTTTATCAAGATAGCTTTATTTGACAATGAAATATGTGTTTTTAAGTGATTTTCGGAAGTGGGCCTTATATGGGAGCTATGACCAATAATGGTCCGATCCGTAAAAAATTAGTAGAATGATTTGTATGTACGCAAAACATATCTGTGTCGAATTTTATCACAATAGCTTTATTTATCAATGAAATATGTGCGTTTAGGTGATTTTCGGAAGTGGACCTTATATGGGAGCTATGACCAATTGTGGTCCGACTGAGATCTACGTTGATATTATGATTTCTGTTTACATTATATTTGCATGTACAAAATTTTTTGTTGATACCGATATGTTACAGGGAGTTATTAACGATAAACCTTTTTCCGGGAATATATACCTTTGTATGGTGGGTATGGAAAATATTGGATGGATTGTAATGATTTTAAAAATAATTAATTACTGCCTTGAAAAAACTATGTGTGACAAAATTCATCGAAATATCTTTGGTAGTTTCTGAGAAAACTTCAAAAGAATTATGAAAAAACCGTAATTTTTTTCGAGGTAGTCTGAAACTTTTACTCATAAGTTATTACGTTGTGAACCGATTTTGCTGATTTTCAATACCAAATTGCTTAGGATTAACGTAAGCGTATTTTAGGCAGACAGACAGACAAACAGACAGACAGACAGACGGACATAGCTCAATCGACTCAGAATTTCATAAGGACCCAGAATATATATACTTTGTTGGGTCTTAAATGGATATTTCTTAGTGTTACACACGGAACGACAATCTTATATATACCCTTTATCACCATTGATGGTGGTGGAGGGTATAAAAGATATCTGAAAATTCTATCATTGAAAAAAATACAAGTAAGAAACTATAGGCCGACCATATGATACCCTACACCAATTGCGAATATTAAATGTGTTTCATTTTCAATAATTAAGCATTTATGTTGAATCTTACATAAGTTCCAAACTATGCCTGTTCATACTGGCTAGGAGAAATAAAAGACGGATATTAATAATTTTCACCAGCCTTTGTCATTGGATCCAGAGAAGAGTATGTGTCAAATTTTAACAAATTATATTGAAAATTGTGAGCAGTAGCGTGCACAAAAGGTTTACTCGGTTACAAAAACGGACATAGCTTAATCGAATCAGAAAGAGATTCTGAACCGACTGGTATATAGGGATTTATGTTTATATAAAACTTATTTGTGCCAAATTTCATCGTAATATTAGTGTTTATAAGTGAATTGTGGACATTCAAGTCATTTTCTGAAGGGGACTTTGTACGCGGGCTAGGGTTAAATAATGCCCGATCATTATGAAAATCTACAGTATTATATATAATTATATCAAACTTAGTTGTGCCGATCTTTGGAAAGATAGTGGTATATGTGACGTAGTTATGACCTAAAAGGTCCAAATCGGAAGGTCCGGTTATATAGGGGCTATGGAAAAACTTGGGCCGATCCTTATAAAATTTATTGTCGGAATTTATATTCATATAAAACTTATTGGTGCCAAATTACATCATGATACTGGTGTTTATAAGTGAGTTGTGGACTTTCAAGTCATTTTCTGAAGGGGACTTTATATGGGGGCTAGGGTCAAATAATGCCCGATCATTATGAAAATCTACAGTATTATGTATAATTATATCAAACTTAGTTGTGCCGATCTTTGGAAAGATAGTGGTATATGTGACGTAGTTATGAGCTAAAAGGCCCAAATCGGAATGAAGGCTAGGGCAAAATTTGGGCCGATCCTTATAAAATTTATTGTCGGGATTTATGTTTATATAAAACTTATTTGTGCCAAATTACATCGTGATACTGGTATTTATAAGTGAATTGTGGACATTCAAGTCATTCTCTGAAGGGGCCTTCTATGGCGGCTAGGGTCAAATAATGCCCGATCATTATGAAAATCGTCAGTGTAATTTATAACTATATAGAACTTAGTTATGCCGATTTTCGGAAAGATAGTGGTTTATATGACGTAGTTATGAGCTAAAAGGCCCAAATCGGAATGAAAGCTAGGGCAAAACTTGGACCGATCCTTATAAAATTTATTGTCGGGATTTATGTTCATATTAAACTTATTTAAAACTTACTTATTGACATTCAAGTCATTTTCTGACGGGGACTTTGGGGGCCAGGGTCAAATAATGCCCGATCTTTACGAAAATCGCTAAGATTTTTATAAAACTATCATTTAACTTAATTAGGAGGTAAGAAGCCTTATACGGGGGGTCCTGTTGTATGGGGGCTAGGTCGGTGGTGACCGATTGCAACCATTTTCAATAGCTTTCGTCCATGGACCAAATTATCATCATCAAATTATCTCAAAAATTGAGACCTGTAGAGTGTGCACAAGGTTTACATGAATACACAGACAGACGGACGGACGGTCAGACGGACCGAATAGCTTTATCGACTTAGGAAATGATTGTGTTACAAACATCATACAAACATTGTGTTACAAAATTGCGACCTGTAGAGTGCGCACAAGGTTTACATGGACATACAGACAGACGGACGGACGGACCGAATAGCTTTATCGACTCAGGAAATTATTGTGTTACAAACATTAGCACAGACGTATAATACCCTTCCCAGTATAGTGGTGTAGGGTATAAACAATCTAATCTAAGAGAGTGTTTCATCTCTTTGTTTTAAAAGTATTTCGTTTAAACTCTCAACCTGTTGTTCGTTTTTGCTGCCTTAATATTCACAAACTTTTTCGTTTAAAATCTGCGTTAATCTGTCGCACAGTTTAAAAAATACTAAACTTTAATTTAATTTTCCTACAATTAATTTTTATTTAAATATTTTAGTTTTTCTTTACGTTTTATTTTTGTAATGACATTTCGGTCAGACCTTCGTGTGCACAGGGAAGTTTGGATTTTTTCCCCGTTTCTTCATTCCTTTTTACAAACTCCAAAATTCAGCAACTTGGAAAATGAGTCTGTAGAGAAAGAAAAACCTCATTTTGTCGCTACAATGTTGTTTAATTACTGTTGGGCAACAAACACTTTGTGGCCTCAAAAAATTGTGGCAGAAGAAAGAGAGAAAACTAAAAGAATTGCCATAAAAACAACATCAGCAGACATCAAAGTAATTTAAATTAGTTTACATAACAAAATCATGATTTTTATGTGCTTTTTTGGGAGATGATAAAAAATTTAAATTAGATTTTTAAATTAAAAATTTAAGTCATAGTTTTTTTTTTGGTAGGAAGTTGCACTGATTCAATTTTGTGAGTTTTAGTTTTAAGGTTTATAAAATACGATTAGATGAAGGGTTTGAGATGAAACAATCGATCAGTGAGATAAGGTAAATACTTAATGAGCATTTTCTCTCAAAATAGAGTTTTCATTGCATTTTAACTGCTTATTTTTGCTGAAAATAATATATTTTAAGTCATATTTATATTAGTGCCTAATTACTTTACCATCTTTAATTTATATTAAAATATTTAATTCCATTCATTTGTTAACTTTCATTGCATTTAAAATTATTAATGTCGTTTTTTTGACATCAGCTCCTAAATATTAATTCCTTTTGCGACCACATGACGCGTCTAAATGGCGTCAAAAAAGAATTTCCATCTCAAACATTTAAAGAATGTTTAGAATGAAGTACGAGTATAAAAACACACAAAAATATTTGAAAATTTTGTGCTGCACTTCCTGAGTTTATGTAAGCGTCATACGTCTAAGTTAAACAAATGACATACATTTTTTTCCTAAAGGAAAAACGAGCAACCAGGAAATAAATGGAATCACAAAACTGCTAAAAAACAAACATGATGCTTCATTGTGAAAATATTTTGTAAAGTATTAAAAAAAAATCCCTCATACAAACATACATGTCGTACATATACGTACATAAATACATGCTTGATTTCTTTTTTTTTTTGTATCAGTGACACACTTAATATGAATATTTATTTAAATAATTGTATTTTTTCTATGCGAATTTAAATATTTTTTTATTTCGCAACTAAAAGTTTTATAAATTTTATATGAAATCCTGTTTTTATCCATTGAAGTATGTTGCATGCAAGAATTACAAATGGGGTTTACAAATCCACAGTCTGTTGTAAATAATATACAATTTTTGAAGTATTTTTTCGCTAGATTTTTTCATTTATAAATTTATGTCACCATAAAGCTTATAATGTATTTATGTTCTTTTATGTATTGTTACCATGTTTAAATAAATAAATGTATATAAACTAAGAAAAAACTTCAATAATTCCTCATAAGTTATTTGTTGAAAAATAAAAGTGAGCAATATTAATCCCAGCAATTTGGGTGAACCGTTTCGTACTAGATACAATTCAATCTACCACTTACTAGTCTCTCCACTATCCAGGTGACTAGCTATTTTAAAATGTGAGAAAATCAATCGTTACTTCATCGATTACAAAAAGACAGACAGAAAACTAGTCGATTCATGACAATGAATCTTTTGGGTTAATTTTTTTAAGTGTCTACTCTCTAGTTTACTTAGGTACTGTAAAGTGACAACTTTCACTTTCTTTTAAAAATTGTACATTGTACGGAAGGAAGGACGAATTGGAGACAACTAGGTGGTTAAACATTACCATCATTATACCCTACACAACTATAGTGTGCTGATGTTTATAACACCCAAAAATATTGACACTACAGCCACCTAAAGTATACCAATCGGCTCAGAATCACTTCCTGAACCGATTTCGTTATGTTCGTCCGCCCGTCCGCCCGTCTGTCTGTGTGTCCATGTAAACCTTGTGCGCACTCTACAGGTTGCAATTTTTAAGATAATTTGATGAAATTTGGCACGTATGCCACTTTTTGTCCAAGGTTGAAATGGTTGAAATCGGTACATTATTTCACCTAGTGCCATGCAACCGGACCCTACGAATATGGCTTTTGAGCTCACAATTATGGTAAATGTTCTAGTATTTCAACAAAAATTGGCAAAACTTAGTTTTATGCTACTGCCGATTTTCGTAATGATAGGACCTCATTGGATCCCAGCCCCCATACAAAGTCCCCTTCAGAAAATGACTTGAGTGTTTACAATTCACTCATAAACACTAGTATCATGATGAAATTTGGTACAAAAAAGTTTTATAGAAACATGAATCTCGATAATAAAGCCGATTTTTTGCTTTAGCCCCATACAACCAGATCTTCCGATTTGAAATTTTTAGATCATAACTACATCAAATATACTACTATCTTTTCAAAAATCGGCACAGCTAAGTTTGATATAAATATAAATAACACACACAATCGATTTTCGTAATGATCGGGCCTCATTTGACCCTCATTGGATCCTATCCCCCATACAAAGACCCCTTAAGAAAATGACTTGAAAGACCACAATTCACTATAAACACTAGTATCACGATGAATGTAAACATAAATCCCGACAATAAATTTTATAAGGATCGGTCCAATTATTGGCCTAGCCGCCATTCTACCGGATCTTCCGATTTGAGCCTTTTAGATCATAACTACGTCAAACATACTACTGTCTTTCCAAAAATCGGCACATCTAAGCTTGATATAAATATAAATAACACACACTGTCGATTTTCGTAATGAACTGCACAATTTAGTTTTATGTATTTTTAAGTCTAAGTAATACTGCCGATTTTCGTAATTATCGGGCCGTATCGTCAAAAAGGCGCACAACTATGTTTTATGCAATCCTTAATGACCTTGCTGAATTGCATAATAATCTCTCATATATGTAAATCCATCCAACAAATTTTATGGCTTCTTTAAGTAAATCAGTTTTTATACCCACCATATTGATTTTGTCATTCAGTTTGTAACACATCGAAATATTGGTCATAGATCCATAAAAGTATATATATTCTGGGTCCTTATTAAATTCTAAGACGATCTAGCCACGTCCGTCCGTCTGTCCGTATGTCTGTCTGTTAAAATCACGATAGGGACCACACGGGAACAGCTAGATAGTTGAAATTTTGCATAAATATTCTTTATTGCTAAGGTTTGTTTGGTATTGAAAAGCATAACTGCTTTAAAAGTACGAGTACACAAAAATTCGACACAAATAAGTTTCAAATTTTTTGAGGATCGGTCCATAAGGTCCCCTTCAGAAAATTACTTTAACACTCATTACCAGCCCAAAAATGCGAGTATAGTGATGAAATTCGGTATAAGTAAGTTTCTTACGTACCAAAACCTCTTTACCATTTTTTTTAAGGATCGGTCCATAATTGACCCTACCCCCTATATAAGGTCACCTTCGGAAAATCACTATAACGCTAATTACTGGCTTAAAAATAAGAATATAGCAATGAAATTCGACACACATAACTTTCATGCGAGTCTCTGCACAAAATTTTATATGGATCCGTCCATAATTGACCCTACCCCCCATATAAGGTCCCCTTCAAAAAATTACTTTAATGCTCATTACTGGCTTCAAAATTCGAATATTGCAATGAAATTCGACACACATATGTAAGTTCAAATTTTATGTAGATCGGTCCATAATTGACCCTACATCCCATATAAGGTCCCCTTCAGAAAATTACTTAAACGATCATTACTGCCTTGAAAACATGAGTTATGAAATACAATAAAGGTTTCCTTCAGGAAAGGATTTTGGTTATTAAAATACGAGTTTTCCTTATTTAAAATACGAGTATTGTGAAGAAATTTGACATAAACAAGCTCTATACAAAATGAAATCTTTGTACACAATTCATGAGTATCGGTTCATAATTGACGCATATGACGGCCCTCTTCAGAAAATTACTCATACGCTCACGGTTTATAAATTTACCAAAAATATTTTGTTATTTCAAAAGAGCTCAGTCCATAATTGACTTAAGCCATATTCCAAATATCACCCTGATGTTTATAGGGGAGTATTCCTTTTACGGCATATGGTAGACGTTTTGATGGTGGGTATATTAGATTCGGCACAGCCGAATATAACACTCTCACTTGTTCTTCAATAAATTTGGAACCAAGGAAAAATTCAACATAAATTCTTTAATATTGAAAATGAATTACATGTAATATTCGTAATTTTTGTAGGATATCATATGGTCGGCCACAACCGACTATAGTTTCTTACTTGTTTTCAAATGCATGAACTCTTTGTCGAACTACTGGGATATAATTATTCAAATCACCATCGGCGTTATAGCATATTAGCGTTGTATATAAGCAGATGTTACAATAGTCAAGAAAATGTTGTTGCTATTATTTATGAAAAAGCTTCTATTCTCTTTCTTTTTATATCCACCATCAAAGGGGGGTATATTGTTTTTGTCATTCCGTTTGTAACACATTGAAATATTCGTCTAAGACCCATAAAAGTATATATATTCTGGGTCCTTATAAGATTCTAAGACGATCTAGCCATGTCCGTCCGTCTGTCCGTCTGTCTGTCTGTCTGTTGAAAACACGATAGAGTCCAAATGGAAGCAGCTAGCGAGCTGAAATTTTGCACAGATACTTCTAGTTGCTGCAGTTTGTTTGGTATTGAAAATGGGCAATATCGGTCCACAATTTCGCCTAGCCCCCATATAAGGCCCCCTTCAGAAAATGACTTTATCGCTCATAACTTGCTAAGGGAAGAACCAATAGCGGTGAAATTTGGCACAAATATGTCTTATGGGAACCTAAATCTCTTCGTAGAATTTTATAAGGATCGGTCCATAATTGACCCTACCCCCGATATAAAGTCCCCTTCAGAAAATGACTTTATCGCCCATAACTGCCTAAGAAAAGCATCAATAGCGGTGAAATTCGGCACAAACATGTTTTATGGGAACCTAAATCTCTCTGTAAAATTTTATAAGGATCGGTCTATAATTGACCCTACCCCCCATATAAAGTCCCCTTCAGAAAATGACTTTATCGCTCATAACTTGCTAAGGGAAGAACCAATAGCGGTGAAATTCGGCACAAACATGTTTTATGGGAACCTAAATCTCTTTTTAAAATTTTATAAGGATAGGCTCATAATTGACCCTACCCCCCATATAAAGTCCCCTTCAGAAAATGACTTTATCGCCCATAACTGGCTAAGAGAAGCATCAATAGCGGTGAAATTCGGCACAAACATGTTTTATGGGAACATAAATCTTTTTTTTAAATTTTATAAGGATCGGTCCATAATTGACCCTACCCCCCACATAAAGTCCCCTCCAAAAATGACTTTATCGCTCATAACTTGCTAAGGGAAGAACCAATAGCGGTGAAATTCGTCAAAAACATGTTTCATGGGAACCTAAATCTCTTTCTAAAATTTTATAAGGATAGGCTCATAATTGACCCTACCCCCCATATAAAGTCCCCTTCAGAAAATGACTTTATCGCCCATAACTGGCTAAGAGAAGCATCAATAGCGGTGAAATTCGGCACAAACATGTTCTATAGGAACATAAATCTTTCCGTGGAATTTTATAAGGATAGGCCCATAATTGACCCTACCCCCCATATAAAGTCCCCTTCAGAAATGACTTTATCGCCCATAACTGGCTAAGATAAGCATCAATAGCGGTGAAATTCGGCACAAACATGTTCTATGGGAACATAAATCTCTTTGTAAAATTTTATAAGGATAGGCCCATAATTGACCCTACCCCCCATATAAAGTCCCCTTCAGAAAATGACTTTATCGCCCATAACTGGCTAAGAGAAGCAACAATAGCGGTGAAATTCGGCACAAACATGTTTTATGGGAACATAAATCTCTTCATATAATTTTATAAGGATCCGTCCATAATTGACCCTACCCCCCATATAAAGTCCCCTTCAGAAAATGACTACCCTATAAGGTCCCCTTCGGAAAATTACTTTAACGCTCATTACTGACTCAAAAATGCTATTACAGCAGTGAAATTCTACGTAAACAAGTTTTGTACTAGCCAAAAACTATTTATCACATTTTATGGGGATCGGTCTATAACTGACCCCACCCTCCATATAAGGTCCCCCTCAGATAGTGACTGTAACGCTCGTTA
Source organism: Lucilia sericata (assembly GCF_015586225.1). Classification (NCBI taxonomy): domain Eukaryota; kingdom Metazoa; phylum Arthropoda; class Insecta; order Diptera; family Calliphoridae; genus Lucilia; species Lucilia sericata. The sequence goes on along the minus strand of NW_023994313.1, from coordinate 72,286 downwards.
CTGGCTGTAACGCTCAAATGCGACTACAGCGATGAAATTTCACATAAACAAGTTTTGTATGAGTTTATGGTTATAAATATTGGATCAAACAAAATTAATATTTTTAATTCGGAGGAGCACGGTCCATGCTTAAGCCTTTATTAATTTTCCTCTTCCAAATATTTCCCTGATGTTCATAATAATATCGACATATGATTCAACATAGATCGATAATATCAAAGTTTATTTATAAGGATGATTTGATGGTGGGTATATAAGATTCGGCATGGCCGAATATAACACTCTTACTTGTTCAACTTAATACAAGTACACAGAGAAAACAGATTCGTTGCGACAATCGAATTTGTTTCCAATCGAATTTTGTCGGTTATCAGAACAATTATACAATTCGTTTTCTTTTACTTTTAAGCCAGTAATGAGCGTTATACTTAGTCATTTTCTGAAGGGGACCTTATATGGGGGTAGTGTCAATTATGAACCGATCTTCATAAAATTTGGTAGAGAGATTTTGGCTCATATGAAACTTATTTATGTGGAATTTCATCGGTATAGTAGTATTTTCAAAGCAGTTATGTCCGTTAAAGTTGTTTTTCATGGGTCCACTTGTATGAGGACTATCCGAAAACGTGGACTGATATTTTCCATTTTCAATACCAAACGAACATTATCAATATATGTATATGCAAAGTTTCAAATGTGTAGCTCCTCCTGTGTGGTTACTATTATGATTTCAACAGACAGATGGACGGACATGGCTAGATCGTCTCAGAATTTAATAAGGGCCCAGAATATACATATATACTTTTGTGAGTCTATGAATGTTGAATATTTAATGTTGCGTTGTACTCCAAGAAAGAAGGACTTATTTAAGGTCCATTATCGGTCATAGCTCCCATATAAGGCCCACTTCCAAAAATCACTTAAGCACATATATTTAATTGTCAAATAATGCTATCTTGATAAAATTCGACACAATTATGTTTTGTCTATATATGAATCACTCTACGAATTTTTATATGTAGGCCCATAATTGGTCATAGCTGTTATATAAGGTCCACTAAGTGGACTCCACTTCCAAAAATCACTTAAAGGCATATATTTCATTGATTTTTCATAAATTTTTTCCCGGATCGGTCCATTATTGGTCATAGCTCCCATATAACGCCCACTTCCGAAAATCACTTAAACGCATACATTTCTTTGAATTCTAAAGCTATCGGGATAAAGTACGACTTGAAAATGTTTCATGTGCATATAAATCTTTCTACCAATTTTTTTCCACTTCTGAAAATCACATAAACGCACATATGTCATTAATTTATAAATATATTGGAGAAAAATTGGACTTGATTTTTTTTTTTTGCCTATAAATCATTATACGAAAGTTTTTCCTGATTGATCCATAATTGGTCACAACTCTCATATAAGGACCATTTCCGAAAATTTCTTAAATGCACATTGACAATTAATAATATCGACATCGATACGGATTTTGTTCCGGATCGGTCCATAAGTTGTCTTAGGTTTACTTCTGATAATAACTTAATACCACTTAATTCGTAATTAAATGATTATATCCGGATAAAGTTCAAAATGAGTATGTTCTGTGTACAGATAAATCATATATTAAAATGTTTTCGAACTGGCCTATTAATATACATTTTTCTGGACCTAATCAAAATTAGTTCTACATATGCACAAATGTTAGTAATACGGAAACAAAAATTGTGTCAAGTTATCTATATAGTTAAATGGGTTTTAATAAAAAGTAGTTTGCTGGTGGAGGGTATTTAAGATACGGCATAGCCGAATATAGCACTCTAACTTGTTATTAAGCCTAATAATGATATTTTGCTTAATAAAATTTTAGAATTTATTTGTTAATAACAGTTTAATCTTATATCATATTGAATATGATTTTCTTTATTTGTGATTTATATGCTTTGAAAATAAAATATTTGTATGCTTTTTGCTATCAATATAACAAATACTATATTCGCAAATATACATTTATGAAATATATATTTATAAGATTTATGAAAATTTACTATAAAATTTGCAATCGATATTATCATCATTGTATTCGAAAGGATATCAAATATTATCAAAAGAATTATTTGTACATTTATATTAATATTTTATTGAGATTAAAAGATTCAAAATCAAATAGAAATTCTAAGTAAGGACATTGATTTAAATATGCATAGAAATATGAAATTCTATGCATATTGTAATTTTTTTTCTAATGGAAAATTATTACAATATTCTAATTTAAATATTAAGTAAAGCAACTAATACTAATATTGAGTGCATGTAAATTTGTTCTTGTAGAGCATTTATTAAGGCAACTTTACATACGTTTGATAATTATATGTGAATTTTCTTTTAAAATGCATTTATTTGCACAAATAATTTAAGTTTGTAAAGACAAAAGTTAAAGTTTTTAACACATTTCAAAGAAAGTGGCAGAATTAAATAATCATCATGATTTATTTCAATTACAAATAATAATATCTTTATGCCTATATGTCTAAATGGAAATTGAGTTAAAAGTTTAAAACCTTTCAAAAGTTTTTCTTTGACGGAAACAAAGTGGGTTTTACAGATTTTATTTTTATAATAATTGCGGTCAAATAACGCTTATACCACATAAAGTTACAAATATTTTATTTTTTGGTTTACAAAGTGAATTGTTGGGATTATTTCTCTTTTTAGCAACTATGCCAAAGGAAAATGTTTAATGTGCTGCTGCTGAAAGCAGTAACACTTAAATTTATTAAAAAGAAAAAGAAAAAAAAAAAAATGCGAAAATCCTCCAAACTAAAAGTGACCTCAATAATTTCCTTTGACAAATGCCAACACACACATTAACACTTACAAATACAACGAAAACACTAACACATACACAAACATAAATTAAAGCTTATTTTCAAAGGAAACGAAAAGGATGTTAAATTTTTGTTGAAAACAAAATATGTTCAAGCGGTAAAGTTTAAATGGTTTTGATAAGAAATAAAAAGAGAAATTAGAAATAAATTGGGATTATCAAAAAATTTCAATTATTTTGTTCGTTAGAGAGAGACATTTGTGTGATGCTGATATACAAAAATATTTTTGTATTCATAATCTGATTTTTTTGATACTCACCATCAACCTTTAACACCACAAATCTGCCGTATTTAGGTTTTCTGAAATTCAAAACCCTATTTTGCTTCAATATTGATTCAGCCTAAGATTTTACAAAGATTTTGGTTTCAGTAAAACTTGTTATGTCGAATATCAATGCTTTCTAAGCCTTATATTAAGGCTTTTTTTTTTTTTTTTTTTTTTTTTTTTATTTTTTTATTATTATTCTGCGACTAGTCTAATTTGACTAACGAGCAGATTTTTTCGATTAAATACAATGATTAGTAGTAAGAATAAGATATAACACTAAATATATCCAAAATACTGTTTTATTTAAACCAGATGATGTGGTTTAATGCGTTGGAGTCTATTTGGTTGGCTTCGGATGAAGTAAAGTCTGCTGGCTTCACTGTTCACATGTGTTGATAACTTTTGGTGGTGTGATATTGCAAATTTTTTCACTACGTCTCTGACAAACTCTACGCCTAAATCACGGTGAAGGTCATGATTTCGAACGTACCATGGTGCATTGACCATGTGTCTTAAAACTTTATTTTGAAAAACTTCAATGTGTTTAATTGTTGAATTTTTGGCACATCCCCAAAGCTGGCATCCATACGTCCAAACTGGTTTCAGGATTTGTTGGTAGACAAGTATTTTATTTTGTATTGACATGGAAGAAGTTTTACCTATGAGCCATTTCAGGCTTCTGTACTTAATTTCAAGTTCTTGCTTTTTCTTTAGTATATGATCGAGTCAAGTAAGTTTAGAATCTAGCGTAAGACCGAGGTATTTTGCGGTTTTTGATAATGGAATTGTGGATTCTTGCATTTTGAGAGGAACATAAGTTGTATTTTTTTTTAGTGAAAAGTTTACATGTACAGATTTTGAATTGTTGATTTTTATTCTCCATTTTGAAGCCCAAAAAGAAATATTATTAATAGCTGGTTGGATATATTTGGCTGCTTCTGTAGTAGATTTTCCAATCGCAAGTACAGCTGTGTCGTCGGCAAATGTTGCTATTGTAGTGTTTGGTATGTTAGGAATGTCATTTGTAAATAACAAATATAGTAGAGGGCCAAGAATGCTCCCTTGAGGAACGCCCGCTTTTATATCCTTCAGCTCCGAGAACTCATTTTCGAGTTTTACATGGAAATAACGATCTTCAATGTATGATTTTATGATTTGGTAATACATTGTTGGAAGTATTTTGGACAGCTTATATAACAGGCCTTCGTGCCATACTTTATCAAATGCTTGAGCTACGTCTATAAAAACAGCAGAGCATATTAACCTTTTGTCGAAAGCGTTTTCAATTTTTTCAATAATACGATGAATTTGCTCAATCGTTGAATGTTTTTCTCGAAATCCAAATTGGTGTTTAGGGATACAATTGTTTATGACTATAAACGGATAAATACGTTTTTGTATAATTTTTTCAAATATTTTTGAGATTACAGGTAATAGCGAGATTGGTCTATATGATGAAACATCATGTGGATTTTTGCCTGGTTTTAGTATCATGATTATGGTGGAGACTTTCCAATAGGATGGTATATATTGTAGCTGTATAGCAGATTGGATTAATGTTGTTAGATATACAATTGCCTTATAAGGTAGTTGTTTTAGTATTTCAGCTGTTAAAAGATCATAACCCGGGGATTTTTTATTTTTAAGCTTGAAGATTTCTCGTTTAACTTCGCTTACAGAGATTTTAATATTCGATGAAGATACATTGTTTGCTATGTTACAAAAGTTGTTAGTATTACATAAATCGGGTACATTTGGTTGAAAGACGTTCTCTAGATGGCTTGAGAAAAGGAGAAGTTTTTTCTTTGTTCGATTTGGCCCATTGTCCATTTGGTTGTTTAAGTGGATGAGAATGGTTTTTGGGTGGGTTTATGGTTTTTGTCGCCTTCCAAAGGGAATGGTAGTTTTGTTTGGTACTTGAAAGGTTTTGAAGATACTTTTCCATAGTTTGATTTTTTATTTGTTTGAGCTTACGCCTTAAATACTGTGAAGCTCTATTGTATTTATTTTTGTCATCTGGACATCGGGTTTCATGCCATTTTCTCCTAAGTTTTCTTTTATGTTCCAGCAATATTTTTATTTCTTTTGGGTAATTTATACCTGTTTGTTTTATTTTAATATTTGGCGTACTAGACCACGCTGCGTTTTGGATGTTTTCCGTAAAATTATTAGTATATTTTTCGAGTTCTTCAATAGAACTAATAATATTTGGCACAATCATTTTATTGAGGTTTTGTCTAAAGTACTTCCAGTCAGTATTCTTATTATAAAGAAATGGATTGCTTTCTGGTTGAATTATATGTTCACATACTGTTAGAAGAATTGGAGAATGGTCAGAACTTAAATCTATACAATCTTCAATGTTTATGAAGTTTTTTGATATTTTATGAATAATAAAGAAATCAATGAGATCGGGTATCTTAGATTGGTCAGTGGGCCAATATGTAGGTTTACCAGTGGAAATAAAATCACATCCTAGGGTATTTGCCGCTTTATACAATTCTCTGCCTTTTGTTGTTGTGAGACGGGAACCCCAAAAAGTATTTTTGGCATTAAAATCGCCTCCAATTATGAATTTATTTTTATACAATGTCAAAAATTCATTGTAATCGCTCAATTTGATTGAATGTCTCGGTGGACTGTAGACCGATGTTATAGATAGAGGTCCATTTGTTGTTTGTACGGTTACGGTTGTAGCTTGAAACATTTCTGTACAAAACTTTTTATCTTCTATGTGTTTAATACCATTTCTGATTATAACAGCACTACCTCCTCTAGCTTTATTTTGTGGATGAATAGTATGATACACAATGAAATTTTTTATATTCATATAGGATTGTGTTGTAAAATGTGTCTCGGAAATTAGGCAAATATCTATTTTTTCGTTATTTAATACGAGCTCTAGTTCATTTTTGTGGTTTTGCAATCCGTTTGCGTTCCATTGTAATATTCTTAAAGTGTGGGCCATTTTTTATTGTTTAAGAATGGAGTTTTCCAAACGCTCTAGTCGGATTTCTAGGGAATTGTAAAATTTTTCTTGCTTTTTCAGCATTTCCATTATCTGGTTCATGAGGTAGCTTTCGGAAGTGGCAATTTCTTTGGGTCCAACATTATTGATAGTTTTATTTTTTACAATATCTGCAAAGCTAGCTCCTGAGGTAGTGGGCTGAGGTTCTTTATTAGTTTCTGGGACCTCTTGTAGTGCTGATCCATTTCTTTTCATTTTAAGTTGTTCAGTTCTTTTCTTTTGTAACTGTTTTGCAACTTCACATCCTCTGTAGTTCGCTGGATGAGAGTTTCCACAGTTACAACATGTTGGTTGCGTTTTGGGGTCTTTCTTGCACTCTATAGTTGCATGGTCTCCTGCACATTTGACGCAACGAGGGAGTCTTGCACAAAAGTTACGTGTATGTTCATACGACTGGCAATTTTTACATTGTGGTATTAAATTCGATTGTTTAAGTGGTTGAACTTTTATTATACAATTTAATATAGATTTTATTGCATAAATTTTTTCTATATTTTCAGTGGATTCGAATGAAACCATAAACATATCAAGCGGTTCTTTTGTTTTATATTTTAGCTTAGGATTTACAGAAATTACTTTAAAACCTTGTGATTTCAAATCTAACTGAATTTCAGACGGTTGACAACTATGGTGAATATTTTTTATCATAACTTTAATTGGCCGTGATTGCTTATTTTCGTAACTATACCATGGAATACATTTTTTCGGATAACATTTTTGTAAGGTTTCTGTAATTAAGGCTTTGATGCAATATGGCCCGATGCTCATAATATTTGGCAGAAAGAGTTTAGATCCAATAAAATTAGTTCATGAGTTCATATCGATATACTGGTATTATTAAGCCAGTCATGGCCGTTAATGTCATTCTATGAGAAAGGCCATTAATAGATGATAAGGTCAATCATGGACCGATCGTCAAAAAACAGTTAGAACAATGTTCCTATAAAACGAATTTCGAATTTCATTGCTTTACTATAATTTTGAAGAAGTTGTTTATGTCGAATTTCGTTGCTGAATTTCGTGGTTTCCATAAAACATGTTAATGTCAATTTCTTTGATATACTGGATTTTTAAAGCAAATTATGAACTTTAAAGTAATTTTCTGAGAGGAACCATATATATAGGAGGTAAGGTTAATTATGGGCCGATCTCCATAAAATTTGTCAGAGAGGTTCTCCATAAAATTTGTCAGAGAGGTTCTCCGAAGACTTTTTTAGGTCGAATTTCGTTGCTTTACTATAATTTTGCAGCAAGGTTAATTATGGGCCGATCTCTATAAAATTTGTCAGAGAGGTTCTCCATAAAATTTGTCAGAGAGGTTCTCCGAAGACTTTTTTAGGTCGAATTTCGTTGCATTGTTATCATTTTGAAGAGGGACCTTATATGTGGGTGGGGTCAAATATGGGCCGATCTCCATAAAATATGGGGGAGATATTTTAGTTCCCCAAAAACTTGTTTATGTTGAATTTCGTAGCTTAAGTATCATTTTGAAGCATGTTATAAGAGTTAAGGTCATTTTCTGAAGGGGCGCTTATATGGGGGTAGGGTCAATTATGGGCCGATTTCCAAAAAAAAAAAAAATTTACAGAGATATTTATGTTCCCCTAAAACTTGTATATGTCGAATTTCGTTGCATTGCTATCATTTTGAAGCAAGTTATGACCGTTATAGTCGTTTTCTGAGAGGGACCTTATATGGGGGGTAGGGTCAATTATGCACCTATTCTCGTAAAATTTGGTAAGGAAATTTTGACTCAGATAAAACTTGTTTATGTAGAATTCAAGTCATTTTCAGAAGGGGACTTCGTATGGGGCTTAGGGTCAAATGAGGCCCGATCATTACAAAAATCGACAGTGTTATTTATAATTATATCAAACTTACTTGAGCTGATTTTTGAACAGATTTTTGAACAGTAGGGCAAAAATTGGGCCGATCCTTTTAAAATTTATTATCGAGATTTATGTTTGAATAAAACTTATTTGTGTCAAATTCTTCGTGATACTAGTGTTTGTAAGTGAATTGTGAACATCGAAGTCATATTCTGAACTGACTTTTTATGAGGGCTAGTGTGATTCTGAGCCGATTGGTATACTTTAAGGTGGGTGTAGGATCACTATTTTTTACAAACATCAGCACAAACGTATTATAGCCGCCCCTATATAGTGGTGTAGGGTATAATAAAGTAGGTGCAACAAAATTTAGCTTAAAGTATAAATAAGGAAAAAATTGTAGCAAAACCTTATCTTGTTACTCTACTTAAATTTTATTTTAATTACAACTTTAGTTTATTTCTGTTGTTTGCATCTGTTTAAAAATTTGTACAAAATAATGAAAAAAAGTTTAATTAAATACAATTAGGCATGAAGAACCACTGGATTTTCAAGCGAATTAAAAGGATTGTAAAGCATTTTTGCCCAAAGCTAAGAATGAATGTAATGTGAAAACAAATAGCCGAAATTCGAGTAAAAAAGCAAAAAGGAAAATTTGTGGTTTTGAATAGCAGACTTGCACTTAAATGTTAAAAAAAATGAATGATTCCATAAGAAGACATAGGAAAAAACTCTCACTTTGTACCAATTACACTGTGCTACATTGATTTCTGGTTGAACTGTTTTTTTTTCGATTTTTTCAGAGAGATAAATGTGAAAGTTGGATAAGAAATAGAAAGAATAAATGTTAAACTTATCTTAAAGAAATTTTTAATTTTTAACCATAAAACAGGCTGACAAATTTTTAACCCAGAGACCAAAGTATACTTTTCTAAAGGATTGAGCTGTACCACTTTTGGCCCCTTTTTTGTATGCCATCTCAAAGTCCATTCTGCTAGCTCTGGATTAAATGCTTAACATCTGTTAAATCTCCTTTCTTCTTCGAGATATCTTCATCTAAAATTTGATTAAACAAAAAATTGACAAAAACTGAATTTTTTCGTAAATTTCGCCTTTATTTTACAAAAAAATATATTTGAACTAAATTTAAACATTTCTCGAGGAAGTTTTCCCGTTTTTCCTACCGAGCGCGTCCCCGGGTGGCGGATAAGCTGAGGGAGGGCAGATTGTCCACCACCTGGGAATATTATATTCCCCGCGGACCAAAAAACTGGAAAAAACAAATATGGAAAATAAAAATAAAAAGATAAAAGTTACGGTGCAGGGCCTAAATAACCCAGTAGCGGCGGCAAATGTTGATCTACTCGCTAAATATGGCGCCCACAGGGCTTAATATATTTACCGACAGCCAGAAGGCAATTAGGGCGATATCAGGTGATAGAATTAAATTTAAGACCGTATTGGATTGTAAGAAAGCTTTAACTGAATACTCTCCCAGAGGTAATGTTTACATCATATGGGTACCAGGCCACTCGGGAGTAGTCGGCAACGAAAGGGCGAATGTAATAGCTTTAAAGGGAAGGGAGCTCGATGTAGTTAACCTGAGATAATCCCACAAGGCCTCTTGGAATAATGAAACGGTGGGTAGAACCACAAAGATTCTATGGGGTGACCCTGATGAGAGCAAGACGAAAAATCTCCTCAAAATGAGCAAGTCTGAGGTTAGTATGATGGTACGTATTCTGAGTGGACACACGGGATTACGTGCACATCTATACAAAATTGGAAGTGCGGATTCAGACGCATGTAGAGCATGTGGAGAGGACAGTGAAACTCTGGAGCACTTTCTTTGCCACTGTCAGGCATTCGTCGAAGTTAGATACAAGTATCTTGGAAGTGATGTTATTCCGGAAATAACATTCTTAACCAGCACTGATTGGAAGATTCTTAGGAATTACGTCCAGGAAACTGAGTTTCTGAACATGGAAAAATAATACATTCAGTGAACATTTTTTTTTTCATGAATTGGAGCGCACAACAGGCCCGATAGTGGCCTAGGTGTATTTCTTCGCATTTGATGTAGTATACATCCTCCTATCAACCTAACCTAAATTTAAACATTTAATTTTAAACAAAAATACTAGCATGTTAATTTTCATAATTATTTATTATATAAGTCTAATATATATATATATATTAACCTAATTAGAGGTTTTTCCAAGAACTTAATAGCAAGCCTTTAGAATTTACATACATACACATGTACAATGTACATACTTATGTCAATAAATTATGTCTTAATTCTAGGTATTGAAGCCAATGTGAGTATATTTATATTTTTTACATTCAGACATTATTGTGTTTTAAACAAATATCTACAAAATCAGAAAAATACATATTATTTGCACATTTCGTAAATCATACAAAAAAAGCGTGATTATTTTTATTTTTCATACTTCATACAATTTGCCCTTTTCGTATTTGTTAACAAATAAATTTTACCATAAATTATAAAAACATGTTTTAAATAATTTACTTTCCTAGAATTTGCATAAAAACACATTTAACGAGGGATGCCTAATAAAAAAACCGCTGATTAGCTAAAATCAAAAAGCTATAAATTCCATGGTTCAAATTCTTGGACAATATAGGTATGATAGAGTCTAGAAAGTGCGAAACTTGGTCATGACATCTTTCTGAAATATTATCAGTTACAGCAATGTAGTTTAAAGAGCTTTTATATATTGAGATTAACATTAGATTTTTCTAAAATTTAATTTAAAGATTTTTTGAAAATTAAAATGTTTATTATTAACTTGTTTATTTTTCTAAAATTTGTTTAAGCATTTATTTTTAAATTTATGGTGCAACCTTCGTAAATAAATTTAGTAAAGGTCTTCCCTCCTTTGACATTGAAAAATTTCAATGTGCTTTAGTAATAAATTATTTGAGAATTTGGTCACGTAATTTATATTTTTTTCTTCTCAAATATTGATTGCATGAAAAATATGTATGTACATACATATGTATCAAAATATATATTTACAGCTTCATTATTTGGGACATTTAAACCATTTCAACTAGGTTGGTAACGAATTCCTAATTTTGCTTTAGTATTTAATGTTCGATATTGTCGCCTTCGAAATTGGTTTTGGAAGTGTTATACATATTTTCTTTAAGTCACCAGGATACAATGATATAGTTCCTCTTGCTTGGTTGGGATGGGAGGATCGATCCTCTTGTATGTGGACTGAGTGAAACCATGCACCGATTCAAAACATATTCATAAGTACTTATATAATATATTATAAAGTACATGTTTATAAAAAACTGGCATTTTAAGAAAGTGTTTTATCGGTTAACCAAAAAATTACGTTTGTGTAGAAATCAGTTTTTCATTTGCTACAGTTGTGGACACAATATATACAATATCAGTATACAGCCTCAACTGGAGGGTACTATGTGTCTGTGTTGATGTTTTTAAAACCCACAAACAGTAGTCCGATATCCATAAAGTATACCATTCGGCTCAGAATCACTTAATGGAAATGTAAAATTTGTGATCCTACTATAGGTAAGCCTTGAGCTAGGCTCAACCGAGAGGTCTCAATATTCGGATCAAAATCACTTACTGTGTCGATCGAGTCCGTCCGTCTGTGTGTCCATGTAAAATTTGTGCTCCTACTACTTTAGGCCTTGAGCTATGCTCAACCGAGAGGCCTCAATGTTAATCCGGCGAAGACGGAAATCAGTCTTTTCACAAGAAAGACAAAAATGTCTACATATACTGAACCTTGCTTACTGGGCATATATGATACCGTTGTACTTAAGTAAGTAAGTACTTAAATGTAATCCTCGACCGGAAATTAAATTGGATACACCACATAGAGGATAGGATCAACAAGGCACATCGGTGCTGGGCGATATGTAGGAGAACTATAGGGGTCTATAACTGTGTAATTTGAGCAATTCTAGCATATGCTTCAATAATATGTGGAGGACTGCTTTGGACAAAAAGTGCCATGTGTACTACTTCAACCAAAGCTCTGAAAACGTTGCTAGATATTCCACCCATTGAAACATGTGTAAGATATGAGGCGGCGCTTACAGCCGAATGGCTCTTTACTTTAGGCCAACTAGCATAAAGCGGTTATAGGACACGTCATCAATGTAATGGACGTGCCTGATCGCATACCAGACACAAAATAAGTCGGAAACTGTGAAAAGCTATTTGCAGGCCTCTTAGAATAATGAAACAGTGGGTAGAACCACAAAGTTCCTATGGGCTGACCCTGATGAGAACAAGACGAGAAATCTCCTCAAAATGAGCAAGTCTGAAGTTAGTATGATGTTTCGTATTCTGAGTGGACACACAGTGGATTACGAGCACATCTATACAAAATTGGCCTTTTCTTTTTTCCCGATAGTGGCCTAGGTGTATTTCTTCGGATTTAATGTGCTATACATCCTCCTATCAACCTAACCTAACTACAGATTGCAATTTGAAGAAATTTTCATACTAATCGGGCTTCAGTTGAACCGAATACATATTCCTCCTCAGAACATAACTTGAACGTCGTCAATATTTGACCCTTGCTTATTATAAGTATATTCTCTTAGAAAATCAGTTTTTCTTCAATAAATTACCTAAATATATAATACATGTTACAAAATAAATCACATGCTCATAACTGATGAAGCGTATCATATGGTCGACTAAGCCCGACTATACATTCTTACTTGTTTTAGTAATAAAAATGATTAAAACCAAGATTCATTATTAACCAAAAATCAAGGAGATCTCCAAATGCTATTCCCTCTTCTCCATTCTAGTCATTTAAATTATTAGTTACACTACTCTTTGGTTTGTTGAATTAATCTTAAATGAAAACTATTAAATATACTCCAGACATTCATTCAACATTTCTAATTTCAATCCCAATTTACTTCGACAATCACTACTTTAGAAATTTTGTTAATTGCACCACAGCACATGCAGTCAATTGGGGTAAAACTTTATTCATCTGTGTACATGTGTACGTAGAAACAAGAGTGAAGAAGTGGAAATTTCTCTCGAACCGAAAAGTCTACCAACTATGAAAATTGTTTTAAAAATTATCGTTTATTTATATTGAATAAAGTATGTTTGTATATGAATAAATCAGTACTTGTACATTTACCAATTCGTTAATATGGACGTATAGGGATGTGAACTTAGCTTCGCATATGTATAAAATACAGTACATGTGCATTTTATTGGAATTATTGAAATTTTGTTGAATTCAGTGATTATTGGCTAAGGTTTAATTTACTGTTCTATACTATGTAATTATTACACATAAAATTATTTTCGCAAATTAAATTGTGTTCTCAGTAAATAAATTAATTACTTTATTAGAATGATAAAATTTTTAAAATTTCTAAAAATGTTTGTACTGATTGTAATATTACTGTTATTGTTTATCGATATCTACTTGTATGTGTATGTGGTTAACAAATGGCATTGTAATGAAGTACTTTGCGTAAATAAACATTAACAGGAACTATACTAAACTTTCCATACTACTTTTACCTGACTCCACTCAGCAAATCTGAATATTTTATAACAAAACCAAACATAATGGAAGAATGTTCCTTTAGATATGGTGTTCATATATTCACATATAGTTAGAGTAAAAAAAATCGTACAACAAATAGTTTTTACACTAAAAAAGGAAAATTTATAACATGATTTACAAGAAATATTAGTCCACAAGCTCTTAATCTTCGTGAAAACGGTATATGTAATGCGAATTTCGTGTCACCGATGTCTTACAACTGGGATGAAATTTGCAACAATGTTAGTCTTATTAGTAAGTAGTTTCGACACAAAACTAAAACTAGAGAGTTCTGGAGAGTCCTATCTAATATGACTATCATTATTGGAAATTTCAACCCGATCGGATGACACTAGCTTCAAAAGTTGCGCCACTTGGTATGAAATACTCCATAAGTTTGGGACCGTGTCAACTAACTTTTGAAACCGATGTCTTTCAACCGAGATGAAATTTGTAACAATGTTAGTCTGATTAGATAGTAGTTTAGACAGAAAACTAAAACTAGAGAGTTGATGTAAATTTCAATCCGATAGGATGACACTGGCTTCAAAAGCTGGGTCACTTGACATGAAATACCCTATAAGTTTGGGACCGTGGATCGATTAAGAATTATATGTCTGTCTGTGTTTTGAAACAATAGTTTTATGAGAGTTTAATCTATCTATATATATAAAAATTATTGTGTGTTTGTTTGTATGTTTGAACGTTATAGACTACTAAACGGCTGAACCGATTTTCTTCAAATTTTCACAGCGTATGTCTGCATGTCTGGAATAGGTAATGGGCTACTTTTTATTTTGAAATTCCAAGTGGGCGGGGTGCTACGCCCTTATTAAGAAAATATGAAATGCGTATATTTGAGATAATATAACAGTTAGAGTCCTCAAATTTTGTCGGAGCCACTTTAGTGTCAATATGATTATTTAAAACAAAAAGTTGGCGGACTAGCATTAGGGGCGTGGCACTTCCCATATATATCAAATACGAAAATTCGTTTATCTTGGAAACTATTACAGTTAGAATCTTAAAATTTTGTACGAATAACTTTAACATCCATTTAAACATTTTGGGTAATAAATTGGCGTACTACCCATGAGGGGAGCGGCACCTCCCATATTAATTAAAGACAAAAATTCGTTTATCTGGAAAACTAATGGAACTAAATTCTTCACATTTTGCACGAAGAACTTAAATATTCATCTGAACATTTTGGAGGAAAAAAAACGGTCTTTCATCTAGGGCGGCTTGAAGCCCCCATATGAATTAAATAGAAAAATTCATATATCTGAGAAACTATTAGAGCTAGAATCTTCAAATTTTACTTGACGACTTTTGACATTCATCTGAACATTTAGAGTATAACTGGCGGACTTTCAAAGGGGAACTTTGCACCTCGCATATGAATTAAATATAAAATTTCGTTTATCTGGGAAATTAATAGAACTTGATTCTTAAAATTTTGCACAAATTATTTTGGGGAAAAAGTGCGGGCTTTCATCTGGAGAGCTTGAAGCCCCCACTGAGAAACTATTAGAGCTAGAATCTTAAAATTTTACATGAAGAACTTTGACATTCATGGAAACATTTAGAGATTAACGGGTGGACTGTCAATGGGTGGCTTGGCACCACATATATGAATTAATTTCGTGTATCTTGGAAACTCTTATATTCGTCAAATTTTTCATAGATAGATAGAAATTGGCGATAGATAGATACAGGCGAACTTGCAATAATTTGCTTGACATTTCTCATATGTAACATATTGTAAATCTGGAAAACTATTGTAGTTAGAATCTTCAAAATCGTTAATGGGGTTTTTATTTATACATATTGCTTTTAGGGTAGCAAAGCACACTGGGTATAGCTAGTATGATATATAAACGAACCGATTTTCATAAAATTTGGTAACGGGATTTTTGTTCATTAAAAAATCATTATAAAATTACTTAGTTTTTAAAACTATTTCAGAACTTTTTTTCCAACTCGATGTTATCATAGTAAAGCGTTCTCTGAATATATGAACATACTATAATACATATTCATTCGTATGATTATTTTTATCACAGACTGTTATGGTGCAAGCTGGTTGCTAATAGGATGATTAATATGCATACCCCAAAATAATGTACATACAAACATGTTCACATACAAATGAGTAGTGTACCTGGGTGTATATTTATTGTCCTCCGATACACACACATACATGTTCAGATACCCGTAAATACCCTGCGGTTCACTGAACAAGATAACAAATTTACTAACCAATAAAAATTACCACACTCGGTCTATAGTTTATCGAAACCCCGATTACAAGATCTGCTTTAGGGCATCAATAGTGAAATGTTTCCAAGGGTCATTTTTCAATATGCTGGGCACATAAGTAAGTGTGTATATATAAGAACAACAACAATATGCTATGATTCTGAAGAATATACAATATGTATGATATACTCATATATGAGTATAAATTCATTTTGAATTTAACTAATCAACACAACCCGAAGTAGTAACAAAAGGTGGAAGTTGCATAACAATATTTGGTAACGTACTCATGTACATACATAAATTCAAATTATACCCTAAAGTAGGGAAACAAAAAGCTAACAAAAAAAAAAAAAAAAAATAGGTAAAAATTGAAAAAGAGGGAAACTATAAAATATGGTACAAGGACTCTTCTATTGGGTTTTATATTATTGATTTTTGTTGCTCATAAATAAGTTTTTTTCAAAAATAAAAAATAAAATGAAACTTTGTTAAACGAAATCGTACAGACGTATACACTGGATTCTCATTTTCTCTATAACATTATCATTTGTATGCAACAAAGGAATTTGATTTTTGTTTTGTAAATATGCTGTAAGTATTCTGAGAGAATCTGTATCTGTAGCATAATTTAGTATCAAACAACAATTGGAAAGTAACTCATATTAAAATTCCTAAAAGTTAGTAAAAATAAGATTTTTAGATTATTTTCCTTGATTTTTAAAATTTTGCAGAATATTTGTAAAATGAACAAAATACATATTATAAGTCAAAGTGCTTTACGTGAACACCTGCCATGTTGGCTTTATTCACGGTTGTTCTTTTTACAACCACAGGGTGAGATGGTCAAACTACTCACCACAGTCACTGTGAGCTTCTTACATGACGGTAACAGAACCTAGATCTGGTATTTATATAGTAAACCTTGAACAAGGATCGAAAATTCATCAATCACCATTTAACCAGTACACTTCTTTTTCCTCCGACACACTCAATCTAGGTATACGGTTGGGTGAGGCCCGCATATCTCAACATCCATCCCGTATCATATACCACTTGACACCAACTCATTTCCAACGCTTAGTCTCATAGTCGTTCCTCTGCGGGGTATCTGTTGTCTCGGCAATAATACTTAACTCATCCCGAATTATAGAATTCGACAGGGAACGAATATAAAGATCTAGTTAGATGTTTTCCACATATATGTAAAATGGACCCATGCAATACTGGCATTTTTATGCCGTTTATGAGCTTCTCTGAAAACGAACTTCGGCGGAGGGTAGAGTGAATTATGGACTAATGTTCGCCATACTTTATAGTCTCCGTAGTCACTACTATTATGGGCTGCCAAACCATCACATGGAACCTTTACTTATGCAACTGATTCGCTTGAAGAGAGCATTGGCCAAAAAATGCCCAGAATATGAGGCCAAACATGAAAGCGAAATATTCCACCATGAAAATTGCTTCATGTTGCAATACTTGCTAATGACTATTCAGAAAGAATAATTTTGGAAAATTTGGACTTTAGTACCAATGTGAGCAAAATATTTTTTTTAATATTACAGAAATTCATTCGAACATGTTGAGTCTCTTATGCAAATAATTCTTTTATACAAATTATAAATAATCTGCTTGGGTAAAGGTGGTACCATGTGTACTGCTTCAACCAAGGCTCTGGAAACGTTGCTAGATATTCCACCCATTGAAACATATTTAAGATATGAGGCGGCGCCTACAGCCGAATGGCTCTTTACATTGTAAGGTTCTACACAATCATCGGACGTGACTGATCGCATACCAGACACAGAATATGTCGGAAACTATAAGTCTTGGTCAAGCGGAACATTGCAGCAAATACCAGTAGGAATCCGTTGTTACACGGATGGGCCTAAATTAGGGGATAAAGTGGGGCTGGGTTCTATATTGAAGACCCAGAAACATGCAGAAGTCCGAGCAATAACGGAATGCGTTAATTGGATTAGAATAAATATGGCGCCCACGGCGCTTAATATATTTACCGACAGCCAGAGGGCAATTAGGGCGATATCATTTGATAGAATTAAATCTAAGACCGTATTGGATTGTACTCCCACTCGGGAGTAGTCGGCAACGAAGGGGCGAATGTAATATCTTTAAAGGGATGGGAGCTTAAGGCAGTTTAACCTGACAAACGCAAAACCATTTGACGCAACAAAAGCTGAACTAAAAATATGGGTGAGAGAATGCCATAAGGCTTCTTGGAATAATGAAACAGTGGGTAGAACCAAAAAGATGCTGTGGGCTGACCCTGATGAGAACAAGACGAGAAATCACCTCAAAATGAGCAAGTCTGAAGTTAGTATGATGGTACGTATTCTGAGTGGACACACAGTAGATTACGAGCACTTCTATACAAAATTGGCCATGCGGATTCAGACGAATGTAGAGCATGTGGAGAGGACAGTGAAACTCTGGAGCACTTTTTTTGCCACTGCCAGGCATTCGTCGAAGTTAGATCCAAGTATTTAGGAATTAATGTTATTCCGGAAATAACATTCTGATTGGAAGATTCTTAGGAATTACGTCCAGGAAACTGAGTTTCTGAACACTGAAAAATAATTCATGCAGTGGATTTTTTTTCATGAAAAGGAGCACACAACATGCCCGTTAGTGCCTAGGTGTTTTTCATACATATACATCCTCTTATCAACCTAACCTACAAATTATAGTTTGAAATTAAATTTATTTACATATACATACAACCACAAACAAATGTGCGTAAGTATTTATTTAAGTGAGTACGATTCACAAGTCGTAAAAGTCCCAGCAACAACTTTTTCTAGTTTCGAGTATACTATAGAAATAGCAGTAATTGGACATTGAGCAAAAAAATTGAAACTTAAAATTTTATTTTTTTTCTGCTCAAGTATTTGTCACGTAATTTTAAACAAGAAAAAGAAAATTACATACTTCTGTTACAACTCCCACAACTGACTCCTGCTCCAGCGCGTCTGACCGAAAAAATATGAAAAAGGACACAACAATAGGAAAAAATCATTTTGCAGCATCATTGGAGGAAGAGGTATGAATGAGCTCAAGCAACACTTGTGGGAAATGTTTGTTAGTTTCTTTTGCTGCCACATTGTTACAGTTGTGTGTGTGTGCGTTGAGGAGATTGTTTTTTGTGTTGTTTTACACTTTCAAATTCTATGGTTGAGCAAAAGTTCAACCCAACCCGCAGCAAACAAACAACTCGGCAACGTTTGCATGCAACAATAAAACTCGTAGCAAAAACACAAAAAACCCAAAGGAAAGTTACCGCAAATTGTGGTCACATAAAAAAGAGTAAAAAACTAAAAAAAGTCGGACAGAAAAACTTACATGTCACAATGGAGTTGACACTCTAACTGTCGTCCTCATAAATTCTGTTACTGTTTGTTGAATTTCCAAAGTGTAAAAGATGTAAAACAATACTGGGAATTGCATAAAAGAATAGATATGAAACAAAAGGTATGTGTATGAAATATTTTACATTTATATATATTTTTTATTATAGTTTTCATTCTTTTACTTTTCGAACAAATTTATTTGTCAAGCTGAATTCGAGCAAAACATTTGAGATATTTTTGTTAACAGAATGCCTTTTCAGACTGGTATTTGAGAGTAAATATGTATGTGTGTTGTAAATAAGAAATAATATAATATTGTGCCCTACATCACTACAGTGACTTGTCCCCAACTGTCCCAAGATCTCTTATTTTCTAAATCTCTTGCCATAGAAGCAGTAAAGCATATATTTGGACTTGATCAACTATAGTTATACTATATTTATTACTATATTATTACTTCTTAAAAACCACGTTAAAAGTAATAAATTTGTATAGAAACTTATTACAAAAATTTAATTATAGAAGAATAACACCTTTCTTTATAAATTTACGTTCATCAAAGCGACCTCAGTTATAATCTATGTGTATTTGTTCTATTAATTATTCAGTAATGTAAAATGTAATCATACATATTCTCATAAATATAAACGCTTACACACATACATATGTACGTTTGTATGTAGAAACTTCTACATTAGATAAATGCAACGCTTTTAACCCATTTACCTTAATGAACTTCCATAGAAATTTCTAAAGGTTTTGGAATTTATTTATATCTCTTTCTTTCGATGTTTCAACTTTATAATAGAAGAAAGCAAGAAAAAAACGACTATGGTTATGAAAAGAAAAACTTTTAGATTTTTCTTCCTTATACGTATATTTTCCTTTACTCCTTTTGTTTTGTTGCATGAATAGTAAATAAAGTTATGCATGGGTGTGCGTGTGGTTGCATGTGTATATATGTGTGTGGAAGTTTCTGTCAAGCATCTTTTCATATTTATGTTTAATAAACTGTGCCAGCTGAAAGTAAATAAAGTATGAAGTACCTAAACTTAAGAAGAGAAAAAAAAAAAACAACCACACGCATACTTGCAACATTGCACAACACATATAAGATAAACACTAGACTAGTGCAACATTTTGAGTATGAAATATCTGAAGTTGAGAACAATAAACATTTGGCTATTTAGTTCATTTTGATGTACTTAAAATAATTCTTCTTTAATCCTGTAGTTCCCCAAAAAAACAACCGGTACTTCTAATCGTTAGAGCCTCTACGATCTTGCAGAATGCTACAATGAAATATATAGATTTGGACGCTGTAGACAGAGATCGTATTGTCACGAAGGATAGTGTTTAAAGCTCAGTCTTCTCTATATCGTATTCGTATTGTGAAGGTTCTGTCAAAGTGTGGTGTATTATGTAATCCGTGTATGTTACCAAAAAAGTCTTGTCTGCCTATTAACGTATAGTATCATGACCAAAGCGTTCAGACGAGCAGGAAGTGTTGAGCTCATAGAGTGAGTAAGTTTGCATTTTCACCTCATACCCAAACTGAAAATAACGGTTTACAATGATAGTGATCAATTCTTAACCGATAATTAAATATGTTTCGATAATAAGTCTAGTATGCGACTTAGGGCTAAAGCAGCTCTAAGTGGATGCGACGCATTTTGTTTTTGAAATGTCTCTAATAAAAATGGTGTTGGCTTCGTAATTCTCTTTATATCCATTTATAAAACATGGAAATATTGATCTGAGACACATAAAATTATATATATTCTAGGTCTTTGTTAGATTCTAAGAAGATCTAGCCATGTCCGTCCGTTTGTCCATCCGTCTGTCTGTATGTCTGCCTATTGAAAACACGCTAGAGAGCTAAAATTTTGGTGGGTCTTTGTGGCCACTGAAATAAGACCTGTCAATTAAAATGATCCATGTTTCGGACTACCAATTACGTCTCCTAGATGCTGTTGCCGAATCAACAGTGCCATCTCAGTAGTGTGGTTGAGCGACATATAAGGTTTTACCTTGTCGGGGTTAGATTGAGCTTGCTCATGACACCTGTTCTTCATCAACGGGACTACTATGGCAAGCGATTAGATAGCTCGAAAACTTGAGCAAAGTGCTTGTACATGGACCGGCTTTAGCCATGTAAAGAAATTGCCACCTGATTTCTTCATTGAAGATTGAAGGGGCGGTGGTGAGTCGTCACGAAGTTCACCCAGTGGTTGAAAAAGACCAGGAGCAAAAATGTCTCTCCTTAATTTTATGAGGATCGGCCCAAATTGACCCTAACACAACCCCCTCCCTTATTTAAATTCCCTTCAGAAAAAATTCCAATATAGCAACAGAATTCGATATAAACAAGTTTCATGGAACTAAAACATCTCTGTGGAATTTTAAGAGGATCGGTTCATATAAGTATAATTAGATATATCGGAAATTCAAATGGAAAGTTCTGAAATACAATTGGAAATGGTGTAAATTTGATACCTTTTGATTACAAGATACATAAATCGGCGCAAAAAATCATTCTTAACCGATTGGTATAGGGTGGATAAGTAGGACCAATATTTTTGTAACTATGTTGAATGAAGGGTTTAAAGCAATTAAAAAATTCTAATATCCCCATTTATCGGGAGCAGTGTATTATTACACTACCACAAATGTCTTACATTTATGATGTACACAAGTAAGTATTTAAGGTGTGAAATGAAAATTAAATTTATGGAAAACCTACCACAACGTTAGTTCATGTGCGGGTATGGGACGGTTATTTATGTAAGTGGAATAGAAAGAAAAAAGTTGTTATAGAAAATTATGATGCCTCAATATGATGATGTTATAAAAGTGCGTTTAAATATTTGTAAGTGTATGTGCCAGTGTTTATATTTTTGTGTGCTGTTATTTATTTAGCAAGTGTTGACTCTTTATGCAGGCATTATTATTTTTCTAAAGCAAACACAGTTGAGTGAAAAAGTCAACATACAAATTGTTTAATTTCTTTGCCCTATGAAAAAGGGTATTTTTTGGTTCAAAAACAAAACAACTTTTTGACTTGGAAAAGGAGAAAAATTTGAATTAAATAAAATCAATTTTGAATACCTTTTAATTTGTATTTTTTTTGACAACTGTACAAATTTATTATTCTCACTTTTCTTTGCCACTGTAATGATATTTACGTTTGCCATAAGTAAAATTACATTTACTTTCACAAATTTTATTTTAGCATGCAGCAAGCAGTAACTTAGTTGTACGTGAGTGTAGGTGTAAATATTTATCCTTCTTTATTCAACGTTAAATGTTTATTTCAAATATACATACACTCTGCTATACTTGCATATAGACGAGTATTTACTTACAATGTTTATTTATTGTTACTGTCATGCATGCATGAACTCTTGTAGATGTTGCAACAATGAGGTTGTACGTATGAAATGTGCGTGTGGTAGCAAAAACTGAAGAAAAAAGTGATGATGTTTTTTCAATGATGATGTTTATTAGTGTTTATTGTTTGCTTTTTCATTAAATTACTTAACTTAACAAATAATGTTTTACCGAGTTTTCTTTTTTTATAAAGCATACCTACATAATATTGTTGTAGTTTTTGTACTCTAAAATACTATTATGGTAATAATAATTGTTTATAAACAATTTTGGTCCTGTAACATACATTATACCAGTCAATTCAGGTTTGCTTCCTAATTCTAAAATATGGAGAACAAGTCGCTATTTTAATGATATCATGTAGAAAGGAATGTGTGATGATTTTTTTCGAAGTTTTTTTAAATTTTGATTAATAACTTTTCTCAATATGAACCGATTTTTATCATTTTCAATACTAAACAACTTTGGAAAATGAATAACATTTTGTGTGAATTTGGTTAAATTCTATAATGAAGAGGATATTTTACATTTGTGCTGATGTTCGCAACGCACAAACATATTGGTCCTACACACAACTTAAGTTATACCAATTGGCTTAGAATCATTTTCTGAATCAATTAAGCCATGTCCGTCCATCCGTCCATATGTAGTTTCTATCCAGTTTCTTTTAAACCATCAAAAAAGATAGGGGGTGTATTGTTTTTGTCATTCCATTTGTAACACATCGAAATATTCATCTAATACCCATAAAAGTAAATATATTCTGGATCCTTCTTAAATTCTAAGACGATCTAGCCATGTCCATCCGGCTGTCTGTCTGTCTGTTGAAAACACGATAGTGTCCAAGTGGAAGCAGTTAGCAAGCTGAAATTTTGCATAAATATTTTGTATTTATGCAGTTTGTTTGGTATTGAATATTTGCAATATCGGTCCACGATTTCGACCCCATATAAGGTCCCATTCAGAAAATGACTTTAACGCTCATAACTGTCTAAAAGAAGCATCTACAGCGATGAAATTCTACATGAACATATCTTATATAACCTCAATATCTTTGTAAAATTTTATAAGGATCGGTCCATAATTGACCCTACCCGCCATGTAAGGTCCCTTACAGAAAATGACTTTAACGCTCATAACTGTCTAAAAGAAGCATCTATAGCGATGAAATTCGACATGAACATATTTTATAGGAACCTAAATCGCTTGCAAAATTTTATAAGAATCGGTTCCTAATTGACCCTACCACCCATATATGGTCGCCTTCAGAAAGTTACTTTAACTCTCATTACTGACTTACAAATGTGAGTACATGGATGAAATTCAACATAAACAACACATTTATGAACGAAAAATGTTCTGTTTTGATAATAACAAAAGCATCGATTATTAAATATCAAAGTTTATTTATAAGGAAGCATTCCTTTCCGGCAATGATTTGATGGTGGGTATATAAGATTCGGTACAGCCGAATATAACACTCTTACTTGTTTCTATTAGTTTTTATTTTATGATTTAATTTTTATGAAAAATTTTCATATCTTTAAATATTGCTCACTAGCCTGTGATTATATGTACATTTGTTATGTACAAGAGGTACTTATTGTTTAAACAAATGACAAAAGATTGACACATTTGACAGATAAAATAAACATTTATCTTTTAAGACTATTAAATTTTGTGAATATTTATGTTTAATTACCAAAACCAACAAAAGCCAGTCATTCAGTCTTTTTGGTTTGAAAATCTGCAAAAGACAAACAAACAGACAGTAGACATACAAAATGAAACAACAGAATTTAATAATAAATTATTTTAAAGAACAACATGTTGGCAATTATGTATGTTATTATTGTTATTCTTATTTGTGTGTTATTATTGTTGTTTAAGTTATTATTAAAATTAAGATCCATGTTTTTTTTGTAAATTTGTATATCAACGTTTTAAAATAAATTTTTAACAAGTCAGTGATTTTGTTAAAAGACAAGGACTTTTAACAATGTTTGTTGACATTTTACTTAAGTTGTTTATTTTATTATTTTTATAGGCTGTACAATAGAAATTGAAATTTTATATTTTAAAATATATGTACATATGTACATAAATTGCTAGAAAAATAAACAATTTTACTGTAAAATAATCCTTACATTGTTAAAATTTTTCTTAGTTAAAAATATAGTTAGGCAAGTTAGAAAAGTATTACAATAACAATAATAATAGTATAGTAGAGGGGTATTAAAATTTTTGTCATAAAAACGGATATACATATTAGCTGTTTATCATCCGATATTCAGAAACTCAGTTTTCTGGACGTACTGCCTAACAATTTTTCAATCCGTGTTCATCCTGGCAAAAGAAATTGTTTCAGAGCTTCGCTTTCCTGTGAACTTGACTTAACTTTACAGCCTCCAATGACTTTAGCGTATTAAAATAATTACTTAAATGGGAAGTTTATAATAACTTACTTAATGAAAGTTTTTACTGAGTAGAATTTAAATTTAAACAAGTTAGAATGCTATATTCGGCTATGCCGAATCTTAAATACCCTCCACCAGCAAGCTACTTTTTATTGAAACCCATTTAACTATCTAATTTTTAGATAACTTGGCAAAATTTTTGTTTCCTTATTAAGGGTACTAACATATATGCATATGTCAAACTAATTTTAATTAGGTCTAGAAAAATGTATTTTAATAGGCCAGTTTGAAAACATTTTAATATAATGGTTTATCTTTACACAGAACATACTCATTTTGAATTTTATCCGGATATAATTAATTACGAATTAAGTGGTATTAAGTGAATTTCAGAAGTATATCTTATATGGGAGCTAAGACAACCTATGGACCGATCCGGAAAAAAAATCCGTGGAATGATTTTTATATACAAAATACACATTTATGTCGAATTTTATCCCGATAACTTTGATTGTTAATGTGCATTTGAGTAATTTTCGGAAATGGTCCTTATATGGGAGTTGTGACCAATTATCAACCGATAAGGAGAAAATTTCGAATAATGATTTATAAGCCAAAAAAAAATTCAAGTCGAATTTTACTACAATAGATTTATTAATTAATGAAATATGTGCGTTTAGGTGATTTTCGGAAGTGGACTTTATATGTATAGAAGCTATGACCTTACACAGAACATATTTGTGTCGAATTTTATCAAGATATCTTTATTTGATAATGAAGTATGTGCGTTTAAGTGATTTTTTTGAAGGAGCTATTACCATATATGGAACAATCCGGAAAAAAATTGATAGAATGATTTATATGCTCACAAAACATATTCAAGTCGTACTTTATCCAGATAGCTTTAATATTCAAAGAAATATGTGCGTTTAGGTGGTTTTCGTAAGTGGTTTTTTTAAGTGATTTTCGGAAGTGGGCCTTATATGGTAGCTATGACCAATAATTGACCGATCTGTAAAAAATTTGGTGAAATGATTTGAATGTACACAAAACGCATTTTTGTCGAATTTTATCCCAATAGCTTTAGAATTCAATGAAATATATGTGTTTAAGTGATTTTCGGAAGTGGACCTTATATGGGAGCTATGACCAATTATGGGCCTATCCGGAAAAAAATTAGTAGAATAATTCATATTTATACGAAATATATTTATGTCGAATTTTATCACGATAGCTTTATTTGACAATGAAATATGTATTTTTAAGTGATTTTCGGAAGTGGGGTTATATGGGAGCTATGACCAATAATGGACCGATCCGTAAAAAATTATCTAGAAAGATTTGTATGTATACAAAACAGATTTGTGTCGAATTTTATCCCGATAGCTTTATAATTCAATGAAATATATGCGTTTAAGTGATTTTCGGAAGGGGACTATATATGGGAGCTATGACCAATTATGGACCTATCCGGAAAAAATTTCATAGAGTGTTTTATATTTAGACTAAACATATTTGTGTCGAATTTCATCAAGATAGCTTTATATGACAATTAAATATGATCTTTTAAATGATTTTCGGAAGTGGGCCTTATATGGGAGCTATGACCAATAATGGACCGATCCGTAAAAAATTTGGTAGGATGACTTTTATGTACACAAAACATATTTAACTCGAATTTTATCACAATAGCTTTATTCATTATTAAAATATGTGCGTTTAGGTGATTTTCGGAAGTGGACCTTGTATGGGAGCTATGGCCAATTGTGAACTGACTGAGATCTGCGTTGACAGTATGGTTTCTATTCTTATTATAGTTGCATGTACAAAATTTTGTGTTGATACCAATATATTTGAGGGAGTTATTAACGATAAACTAATTTCCGGAAATATATACCTTTGTATGGGGGCATTGGAAATATTGGATCGATTGTAAAGCTTTTCAACATAATTGATCACTGCCATGAAAAAATAATGTGTGACAAAATTCATCGAAATATCTTTGGTAGTTTCTGAGAAAACTTCAAAAGAATTATGAAAAAAACGGAATTTTTTTCGAGGTAGTCTGAAATTTTTACTCATAACTTTTTACGTTGTGAACCGATTTTGCTGATTTTCAATACCAAACTGCTTAGGATAATAGTAAATACTTTGGATGAATTTCGTTGATTTCCTTTGCTTAGTTTTAACGTGAGCGTGTTTTACACAGACAGACAGACAGAGAGACAGACAGACGGACAGACGGACATAGCTAAATCGACTCAGAATTTCATGAGGACCCAGAACATATATACTTTGTTGGGTCTTAGATGAATATTTCTTGGTGTTACACACGGAACGACAAACTTATATATATCCTCTATCACCACTGATGGTGGTGGAGGGTATAACAAGGAAGAGTTCTATATTAGGCAGAGTCGAATCTTTTATACCCTTCAGTACAAAAAATTATTACAAAAAATCCAAAAATTTCAACAGGTACTCTTTGAAGAAGGGAAAAGTACCGAAAAGTACATGTTCCCTCACTTACTCCTGGCTCTACATGCTTCCATATTTCTAGGTTCAAGATCATAGAAAATTTTATAGCTTCTTACTTACTCCAGGCTCTACATTCTTAATTTCATGTTTCTAGGTTCAATATTATAGATATTTCAATAAAGTACCTTTTGAAGAATGAATGTGTTATGTGTCGAGTCTCATATACCCACCATCAAACCGTATGCCGTAAAAGGAATGCTCACCTATAAACATCTGGGTGATATTTGGAATATGACTTAAGTCAATTGCGAACCGAGCTCTTTTGAACTAACAAAATATTAATTTTTAAAAACAAAATATTTTTGTTCAATTTTTAAACTGTGAGCGTATGAGTAATTTTCTGAAGAGTACCTTTATACGTAGATTTCGTTTTGTTTAGAACTTGTTTATGTCAAATTTCATCGCAATACTCGTATTTAAAATAAGGAAAATTCGTATTTTAATAACCAAAAGTCTTTCCCGAAGGGAACCTTTTATAAGGGCTAGGGTCAGTTATAGATCAGTCCTCATTAAATTCGGAATGAAGAATTATGTTCCTAAGTATATACTTTTTTATATCGATTTTCATCGCTTTACTAGTAATTTTCTGAATCTTCCCCATCAAATTTTCTAAAGAAGACCTTATTATTGATGTATCCTCATAACTTGTAGACCGATATTATCGAGTTACTCGCATTTTTATGCCAGTAATTAACGTTAATGTAATTTTCTAAAGGGGGCTTATATGCATGGTAGGGTGAATTACCGACACATTCCGCATGAAATTCGGCAGCAAGATTAACCTACGTATAAAAGTTTCTTATATCGAATTTCATAACTCTTACTTTTAAGCCAGCAATGATCGTTTAAATAATTTTCTGAAGGCGACCTTGTATGGTCAATTATGGACCGATCCTCACTAGATATGGTAGAGAGATTTTGGTTCTCATAAAATTTATGTGTGTAAAATTTCGTCACTATATTCATATTTTCAAGTTAGTAATGAGCGTTAAGTCATTTTCAGAGGGGGCCTTATATGGGGGGTAGGGTCACTTATAGGCCGATCCTAAATAAAATTGGTAGAAAGGTTTTAGCTCGTAAGAAACTTACGTGTGTCGCATTTCATTGCTTTACTCGTATTTTTAAGCCAGTAATGAGCCATATTATGAAGGGGACCTCATATGTGGGGTAGGGTCAATTATGGATCGATCCACATACGAGTTGGTGGAGAGATTTTGGCTCGCAAGGAACTTATCTGTGTAAAATATTATTGCTATATACGTATTTTGTAGCTAGTAATGAGCATTAAAGTCATTTTCTGAAGGGGACCTTGGTATGGACCGATCCTCAATTGATTTGGTAGAAAGATTTTGGCTCGCATAGAACTTATGAGTGTCAAATTTCGTGACTATATTCATATTTTTAGGCCATTAATGAACGTTAAAGTCATTTTCAATAGGGGGCCTTATACCACCCATATAAGGGAGAAGATCCTAAAAAAGTTGGTTGAGAAGTTTTGGGTCCGTAAGAAGGTTACTTATACCGAATTTCATCGCTATACTCAAATGTTTAGGCCTGTAATGAGTGTTAAAGTCATTTTCAGAAGAGGACCTTGTATGGGCGGTAGGGTCATTCAAGGGCGATCCTATTAAAATTGGTAGAGAGGTTTTGGCTCGTAAAAAACATACTTATAACAAATTTCATCGATATACTCGAATTTTTAGGCCAGTAATTAGTGTTAAAGTCATTTTCAGAAGGGGACCTTGTATGGGCGGTAGGGTCAATTTTGGACCGATCCTCAAAAAATTTGGTAGAAAGATTTTGACTCATATGAAACTTATTCATAACGAATTTTATCGCTATACTCGTACTTCTAAAACAGTTATGCCCGTTAAAGCTGTTTTTTGGAGGTCAACTTGTATGGTGGCTATCCTAAAACGTGGACCAATATTACCCATTTTCAATACCAAACAAACCTTAGCAATAGAATAGAATGTTTGTGCAAAATTTTAACTGTCTAGCCCCTCCCGTGTAGGCCCTATCGTGATTTAAACAGACAGACGGACGGACATGGCTAGATCGTCTTAGAATTTAATAAGGACCCAGAATATTTATACTTTTATGGATCTATGACAAAATCAATATACCCTCCATCCAACAAATCCCCTTTTATAGGTTGTCACTTACTCCAGGTCCTACAAGCTCAATTTCATGTTTCTAGGTTCAATATTATAGAAAATTGAAAAAGTACCAACAAATCCCCTTTTATAGGTTGTCACTTACTCTAGGTCCTACAAGCTTAATTTCATGTTTCTAGGTTCAATATTGTAGAAAATTCAAAAAGTACATTTTAAAGAACGAAAAGTACCAAAAATCCCTTTTCATGTATTCTTACCTAATGTGGGCTCTACAAACATAATTTCATATTTCTAGGTTCATTAATATATCTAAAAAGTACCTTTTGAAGAACGAAAAGGTACCAAAATGTCCCTATTTATTGGTTCCCACTTAATCTGCGCTTTACAAACCTAATTTAATTTTTCAGCTTATATCTCCGGTAATTGTGGGACGATTTTGCTGATTTTAAATAGCGATTTTCTCGAAAGCATTTCTAATAGAATTATTCAAGATTCGGATCTCGCAGATATCAGGGGTCTTATAAAAACTGATTTCAACAAACATACAGACGATCATCGCTTAATCGACTCCGCTAACTATAAGGATCCAAAATATATATACTGTATGGGGTCGGAAAATTATATTTTAGAAATTACAAACGGAATGACAAACTTATATATAACCTTCTCACGAAGGTGAAGGGTATAAAAAATAAATCGCTTGTATAACTGAGACATTAACAATTTTTTTAAATATAAATACATATTGTTCAGATTTATTATTAACACTGTTTTACTACTTACATGTAATTCTTTACATACATGTATGTAAAAGCAACACATATCAACATGTAAATATATTTAACTTAAATACCATGGTAAATAATTCAGATTTACTGCAAACACATATACATATGCATGTCTATAATAATTTTGTTTTGTTCCATTTGGGTTTCTTTTTCGATAATTGACAATTTTTGTGGTATTTACGCTCGAGTTAATATTCTAGGATTTTTCTGTTATTTTGGTTCATGTTCATGTTCTTGTTGAATTTTGTTTTTTTTTCTGGTTATTTTGTTTTGGGTATGCTATTAAAATAAGAAATTTTTGGTGAAAATACAAAAATCTTATGAAGCATAAAATTGCTTTACAATCAGTAACCGGATGAAAATAAATATGTTATAATATGAATACATGTATGTATGTATATCAGTATACACATATGTGTGTATATGTATGTAAATAAATATACATATTTTAATATGTTTTGCAGTAACCATTATGTAAACTTACATAAAACAGGATATATTTAAGTAAATACAATATTTATTTAAGTTTGTTGCTATGAATTTAAAATAAATATTAAACAGGAACCATATGTTTTAAATACATGTACATATGTATGTATGTGGCCTAGATTTTCCATCATGAATACAATTTTGTAAATATTTAGTTAGTTAGTTAGTTTGAAAGGAGGATGTATATACATCAAATCCGAAGAAATACACCTAGGCCTATATCGGGCCTGTTGTGCGCCCCTTAACCAGTGCCTCAGGTGGGAATCGAACCCACCACCTCCGGTCTACCAGACTAAAACCCTAACCACTAACCTACCGGAGGCCACTTGTAAATATTTAAAACATATAAAATTCTATGTATCTTTACTTAAAAATTGAAGTTTCATTGTCATGCTATTACTTAGTTTAATTATCATTAATAAACTAACTCCCTTATTCATAAATGCTTTATATATTTACTGTTGGTTTATTGTAGGATTTTATTTGGAAAATTGCGATTAATATCTTTATAAATATGGGAGGATAATGTTTAATCGCTTGGTAGTGATGAAGTATGATTAACATTGTTTACATGTTGTAAATATTAATCATACGTATGATGTTCTTTATTGTTGCTTACAAAACGTAAACAAAGGCTGATGGTTTTGGGAGGTATAATGGTAATGGGCTAAAATATTGTTCCTATAGCAACTTTAGTGTACCAATCGACTCAGAATTACTTTTTATACCAAATATCATATAATGACTAGAAAAATTATGACCTGTATATAGAACACCAGGTTTACACACAGACGGACGGACATAGTTAAATCGACTCAGAAAGTAATACAAGTCCTTAGCTAAACTTTAAGGTTGCTATATATAATTTGTTCGTTTTACAATCTTTAGCATTAATGAATTTAAAGTGATATTTACATAAAATTGTCAAACCTATCAAGATTTAATATAACAATTTTCTCGATAATTTTTCCTTTGCAATATAATGCAATAAATAACTTTTTTAATAGATTAAGCCAAAGTTTTAAAAACTTACTATATTTACTTTATACATAACATACAAAAAAGTAACAGTAACACAATTTTTCCTACTTATCGACATATATAACCATAAGTTTGTTAATTAAAAATGTAATGACTATCATCTTCTAATTTTATTTTCTGTCACTTAACATTGTACTTTGTCCTTTTTATTGATTTAAAATTAAACTTAAAATTTACTCAAGTAAATACTTCCTTTTTTTTCCTACTTTTCAAACTTTTCTCCTTATATAATTTAACTTGTTCTTTTACACAATCATTAGATAATTAAATTACAGTATCACTGCTAACTTTTGCTTAATAAATATTTTTTTTTGAAACAAACTTAACCATAATTAACTTTCAACTTTTCGTTGTAAATATGTATGTGTGTGTATAGGATGGAATGTATGTACGTAATAACTAAGTATCCTTTTATACCCTAATTCTTTCCCATATTTAAACAAAATTTTAGAACACCAACACATGTACTTACATAATATGTATGTACAGGTTCTATACACATATTTGTAGAGAGTATTAAAATCATTAAATTATGACCCTTAACTATATAATTAAATAACACTATTATAAAAACAAAACGAATGAACTGAAGACCAAGACCAAATAAAAAAAAATTTCCTTTACAGCCATAAACCAAAAGATTTTATGAGAATGTGTGCCAGCATGTAAAACCAGTTAAACCAAAAGTTACAACAGCAAAAAAACTGACAGATATTTAAAGTTTTATACCCTACTCCACTATAGCGAGGAGAATACATAAGTATTTGAGCTAATGTTTGTAATCGTTTCATAATCACTTCGTCTTAAAGATGCTTCTATCTGTCCGTCCATGTAAATTAATTTTAAGGATCAGCCCTTAACCAACCACAGATCCCTTATAATAAATATTGTTTAGATATAGGTAGCAGCGTTATATCAGTGTGTATATAAAAATAGTTCTAAAGAATATAATTGTACTAAATAATTTTGATCCCGCTCCGTTATATGAAGTCATCTTCATGTTCTACTAATTTCGATCTTGTGATAAAAATCTGTATTAATCAGTTTCATACTTAATAAGATTGTACAATTTTTGAGGTTACCTTACGAATGGACTAATACTCCATAGATGGACCTTTGGAAATTACTTACATATGTAAGGTATCACATGTCCAGCCATACCCCACTGTAATTTCATTCTTTTTCTTTTACTTTTATGCAATTTTTTGGAAGTAAAGTTAAGACAAACATGTTTGTTTGTATATAAAAAGATAACAGTTTTAATTAAGTTTATGCGACTAAAGAGTGTCACACAGTTTGTTTGTTGATCGTTAACAGTGGCTAACAAAATTGAAGCGGTGTAGAAAATAAATAATAAATGCATAAAGGGAAATTTAGACGAACCTCTGCAGCGTCGTGAAAGAATCTTCAGAGACTAACCATTATATAGAAACTGTAATGCGGTATCTGAACTGTGTGCACTTTTGGCATCTGATAACAGCGAGACTAATTCCCTGGATGATACCGGGTCCCGATGGTGTTATTTCTGAAAATCTTAAAAAATTATTGGTTTTGTGATTCCGTGGATAGTATCTATATAATTCACGTATAACAATGTAATATATAAATATATATTCCTATAATACTAATCTTTGTGTGGGAGAGAACGGATGGAAATTTTGACAGTCGTATGGTTCTCTTCATTTTTTGAAATGATTCAAAATGCGACTTGCTTGCATTAGATCAGGGATGTATTTTTATGTAAACACATACAAAACAAGTAAGAAGTTATAGTCGGGCGAGGCCGACCATATAATACCCTACACCTTTTACAAAAATAAAATGTGGTTTATTTTTCATAATAAGGCATTGAAGTTGAATTGTATCTTGCCGGTACCATAGAAGATCATGTGCCAAATTTCATTCAATTATCTTCAAAATTGCGACCTGAAGTTTGATTACAAGGTTGCAAGCCCTATTCAGGGGTTCAGTTGTTTGGGGGCTAGGTGAAATAATGGACCGATGTTAACCATTTTCAAAAGGCTTTGTCTCCGGTGCCATAAAAGATCATGTGCCAAATTTCATTGAATTATCATCAAAATTGCAACCTATAGTTTGATTACAAAGTTTACATGGACGGACAGACAGACATAGCTAAATCGACTCAGAATTCTAAGCAGATGATTCTAAGCCGATTGGTATACTTTAAGGTGGGTGTAGGACTAATATTATTGTGCGTTACAAACATCAGCACAAATCCAATATACCCTCCCCACTAAAGTGGTGTAGGGTATAAAAAGTGAAACAGCTGTTTCCATCTTACTTTGTTATTGTTTTATACCAATCGTGTAAACAAAAAAATATAAATCATACGACTATTATTCTCTTTTTTGTCATACGGATGGAATTTTATTTTACTTTTTCATTAGACTTGTCGTACGTAAAGTGTAATCGTGTGAAGGACCCTTAACGAGGAATACTAACGAGGATCATATACTAAACATTAAGCCTGACGTTCTTCTTACTCAAGACCCCGGATATGGTTATTAATATTCATTTGAGACTGACTATTATATCAGAACTAATCCCTGGAAACAGTTTCACACTTGCTGGTTGGACACATTGAGAGTTCAATGGCTCATAAAAAGTACTCTATGAAGAGCTCAGCGTGATATTAGATGCTTTACATGGACTTTGGGTAAATCAGAGTACCTGGCAGCTTATTGGAAAGATACTGCACAAAAGCTTCATGAGTAATACGATGGGCGGAGTAATTGCTTCATGACATGCGAATATGTGGCATTCTAAAAGGAGGAGTACTACCTACCTGTGGAATGAGACCATAACTACCCTACTGGTAAAGTTGGAGAGTAGGAGTACTTATTAAAAATGAAGCGTTGCTGTATTGATATCTGGAATATTCATTGATACAACATTACATTATATGGAATCTGCACTACGTTTGCTAGTAAGAGAAATGTGTCTTGAAGCTTCAGGCGTCAGTATTAATCCAACCAAAATAGAGTTGGTTCTCTTCACAAGCATATATAAAGATAAGAACATCGTGCCTCTTAGAGTAAAAGGAGCCAAACCTGAGGCTCATATGGCGTAATCTTAGATTATAAGCTATCCTGGAATATAAATGTCCAGAATAGTATCAAAAATGCCAATGTGGCTATTTATTACTGCAAGAAATCTGTTGAAACTAGCTGGGGAATTAGTCGGAGAGGCATTAACTAAAGCTTCATGTCGGTAGTTAAACCCATCTTATTTTACAGTGTACTAGTTTGGTGGCAAGCTTCCCATCGCTTAACTATTGAATACACTTAGAAGAACATTGTGTTTGTATTGTCAATGAAGTAGCCAGGATAGGCACGTCACTGGGGAATAAAGATAAACTTGCTATTTCGCTTACGAATTGCAAGTTTCTTGTTCAAGATGAACTATGGCATCTCAGGTGATTAAACGAGGTTATTCGACAAGTCTCGAGATCTACATGGCCTCAAGGACATACATACGTATTGATAAGTTTTCGATAACTTAATGCATATCCTGAACGTCACCAAATTGTTTTCATTGGTTTCATTGTAGAAGCAGCGAGTAGGAGAGTAGAACAACCCACACTGCGATCATATGAGTATAACAATGAGTTCAAACATAAATGCATCCAAGTGTGTTACCTAAAGTGTGGCTGCCCTAAGAACCTAAAATTTGTTTAAATAAACTAGTTTTATAGTAACTAAATTTGGCCTCTAGCCAAAAGGTTTATCCTAACGAGCTATAAACAAGTAAGAGTGTTATATTCGGCTGTGCCGAATCTTGTCAATATGGGGAGTAGGGTCAATTATGAACAGATCATTATACAATTTTACAAAGCGATTTAGGTTCCTATAAAATATGTTCATGTCGAATTTCATCGCTATAGCTGCTTCTTTTAGTCAGTTATGAGCGTTAAAGTAATTTTCTGAAAGGGACCTTATATGGGGGGTAGGGTCAATTATGGACCGATCGTTATACAATTTTACAAAGACATTGAAGTTCCTATAGAATATGTTCTTGTCGAATTTCATCGCTATAGCTGCTTCTTTTAGTCAGTTATGAGCGTTAAAGTCATTTTCTGAAGGGGACCTTATATGGGGGTAGGGTCAATTATGGGCCGATCCTAATAAAAATTTAACAATGATATTAAAATTTCTATAAAATATATTCATGTCGAATTTCATTGCTACAGATGCTTCTTTTGGACAGTTATGAGCGTTAAAGTCATTTTCTGAAGGGGACCTTATAGGGCGCGTAGGGTCAATTATGGACCGGGCCTTATAAAATTTTACAAAGCGATTTAAGTTTCTATAGAATATGTTCGCGTCGAATTTCATCGCTATACATGCTTCTTTAAGGTAGTTATGAGTGTTAAAGTCATTTTCTGAAGGGGACCTAATATGGGGGGTAGGGTCAATTATGGACCAATCCTTATAAAATTCTACAAAGATATTAAGATTCCTATAAAATAGGTTTATGTCGAATTTTATCGCTATACCTGCTTCTTATAGTCAGTTATGAGCATTAAAGTCATTTTCTGAAGGGGACCTTATATGGGGGCTAGGCGAAATCGTGGACCGATATTGCCCATATTCAATACCAAACAAACTGCATCAACTAGCTAGCTACTTCCGTTTGGACTCTATCGTGTTTTCAACAGACAGACAGATAGACAGACAGACAGACAGACGGATGGACGGACGGACATGGCTAGATCGTCTTAGAATCTAATAAGGACCTAGAATATATATACTTTTATGGGTCTTAGACGAATATCCCCCATCTTTTTTGATGGTGGGTATAAAAATTATATTATGAAGGAATGCTCTTAATTAGTCGAACTTATAAATCTTTTAGTGATGAGCACTGTAGCCACTCCACTTTAATTCCTACCTCAACTCTTCCTATCTATAAGATTGAATGCCAGAAATGTTATGCTGATTTAAAGTGCGAAAGCATTTGTGGGGACATTTGCTCTTTTTTTCTTGAGCTTGTATTTTTTTTTCGGAAATTTAAACATATAAACTCAACTGTGAAAAGAACATACTACAAAATTGTTGGCAAAAAAGAAAATAAAATTTTATAAAATGACCTCAAAAAAATTGGCACATTAAAGCAGCAGCAAAGAAAGAGATTACAAAGTGAATTTATTTAAAACACAGATTCCTTTTTAGTAGAACTTTTAATATTTCTGTAAAAATTTCACTTGACATTGATAATAAAATTCACATGCTTTAGCTGTGGACAGAGATAATAAATTTTAGTTCATAGTTGGGGCAAACATTTTTATAATCTTCTAAAACAAAATTAATTGAGAATGAAGAAAAAAGTGGTAGTTTTCGGCTACGATGAATCTAAAACATATTTTTACGCAAAACATATGATGTGTTAAGAATAGGTAACTTGTAGGAGTATTTTGAATTATACTTTCTCTTTATGGGACCGTTTTCCTTGGCCCTAAATATTAATAATAAATGTGAAATATATAAATGAATTGAGTTATTAAAAATAACCCATAGATTTAACTTTCACAGTGTAATTACTCAAGTGTCATTACTAACAGATACGAAGGTGTTAAAATATTCAACTTAATTTTAATAAATTTGTGGTTAATATTATTACGTACGTATGTATGTATGCACCTTTTATGTTTAATTAAATTTTATTTTTAATCCTCTATATAATAATCGATTAGACCTGTGGCACTTTAGGGTTTTTTGCCTATAATTCATTTGCCAATTTTAAACAAAAAGTTACGTGTATATTAATTGATAATTGTGGTTTAGATTTATTGTTTTATTATAATGAAATTATAAACAAATGCATGTGTCAACGCATTTATAAATCTCTAAATAGCAAAACGAATAAAATATTATTCGGTTAAGCAATTGTTCGGTGTCTAAAAAATACATCAACAAAGGGTCTGAAAACCCGAAATGTAGTAGAAGGTACTTTAGACAAAAAATTCTTTTCTCATGCAATATTAATATATATTTATGTATATGAGCTATAAATGCTCTATATCACACTTTTCTATTGAAAACAAAAATTTGAGTAAACGTTGACCTTATCATTTGCCCTAAATATTATTCACAGTTTCGGTTCGCCGTTTTTGGGCACAACGCCTAATACTGTCTAATAATTTATTTATGTTTATGAAATAAAGCAAAAATTTAATTATATTCATTAATTATGCATCATGAGTTTGTAGTTATGTAGTATGTGATTTTTGTTTTTCATGAGTACATATTGTTATATATCGTCACTTGACATGCAAAAGGGCGTAACAACCAAAAATGGAAACTCTAAAATGTTGTTGCAAATTTTTAAAACTCTATTGTCAAAATTACGACTTTAATAATATCCTTTTCACCCGCCAGAATGTCCTAAAAAGTAACATAATAGACAATGTCTGTCGGTACAGTTATGTATATTTAAATGGGTTTATCGATGTTGTAAGGAAATGTAATTTTTTAACAACAATAATTATACCCTACACCACTATAGTGGGAAGGGTATTATAGTTTGTGCTGATGTTTGTAACGCATATAAATATTGGTCCTACATCCACCTTAAAGTATGCTGATCGACTCAGAATCACTTTCTGAGTCGATTAAAACATGTCCGTCTGTCTGTCCGGCTAGCTGGCTGGTTGTCCATGTAAAACTTGTGCACAAGCTACAGGCCACAATTTTCAAGATATTACGATAAAATTTGGACCATACGAGTTTTTTGCCACAAGGACGATGCCTATTGAAAACGATTGAAATCGGTCCATTATTTCACCTATATACTACTATCTCACCAAAAATTGACACAACTATGTTTTATATAGGCGTAAATGACCAATTTTTATAATGATCGGCCGTCGTTTGACTCTAGCTCCCATACATACCCCCCTTTAAAAAATAAGTTAAACGTTCCAAAATTTACTTATAATCATTAGTATCGCGATGAAATTCAATATAACTTACCTTTATATAAAACTACATCCCTCTTCCCAATTTGCTAAGGATCGGCCCATATTTAACTCTAACTCCCATATAAAGTCTCTTTTAGGAATTTAGTTTTTCATCAATAAATTGCTTAAATACATCGGAATTAAGGTAAAATTCAACATAAAAGTTTCTTTATGAAAAATAAATCATTTTTAAAATATTCCCATGGTGTAGGGTATCATATAGTCGGCTATGTCCGACTATACTTTCCTAATTGTTTTTATTTTAAAAAGTTTTTTTAGTTCTTCTGTAAATTTTGAAAAGTCCTGTTATGATCTTTTGCATTTCATTTGACGATATATTTTTTTGCTTTTAGCGAACAGATTTTGATTTTCATAAATAATTTGCAAAAGAATTTATTATAATTTTAAAATTAATAATTATAGTGTTAATTGTGACTTTTGTTGTGGCTTTGTGCTTGTTACTGCCAAGTATGATGTAAATTATGGGATTATTGACTTAAAGGTGAAACAGAGGAATGAATAAAAAATGTATAATAATAAATTAATTGTATAAATATTTTCGGCATTTTTAACATATTGTCATATTTAATTATGTAAATTAGTTACAATAATACCTATACTTATTATAAACATTATACCTATTTTAATTGTAGACACAAGAAGTATTTTAAAAAATTACATAAATATATTTACATATTTATTTATTCACTACAATTCAACTACAAATAATAATCTAACGTTATTTACCGTAAAGGTTAGCTGTGAACTTTCTCCCGTTGTAGTGAAGCACACCGGAGTCTCTGGTGGGAATCGATCACACACACTACTAGCCTATAAAAAATATATTTTGTTGCAATACTAGAGTGTCTCGTAGACAACTTTTTTGTACTCATACTTCTTAAACGATGCTGATTACTGTACCTAATATGGGGAAAATAAACAAGTTAGAGTATTATATTAGGCCATGCTTAAATACCCTCCATCAGCAATGATACTTGTTATTAAAACCCATTCACCTATCTAGTTTTTAGATAACTCGGCATAAGTTTTGTTTCCGTAGGGAGGGTATTATCATTTAGTAATTTCTTTATGCATATATCGAACTTATTTTGATGAGATCGATCCGGATATAATCATTTTATAATGAATTACGTGGTATTAAGTGATTTTCAGAAGTGGACTTTATAACATTTAAGTTACTTTCGGAAATGATCCTTATTGGGAGTTGTAACCAATTATGGACCGATCCGGGAAAATGTTCGCATAATGGTTTATATATATATACAAAACATATTCACGTCTAATTTCATCGAATTATCTTTTGTAGTTTTTGAGAAAACAACTTAAGAATTGCAAAAAAAAAACGCAATTTTTTTCGAGGTAGTCTGAAATTTTTATTCATAACTT
Source organism: Lucilia sericata (assembly GCF_015586225.1). NCBI lineage: Eukaryota > Metazoa > Arthropoda > Insecta > Diptera > Calliphoridae > Lucilia > Lucilia sericata. The sequence continues at coordinate 31,877 of NW_023994313.1, read as the reverse complement.
TTAACATTGTGAACCGATTTTGCTGATTTTCTGTACCAAACTGCTTAGGACAACAATGAATATTTTTAGAGAATTTTGTTTATTTCATTTGTTTAGTTTTAACGTGAGCGTGTTTTAGGCAGACAGATGGACATAGCTAAATCGACTAAGAAGGACCCGAAATATACTTATATATTTTGTTGGGTCTCAGATGATCATTTCTTGATGTTACGGAATGACAAACTACCTCTATCACCACTAATGGTGGTGGAGGGTATAATGATTTGTCCAAAGAAATAAATACATTCATCAAACATTTTATAATCGGATTTATGGACTCAAGCCTCCTTAAAGTGAATTCTTTCGAAAATCAATGTATGGGTTTTATTAATATTGATATGTGATCGAACAGATCCTAATACATATACTTTTATATATACATATATATTAGAACCGCCTTCCAAATTTTTTGTATAATTAGTAGGGTGATCGATTATTCGACATTTTTCAAAAACCGGTTTTCGAATAGTTGACATTTCAAAAAAACCGGTTGATATTTTTCAAATTCAGAAAAAACCGGTTAACCGGGTTTTCATAATAAATAAAAAAATATACATATGTTAATTTGAAGAAAATAATGTTTATGTTTAAATTTGATTAATAAAACATGGGCCGAAATGATTTTTAACAGTTTAACAGATTATAACTTAAGATCTAGTCGTCTGATTTACATTATTTCTTTAATATAAAAAAAATAGGAAAAAAGTGGACACTTCTGTTAAACATAAGGTACTATGTAATCCTAGCTTATTCTAAAGCCCTTTTAGGAAATTTTCATAGGCATTCCAACACTTCCATAATATTTCAGCGGTAAATTAATTATTGTAATTGGAATATAATCTTAAGATTGATAAAATTTTATTAAACAGTTATCAATTTTACAAATAAAATTTTTTAATTAATTAGGAAAAGGTTTAACCAATGGTGCTTTAGAAAAATATATCCTAGTTCCTGGACTCGAATATTTTTAAAATTTAAACGGGCTGTATTATTTACTTCAAAATTTCATTTAAATAATCTTTGAATACAAAGCAAATAAAAGTATTCGAAACCGGTTTTTAAAAAGTGAAAAAACCGGGTTATTCGATATTCGAAAAATCAACATTTAGAAAAAAACCGACACTGGTAAAGCCAAAAAAACCGGTTTTAAAACCGGTTGAAAAATCGAGTCGATCACCCTAATAATTAGTAATCTCTTTAGTTTGAACTGTTATTGCTTAAAAAACTATTAAACAATTATTTCAAATTTTTTTTTATTTATTTCAGGTAATCTAAATGAAAAGAAACAATTTTAACCAAAATATATTAATGTTGTACATACACCTGAGTAAGTATTGAAATGCAGTAAAAATTGTATAAATATATTAAGTATATATTAAAATTTGAAGCAAAATTTAGAGCAATCCTAATAATAAATCATCATATCTTGGCACATTTATGATGTTTTCACAAATGATGTAATTGATCAAAAATTTTATGTTTTCATGAAAAATGTAAAATATTGTTGAATATTGACGATGGTATGATATTTCCAACACTAATCAAATAAAGTAATAAATCAATTGATAAATTTTCAAAATTTGATACTATTACACTATAAACCCCGAATTGAATTAATGTGCGTATTTTTCATGTATTGGTTGAAATTTTAAAACAAAATTCTAGTGTGTGTGATTATTAATAAATTTTTATTTATTGTAAATACTGGTAACATATATATTTGTTACATAACAATATTGTTTGTTATATAAACAACAAATAAAACCATTTTAGACCAATGGCTATAATGGTTATGTATGTACTCAGTTTATTGCTAGTAATCCTAGTTGAGTTTTGAAAACATGAACGAGCTAAGGTTACGCATGGAAATTCTATTGTTGTGCTATTTAATTGGTTTAGGTTTACGTTTAATAGTATCAGTCTAAATAACAATAACATTTCTAATACGAAAATACCCAACAACTTTAAAAGCAGGCAAGGAACCACTTCTGAACAATAATCTATATATATAAAAGAGTAGCGTTACTGACTGACTGATTCATCATCGCACAGCCCAAACGGCTGAACCTAGAATCATGAAATTTTGACAGTAGATGTGTTTTTGGTTATATAGATCCACTAAGGAGGGATTTTTGGAAATGTGTACATTTACGGGTAAAAAGGGGAAAAAACGGGTAAAACAGGTTTTCTTAATTATCTTACAAGAAAAAATTTAAATGCACCTATATCTACTCTTAAAATAAGCAGATGGGTGTCTGGTACTTTTTTGAAATTCGTACTTTTAAGGGGTAAAAATGTGTAACAAAGGCGATTTTGGTACCTTTTTTTTGGCCCTTTATAACTTTTGAACTAATTAACATAATCAAATTTTTATAAATATTTTGGATACATCTCACAAAATTATGAGACACCTGTTTCGTACTTTTTTAATATTCAGTCCTTTTTGGGTGTAAAAGGGAGAAAACTGTATTTATGGTACTTTTTTTAGCACATTAAGAAAACTTTTTCGATTTATTGAATAATTCCTATTAAATTACAGACTAACTCTGTAATATTTATTGTAATAAAATTTTTGCTATTTCACTGGGGGAAATTTAATTTTATTCAAACTCATTGAGCCAATTTTTATAAAATTTTAAAAATTAGTTTATTTACTCACACAAAATAAGCTGTTAATATATTATTTTGGAATTCGAGTACTAAGATCTATATAGGACCAAATTCGAGTAAATTGTTTGGTACTTTTTGAAAGCACTATTTTTCTGGAACAAATGAATGCAGATTTGAATCGTTTGAGTTTTATCTGTGATATAGAGTTTTACATAAGTACGGAACATTTTGTAAACTTAATTCTCAAGAAAGTATATTCCTAAGCGAAAAGGGGAAAAATTGTATTCTTTATTAGTACTTTCCATTTAGGTAAAATTTATTCCACTTTTGGTACTTTTTCATTCTTCAAATTATACTCTGCATGTTCTTAATATGAATTCAAAACACGTGATTATTAAACATACACGGTCCTCATTGAATAAGATTTTTTAAGAGAGAACTTTTTAGTACTTTTTATTTCATAAATGGTACTTTTTTAATTTTCTAAAATATTCAACCTACGAACATTATTTTAACATTCATGGTCTTGACTAAATAATATTCTGTAAGTGGGAACTATTTGGTACTTTTCTATCAAATGGTACCTTTTAGATTCTTTATAATGGTTAACCGGAACACACGGTCCTTATTAAATGATAATTTATTGAAAGAAATTTTTGTACTTTTTCGTTTTTCCGATGATACTTTTTGATATTTTTACAATATTGAACATAGATATTGAAAATAAAATATGAAATGTAAATGTAAGGACCTTAGTGAATGAGAATCTACTGAAAGGGACTTTTGGTACTTTTCATTCATTCATCAAACTATAATTTTTGTATTGTATATAATATTGAACACAGAAACATACAATTTTTGATTAAATATTAATCTATTAGAGGTATTTTATAGTACTTTCGAAATTTTCTATAATGTGGAAGCTAAACGAATAAAACTAAAAATACAAGCTTCTTACTAAATGCGAATTTAATCACGTGATATTGAACGTATAAAACTGAAACATAAAAAAATGTTTAATCAATTTAAATTTTTTTATAAAAGTAAACAAAATTTTGTATGTATTTAATTTAAGTTAGGGAAGCGTAGCACCCAGGGTATGCTAGTATTAACAAAATTACTTCTAGTTGATGGTGTCATATGTATCGAAAGCGATTCAACTGATTATTATCTTTATTACAGGTATTTTTTGTGTGGAAGTAAGTAGCTATGTATCTAGTTCTAAAATAAATCACAACATCAGCAATAGCTGCGTTTTTACATTGTTAATATATGTACCTATTTATTATAATACGAACGCATTATTTGATACGGTTACAAACAAATTATTGCTCATACGCCTTAGTGTACATTCTATTAACTAGTATTTGGTAATATATTTGTATTTATTTCAAAACCTATTATTTATATTACTTAATATTAAGTTTCGTTATTTTGATTAATATTTCAAACGTTCTGTTTTTTATAGAAAATAATCTAGATTTTTCTCAACTACATAAAAACAGAATATTGTTTTATGCGACCTACAAAATCGTTCAAAACTAGTGATAATGATGATAATGCACTTTTTTCAATACATTTGATTGTAAAAATGCTTTAATGCATTTTTTTTCTATTTTTACTAATACATATTTTTGTTACTTGTGAACAAAACACCAAATGCAGATAAATTTTGTTGCAACATTTCAGTTTTACATATTTGTATTCAAATACATTAGACTGCAACAAAATTTTGTGAAAATGGCAAATGAACTCATACCATGAGTCGTAATAAATAATGGAATACTGTTGAAAATTTTCAATAAACACCAAAATCTAAATATGGGGCCCCCTTTCGAAAGTGATTTCAATTTATAAAAGATTAGACATAGGCGAATATAATACAGTTCCTTGTTTACAGTGACATGATTCTGCAATAAATTGAACAATACTAATGTGAGTTATCCTGCAAATTATTTGTTTTGAACCAATCTAATAAACTAAGATTTACGCGTTGAACCATTGTAAAGGCATTGTAAACATTTTGGTTTGAACAACCAAATATTCGTACAATAACAATATGTTTTCATTTCTAGGACTAAATGTATCTGTATGTGTGTGTATGTAAATGATTAAACAAGCACACAGAATGTAGAGCAAGTAGATTTGGTTGTGTGGGCAAGGTTTGCAATTCCATCCCTGCAATTCGGAGAGGCTATGCCAAACTAGTAATCTTACTTACAAATGGTCTTTAAAACAGATAACTTTCAGTTTAAGTAACTTCTCTCTACCTTATACTCCTCTCTAGATAACTTCCGATTATATGATTGACTTCCTCTCTGCAGAGCAAAAATATAAGTCTGGAAAGGAAACTGTTGGGATTAGTAGTGCTATAGTTGTACTGGTATCTTTGAAGGTTTTATCATTATTGCAAATAAACAATGTTAATGTATACATAAAGGCCAGACACCATCATTAAAAGGAATACATTTTATGTCAAAATTGTGATATACATTTAAATAGATCCGAAAAGGTTCGGTTTAACTCGGTATCTATTGATGCATTTATTCTGTTTTATCCTATTAAAGGTGTAAACTTAGTTCGCACTTGCTGGCTCAATAAGTCATTGAGCCCGACCTCGAAAAGGTATCAGTAACTGTGCCAAATATATTCTTTGGAACGCGTGCTGTTAAAAAGGTTTATAACATAAACAAGTCTCCTAGACCGAATGTCGAGTGCTTAACGTGAACACCTGTCTTGACGGCCTTATTTTCAGGTGACAATTTTTGTACATGGCTGAGCCAGTCCATGTACAAGCACTTTGCTGAAGAACTCGAGCTATCTAATCTCTTGCCATAGTAGCACCGTTGCGGAATGACAGGCAGCATGGGATTTATCTGAAGGAAAAAACAATCACTGGTCTAAAGTCAATAGAAGGGGCGACTACCCCAACATCAGGTGAAATCAATCTTCTGGTATACCGGAAGGAGATTCGGTATTTGGTAGTCCGAAATATTCAGCCAGTAAATTAGGATCCCTCTGTATGTCAGATAATATGACAAAGGATGTAGAAATTTCCAAAGTCAATTCGAACCCAATAATTGCCCCGACAAGTTGAGTGGTGGACCTCAACCATAAGTCTCGTAGCATGAAACAATATGAATCCTGTTGAGATGGCAACAGCACCGAGAACTTCTCTGAAGCAATAGGTCTTAGATCTGTACTAGTCTCCTGTCGGACAGAAGAGTCTTTTCCGATCGTTCACCAATTATATCAGTTCCATTCTCAGCCAATAAAGAACGATCTACGGAATGACAGGCAACTACTCAACATATACTGCCGCCCTACTACGCGAAGAGTAAGAGATACTCAACGGGTTCAGGAATCCAGCATAAGTTGCTCTGTCACATCACCCAGTGACATCTGTTGATATGGCAACAACACCGGAGAGAGAAAGCAGACATATTTGGTATTTGGATATATCAGTCCTTAAACCAAAATTCTCTCCCCGCGAATTTGGGTATAAACCACAGACACTACGTGGATCCCGAAGGAACCTCAACCGACCGGCCAGGACAAGTCCTGCGGGTAACTGGCCACCCGTAGTGCCAGATTATATGGTATGGCCGAGGATACATTTGATCATCACCAGTTTATAGTCCCGGCAGACTAGAGGTATTGGTAGCACCTCTTTTCCCCGAGATATAACAATAATACCAAGGTTTAGATTTCAGCACTTTCAAAAGTTGTGGAAAGTATGGTTAACTTCCACTTTGTCAAGTATTCAGAAACCAACAACTTACTAAAAGACCGCCAGTATGGGTTTCGTAGAGGTCGCTCTATGGGAGACCATTTGGGCTAAAGTAAAGTGGTGGCTCTATATATGTTCAAGGCGTTAGATAGAGTGTTGCACTTATATCAAAACTTATTGCATTTGGTGTCGATAATAACTTCTCTCGATTTATTTCAAGCTTTCTCAGAGATCGCACTATACGAGATCTCATCAAATGAGTTCGCCAACCCTATTTCCTAATTTTATAAACGACCTTCTATGTCTTACTTAAAACTCTATCTATTCTTTTGCCGATGACAGCAATATCTGCCATTCTTATTCATTCAATCATAGGTCAAGCCCTTTAGGGATTGGGTCAATGAGGAAAAACATGAATGAATTGCTTAACTTCGACTTGATAATAATTTCTGAGTAGAGACGTGTTAATAGAGTCGATTTTAATGCCCGCAAGACACAATATTGTTTTCTAACACATAAACGCATGGCTGATAAGTTTGTTCCATTTATAATCATGGGTGGTGTAAATATTAAGGAATCGGAAACTCTTGATGTTCTGGTCATGAAAATACAGTGCAATGTTCGCTAGACTAACCCCATTTTTTCAAGTCTCGAAAGAAGCATTCAAGTGTCTCAATTTTTTAAAACGGTGTAAGACATTCTTCACTCCATCTGATTTCCTTACTATTTACATCACCTATATCCGTCCGGAAATGGAATACAACTCTCACATATGGGACGGAGCTTCGAAGTCTATTTTGGAGCTACTCGGCCGCATACAGGAGAGGGCGAAGTTACTTATCGGTTACAGTAATCTACTCCAACTACAGCACCGCCGCAACGTGGGGTATATTTCACTGACACCCCTCTTTTATCTCAAAATCCCTCCGCTTCTGACTTTGATGTTTTTGTTTGTACACGGGCTTCATGTTTCGTAGTGTTCAGTTTGTTTGTGTATTTAGCAATGTTTGTTGGTCCAGGGCCAAATGCTGTGTTGTTATTTCTGTGGGTTACACCATTTGGCTTTAAATTTCTAAAGTCAAAGTGTAAATTTTTTGCTTTAGTCTCATCATCATAATATGCTTTCTATCCTAAATATTATCGTTGTTGCAGTTGTTATTTTCCGGTTGTAACAAAATATTTGTGTACAATTTTAAAAGTAAAATATTTATATTGATAAACAAAAAGATTGGAAAAACTAACAACAAAAAGGATGACAAATATTATGGCCATAAATATGTATTTCCTTTTATGGATTTTTACCAAATGCTTAATGAATTTTTAAGGCCAAAGTAGGTTAAATATTGCTTTCGGACTTTTTCTAATATATGCAGTAATAGAAAATTGTTTGGTTTTTATATGTAATTTGATGTTGAGCTTTTACATCTAAAAAAACTATAATTTCCAAGTAACTCTTTTCACCTTAGTAGAATTGCCTTAATACTTTAGTACTTATATTGCAATTTCTCATTTTAATTACTCGGTAGTTTTGGAATTTTCTCTCTTTTGTAATTAAAGCCAAAGTAACTTTATTAAAAAACTACGAAGTAATTGTTGGATTCACGTTCAATTCGAAACTAAATACACTTGTTTGTAACATGGCAAAAAAAAAACACATTTCTACTGTTTAAATAAAAAAGTTTAATTAAAAGCGATTTAAACGTTTTCTCACTCACGCATTTGCCAAATCAATTTCAATGTGAAGCATCAATGACTTTAGGGAACAAAAAGAAAATAATGCAATAAATTGCAAACTCTTTAAAGTTTTTAGCAAAAGTTTTCAGTAGTAATTAAATGTTAAAACCTTTTTTGTGAAACAGAAACACATTTAAACGTTAAAATACAAAAGTTGATGGCAAATATCGCAAAAAGATAAATTAAACTTTTGATATTTGTATTTCTCCATACTTATAGACTGATATAAGGAGTCTAATCGAAAGTTTTAAGTTGAATTGAACAAATTATACATTACGCCAATATAGTGAAGAATAATTGTATTATTTATTGTTGTTGAATTTTTGAAGAATTGTTGTATTATTTAAATGCTTTCCGTAAACATAAAGCTGTTTCTCATTTTACTTACCCATGGTCTGCTATCGGATCTAACCTTCTATTATGACCAGAAAATCTCAGTGTTTAATATTGCACGGTCTGTAATGCTAGACAATATGTTTTTCCACGTTCTACCAAACCAAACTAATTTTTACAAATGTTTCGCCACAGTGTCGAATGTATACACTTGGTAGTAGAATCACTTACATATGCCTTAGTTGAATCATTGAAAGGTCGTAGAGGGGGTATACGGAATCTGCGAACTACTAGCAAACTTTTCAAGCGAGCACGAAGTAAATATCATTGTTGGTGGCGTGTCTTAATGTTTATGAACATAATGACATAATGTCCATGGATTTCAAACAGTCCATTTATGAAAAAAGCCAAATTTTGCGAAGCCGGTATTCGAAATATTCTAAAGCTGGCAATCAGGCATACATGTTACTTGGGTGTAAGTGGGACCATAATGACTATTAAAACCCTGACCGCAAAGATCATTAGGCGAATTGACCAAAGCCTGTAAAAGACTTTGGTCAATTTGCAATTCAATATATACTACATTGAAAATCCAAAAAGGAGCGCACAACAGGCTCAAAATTTAGATCTGATGTAATATTACTCCTATTACCAACATAACCCAAAATCATTTTTAAAATATTACGTTCATGTTATTAATAAACATATTTTAAGGATATTAGGTTAGGTTGATAGGAGGATGTATCTACATCAAATTCGAAGAAATACTCCTAGGCCACTATCGGGCCTGTTGTGCGCTCCTTTTCATGAAAAATGTTTGTTGGTAAAAACAAAAACCTTATATAGTATTCACTAAATGTATTATCGTCCGATGTTCAGAAATTCAGTTTCCTGAACGCAATTCCTAGAATCTTCCAATCAGTATTCGGGATATTATATCCGGAATATTATCACTTTCAAGATATTTGGATCTAATTTCGGAGAAAGCCTGACAATGAAAGTACTCCAGAGTTTCACTGTCCTCTCTACATGCTCTACATTCGTCTAAATCCGCACGTCCAATTTTGTATAGGTGTGCCCGTAATCCTGTGTATCCACTCAGAACACGTACCATCATACTAACCTCAGGCTTCTCGTCCTGCTCTCGTTAGGATTTTTGTGGTTCTACCCACGGTTTCATTATTCCAAGAGGCCTTATGGGTTTCTCTCACCCATAATTCTAATTATGCCCTCGTTGCGTCAAATGGTTTTGCATTCGTCAAGTTAACTACCTCGAGTTCCCTTCCCTTTAAAGCTTTTACATTCTCTCTTTCATAGCCGAATACTCCCGAGTTGCCTGGTACCCAGATGATGTGAACCTTACCTCTGGGAGAGTATTTGCATAGAGCTTTTTTTACAATCCAATACGGTTTTAGATTTAACTTTATTCTTACTTTATCTTTAACTTTAGCCCTAATTGCCTTCTAGCTGTCGGTAAATATGAAAGCTAGTGCTGTGATTAGGTAAACGGAGGTATATTTCTGTTTCTTCGATATAAGCAACGGATTCCTATTGGTTTTAGCTCCAAAGTTCGGCTTGACAAAGACATTCAATCTGGGATCAGCGTTTCAAAGTTTCCGAGATATTTTGTCTCTGATTGATTGCCTTCCAATGTGTCCAGTGTACATTGGTGACGTGTCCTATAACTGTTTTTGGCCAATTCGCCTAAAGTTATGAGCCGTTTGGCTGTAAGTGCTGCCTCATATCTTATATATGTTTCAATGGGTGGCATATCTAGCATTGTTTCCAGAGCCTTGGTTGACGTAGTGCTCATGGCTCCACTTATACCCAAGCAGCATGTACGCTGAACTACCAGCAGTAGTTTGATATTACACTTTTTTTTTCCAGAGAAGTCCACCAGATTATTGAAGCATAACTTAGGATTGGTCTAATTACACTTTTATAGAGCCAATGTGTCATAGTAGGACTAAGGCCCCATTTCATGCTTATGATTCTAATACATAGCGCCCCGTACCGATGTGCTTTCCTTTATGTGGTGCCTCAATCTTAATTTCCGGTCAAGTATTACACCTAAGTATTTAACTCAGTCTGTCACCGTTATCTTTTTGTCTAGGAAACATGGCTCAAAATGCTCAGAAATTTTTGTTTTTCTTGTCAAAAGGTCAAGGCCGTGTTCAGAGCGTTTTTAAGAATATAAGGATTTATAAAGACTTCAAAACCTTAAATTTAAATTACGACAAAACAAACTGATTTAATTCTTTAAATAAATTTAAATTAATACAAAAAATCTCCATAAAATTATTCTGGTTTAATACATACACACATAATATTCATGGATAATTTATTTATTATTTTAGTCTAACCAGAAAATAGTATTAAAATCATGCACATAATTATTTTTTTACTTCTTAACTCTTAAACTATTTAGAAACGCGGAAATGAAAATATTTCTATTATAAATATTATTATGCCTTTATTTTATCTTATGTTGCCGTAAAATTAGCGTGATGAAGCTAAAACTTTTATTTTATTTTTTTTTGAATAGTTGGCCAAATGGCAGCCAGTAGTCAGCAGCTAATTCTGTAACACTCGCGAACTTACACTCATAGACAAAGATTCATTCATTATACATCAAAACATCATTGGATGCTTAAGCTCTTTGCCAACAGGATACATTCAACAGACAAGAATTTCAAAATGAATATAGAGCAACGGTTGCATTTGTGCACTATGGGATGTACGATGATACTTGATGTATACACAATATTGAATAATTGAAGTTTAAGAAAAAAATGTAGGATTATTTAATTGCAACATTATTTAATGTAAATATCTATTTACATAAAACAAAAGTCAAGTTTTAATAGTTTTTCATTTTATAATTAAAACAATCCCATTGTTTTCATCTTGTGTAATAAAGGCAAAACTTTTATTATTTTACTATATGTATGTATGTGCGTGGGTAATGAAATCACTGAAATACAAATTTGAAACGAAAACTTTAGTTTTCCTCTTTCATATCCTATTGTTTCTTAAAATAAAACTATTATTATTTCTGAAAGCTTATTATATAAATAGTCATAATACATTCTTACATATATATGTATGTATGTATGTATGTACATATGTACGTATTTATGTAGTATGTTCAGAGGTTATGACTTCGAACATAAATAAAAAAATCATATTTATGATGAATGCATTTACAAATAAATAAATGAATAATTTTTCTTGTTCTCTTTTATGTATCTTTCAACTTTTTATAATTTTTGTTATAAAAAGTTTATTTAGCGTCGAAAATAAGGTTAATAAGTTAGTTTTTGCAGGTTTTGAATAAAGTATTATTTTAAATATTTTTTTCCATAAAATTCCTTAAAGCATAAAGTATGTTTTTAATGTGAATTTCAACCTTTGTTAAGACAATCTAAATATAATTTTTAACAAAAGTTAAATTATTTATGCAAAATTAATTATTTTAGATGGAAATGTATTCGTTGCCATTTCACCTATTTAACATATTAAAACCACTATCAGAATAGAGTATTTTAGCATTTATATTGTCACATATTAAAATATTATGGGTCCTTATAAGCGACATGACTGGATCTAAAATGATCTGGCCGTCCGTCTGTCAGTAGAAAACATTAATATATTCATTTTGTCATTCAATATGTAACACATCGAAAATTTATCATACACCAACAAAAGTATTACTTTTGGGTTCTTATTAAATTCTAAGACGATGTGCGTCTGTCTACTTGTCATTCCGTATGTCTGCTAAAGAACGATAGGGTTCGAATGGAGAGAGATGGAGGATTGAAATTTTACATAAATTTTCTTTATAGATAAGGTTCAAGTTTTATATGTATAAGCCAAAATCTCTCTACAAAATTATGAGAATTGAAGCATAATTGTTACGAGTACAGCAATGAAAATCGGTACATATAATGTTTTATACGAATCTAAATCTATCTACTACATTTTATGAGGATCGGTCCATAATTGCACCTACCTCCCATATAAGGGCCACTTCAACAACTGATTTCAAGACTTAAAAAAAAAGAAATTGGACATAAACAAGATAAATGCTAATAAAAATCTCTCCACCAAATTTTATGAGGATCGGTCCATAATTGAGCCTATCCCCCATATAAGGTACCCTGCAGAAACTTATTTTAATGCTCATTACTGGCAGAAACTTAGTCTTTTAGAAACTTAGCCTCATACAAATGTTCTCCTATCTGATGTGTGGTATCATTTGAGAGGGCCACTATAGTGGGGAGTGTACTATGTGATTGTGCTGATGTTTTAACACCTAAAAATATTGGTCCTACACTCACCTTTAAGTGTATCAATCGGCTCAGAATCACTTCCTGAGTCTATTAAGCTATGCTGTCTGCCTGTCTGTCTGTCTGTCTGTCCACTTGTCTGTCTGTCCATGCAAACTTCGCTTCTTTTGATCCAAGGACGAACGCTATTGAAAATGGTTGAAATCGGTATATTATTTCACCATGCTCTCATACAAACGGACCCCTCGAATGGGACTTTTGACCTTAAATGACCTACTATCTCAACAAAAATAGTTTAATATAAGTCTTAACTTTAGTTCTTGCATTATTTGACCTAGTTCAGGCATTATTTGACCCTAGCCCCCATACAAAGTCCCCTTCAGATAATTACTTGAATGTCCACAATTGACTTATAAACACTAGTATCACGATGAAATTTTACACAAATAAGTTTTATATAAACGTAAATCCCAACAATAAATTATAAGAATCGGCCGAAGTTTTGTCCATACACAGTCCCTTTCAGAAAATGACTTAATTGTCCACATGTCCATAGTATCACTGGGAAATTTTGCAGAAATAAGTTTTAAACATAATTCCCAACAACATATTTTATTATTATTTCCGCCTTAGCCCCCATACAACTGGACCTTCCGATATGGGCCTTTTATCTCTTAACTACGTCTAATATCAATATCAAAAAATATCAAAAATCGGTACAATGTGCTGATGTTTGGAACACTCAAAAATATGTGTCCTTAAGTATACCAGTCGGTTCAGAATCACTTTGCGGTTTGATTAAGCTATGTCCGTCTTTGTGAACGTGTAAAAATTATGTGCTCGCAATTTTCCATATAATTTGTTAAAATTTGTCACATACTCTTCTCTGGATTCATTGACGAAGGATGTTGAATATTATTGAAATCGGTCTTTTATTTCCCCTAGTCAGCATATAACCGTACATGAACTGACATTATTTGGAACCTTTGTAAGATTCAACAGAAATGCTTCATTATTGAAATGAATCACATTTAACATCATATGGTCGGCCACTCCCGACTATAATTTCTTATTTGTTTTTATATAATTCGGTATAATCTATAAATGTGTAAACTTTGTGCTACTATAATTGGTGTAGGGTATCATAAAGTCGCGTTAAATCGACTATACTTTCATACTTGTTTTTATACCCTCCACCACCATCAGTGGTGATAGAGGGTATATATAACTTTGTCATTCCGTGTGTAACACCAAGAAATATTCATCTGAGACCCAACAAAGTATATATATTCTGGGTCCTTATCAAATTCTGAGTCGATTTAGCTATGTCCGTCTGTCCGTCTGTCTGTGTAAAACACGCTCACGATAAAACGAAGCAATAGAGCTTAACCAAATTCACCCAAAATGTTCTTCATTTTCCTAAGTTGTTTGGTATTGCAAATGGGCAAAATCGGTTCACACCGGGAAAAGTTATGAATCAAAATTTAAAACAACCTCGGAAAAAATAAGCATTTTTTACACATTCTGATGTAATTTTCTCGAAAACTATGCAAGATAATTCCATGGAAATCACCACACATTCGTTTCTGCACAAGATTTTGATCCCTGCTGAAAATTGCCAGAATCGGTCCACAATTTCATATACCTCCCATACAAAAGTACATATTCCCGGAAAATGGGTTTTTTGTTAATAACTTCTGCCACAATGTCGATATCTTCACAAAATTTTACAAATTAAAATCTTATGTCAATAGAATTCTTTCAGAGGAAAAATTTTATGGATCGGTCCATAATTGGACATAGCTCCCATACAAGGTCCCCTCCCGAAAATCACTTAAACGCGCATAACTCATTACTAAATTAAGATATCCATATAAAATTTTATATAAGTATTGCCCATATGCATAGAAATATTACTGTGAAATTTTTTTCCGATCGGTCCATAATTGGTCATAGCTCCCATACAAGGTCCCCTCCCGAAAATCACTTAAACGCGCATAACTCATTACTTAATTAAGATATCCATATAAAATTTGGTACAAGTATTGCCCATGTGCATAGAAATGTTACTGTGAAATTTTTGTCCGATCGGTCCATAATTGGTCATAGCTCCCATACAAGGTCCCCTCCCGAAAATCACTTAAACTCGCATAACTCATTACTAAATTAAGATATCCATATAAAATTTGGTATAAGTATTGGCCATATGCATAGAAATATTACTGACATTTTTTTCCGATCGGTCCACAATTGGTCATAGCTCCCATACAAGGTCCCCTCCCGAAAATCACTTAAACGCGCATAACTCATTACTTAATTAAGATACCCATATGGTACAAATATTACTCATATGCACAGAAATATTACAGATAATTTTTTTTCCGATCGGTCCATAACTGGTCATAGCTCCCATACAAGGTCCCCTCCCGAAAATCACTTAAACGCACATAACTCATTACTAAATTAAGATATCCATATAAAGTTTGGCAGAAATGTTGCTCATATACAGAGAAATATTACTGTGAAATTGTTTTCCTATCGATCCATAATTGATCATAGCTCCCATACAAGGTCCCTTTCAGAAAAACACTTAAAGGCACATAACTCATTACCAAATAATGATATAAATAAATACTATTTTTGTTCATAAATACTATTTTGTAATGCAAAAAGCACTTAATGTTATTTCAAAAAATTTTCACGATCGGTCTATATTTGGTCATATCTCTCATACTTGGTCCTGCCCCTAAAAGCGCTTTAACCGTATGTAACTATTTGCATTTTCATTTGTGTAGAACAAAATTATATATATGTATGTATTTTTAAAATCCTTAAATCTTTCACACACATGAATACATGCAAATACGAGATATCGCTAAAGCATATCTTAGGGCGCTATAAAAATTTAAATGAAAGTGGCGTTTGTAATGTTCAATAAATCTTGGAATTGTAGTAGATTTAAGCTGTTTAAATCTTGGGATTTTTCTATTTAAGACATGAGTAAACTTGTTTCTACAAATATTTTATTAATTAGAAATGTATTAATACAAAAGTTGCTGGTGGAGGGTATTTAAGATTCGGCTCAGCCGAATATAGCACTCTAACTTGTTTCTTCATAACTTTAATACTTTTCTACCAGTTTTTCGCCATTTAACAAATTACTCATAATGATGCGGCTTATACAGCAAGAATAATATAATTCAGCATTATGATTAGTTACTTCTACTTAAACTCACCAACTGCCAAAGTTAAAGGCAAAGAAAAAGTCTCATAAAGTCTTATAATAAACTGGTCAAAAGGTATTTAAGGTATTATCTTTTTTTATATTTTCTTGTCTGTTGCCGCCTATCATCTTTATTTTGTCGTTTTATCCCAACAGAGAGTCAGTAAAAATACTTACAAAATGAAAAAGTTGTACGAAAAATATTAATAAAAAAATTGTTAAGAAAGTTTTTAGTGTATGTATATATGGTTTATGAGATAAGTATATTTAATCTAAATTAATGTTTTCAACTTGGTCAAAAGTATTTTTAATAGTCTGTTAAGTATTTATTATATGAATTTGAATTGAAAGTAATTCTACGAAGAAATCTGTTAAGATTTATTAATGTCTAGTTCAAATATATGTATGTGTATGAATGTGCATGTATTAGATAAGAACAAGTAACAAATTATTGTCGATTATGACCGATTCTCATATGAACTTTAATATAAGCTTTGGCCCTACTGTTTCTAATTTATATAATACTCCAAAGTATACCAAGTTTTATACATTACAAATAACAAATTTGACAAACCACTCATATACGGCATATTTGGGACCTCAGTTTGTGTTTGTTTCAAATATCTGCACAAATCCATAATACTATCCTTAATATTGTGGTGTAAGGTATAGCAATACATTTATTCGAGTAGTATCTTAATCTCAGTAAATTCAGAAACTAACTTATATTTAATATGGAATACACAGAACTAAATATGTAATGTTTTCATAAGTAATCAATGCTAGAAGGCATTTTTAGGAAAGCATTACCAGTCATATAAAAAATTTCTTTATAATTTATTTTGCATGACATTCCAATATTTATATTGACAAATAAAATATCTTAGAATTTAAGTTAGTTAAATATACATATTTATTGCATTTAATTTCTACAACTTCTTTACAGTTGCATTGTCAAGAATATAATATTTCTTTTGTAAAAAGCGTTAAATATGCCATTGTTTTGCTTCTTCAAAAGGTCTTTTGTCTAACAAATTGTGTATAGTTTGCTTTTGGCTGCTTGTTTTTTTGGCACTATGAATTTTATTTCATCTTTGTTAAACTATAAATTGTAGCCAAAAGTCAAATATTTTTATATTTCCTTTAATTCAACTTTGCCATAAATTGTTTTCTTCTCTATATTTATATGCATATTATAAGCAATTCTTTAGTGTTTTTGTCATAAAGTGTTCTGTAGTTTAACCCGTTTGTCCCTATAGTAAATTGTGGTACTTTTAGAAGGGCAAACCAATAAAAGAAAAACTACAAATTCAAAACTATTGTTATTTGAAAAAGATATAAAAATGTATATAATTTGAGTACAATAAAGGAAAATACATATTTCCATTTATACCATCAACTCAATTTGACAAAAGGAATAAAATTATTTCGTATACGAGAAAAATTTGTTACTTAAATGTGTGACATTTGATACCAAATTATTTTCACTAAAAAATTTTAAAATGTTTTTTATCAAAAATTAAGGATTACTCTGGCTTATATCTTGCAAACCGTTCGGAATTTTGATTTATTCTCTGAGACACAGATGTAGTTGTAATTGTGAATAAAAACTTCTTCTTCCAAATCAAAATTCAAAAAAAAAATTCTTAAAAAATTTCATATTTTTAGTGTTAAAACAATATTTCAATTAATTCCCTAAATTAGGCGGATACTTAATATTTGTACTATCAATAATAATTTAACACGTATACGTGCAGGTGTCGTTAATAAAACCAATGCAATTTCACAATGTAAAACATAGAACTTGAAATAAAACAGGTGAGATTGTTATATTCGGCTGTGCCGAATCTCATATACCCAACATCAAACCGTATGCCGTAAAATGAATGCTACCCTATAAACATCAGGGTGATATTACTCATCAAATTAAATGAAGAGGACTTTATATGAGAGATAGAGTTAATTATTGACCGTTTTTCATAAAATTTTTCATAACTTTTTTTAGACCGATTTTGGTTCAACCTTGACCTTATATGGGGGGTAGGGTAATTTATGGATCGATCCTCATAAAATTTGGCAGTGAGATTTTGGAACTTAATTAAGTCGAATTTCATCGTACTTTAAAAACAGATATGCCCGTTAAAGCTATTTTCCGGGGGTCCACTTGTATGGGGCCTATCCGAAAACGTGGACCTATATTGCCAATTTTCAATACCAAACAAACCTTACATATAGAAAATATTTCTAGCTCATTCCGTTCGTGCTTTCAACAGACAGACAGACGGACAAACATGTCTAGATCGTCTTAGAATTTAATAAGGACCCAGAATATATATACTTTTGTGTGTCTATAACCGATATTTCGATGTGTTACAAACTTAATGACAAAATAAATATTCTCCCCATCTTTTTTGATGGTGATGGTATAAAAATGAAGATGAAGTTTTTTTGATATTACATGTTCACAAATTTTGTTTTTTACGACAAGAGCTACAACTTTGTTTCAGAGAGTATATCAAAATTTCGAACGGTTTGTAAGATATGAGCCTGATAAAATGATAACCCTTTTTTGCAAAACTGACACCGTGGGATACGTTTGGGGCCCATAAGAGAAGTTCATGAGTTTGGGTAAAACTAAGAGATACGGGTCTTTTATCAGGCAGTGGTGTTCATATATGGTGATATGTGTTATGAAGGAAAAATACGTCTGTTAGTTTAAAAAATGTCTGGGGAATTTTTAAGAACTTTTCCAATTTTATACCGATTTATGTATTATTATTCGTTAAAATCCAAAATATTAATTTAGTGGTAAAATGTTAGCAAAACTTAAGGATCCCTTTCATAACATTCAGAGCCATTATCTAACCAATTAAAGAATGTATTTTGATAACCCAAAGTGTATACAAAAGTAAAGAATGGATAGAATAGGTAGAACATTGGTGAGTACTTTTATATTACCATTTTTGATATAAGCACACCTAATAACACTGGGATTAGTGAAAATTATTAAAAAGGTTTTTTTTCCATCATTTCACATACTACCATGATAGTACATGGTGCAAAAACAAATGAATTTTCCCCTATAATTTCATATTTGCTATTATTTTTACGTTATAGCTTGCAATTTCAAACATGTTAAAACATTACTTTTCATTTGATGCAAAATGACATGTCATCTCATTAAAAATGTCTGTTTAAGGTTTTGTTAAATACAATTCTAAAATACACAAATGTTTGCTCTTGATTATTTATGTTTCCTTTTGTGGGTTTCGTGTCACTTCAACGTTTTGTAACCACTAAAGAACAAGTGTCACTAATGGTGTCATTAGCATCATTATCATCATGATTCTAATTATAAACTGATTTTGTCTTTTACAACTTGTTAACATAAAACTAAATGTTTATTTTCAAATACATGGAAAATATTAAAGTTAATAAAATGTTATTATTTTAAAAGCGTTTAAGAAAAAAAATGAAAAATTATAGAAATAAAATACTGAATTAAACTATTAAGTTAAGGTGGTGAAATGAAATATGCAAAATTCTGCGCCATTTTATAATTTTGATTATAAACTTTTGACTTGTGATACTGGATCACATTCCCCAAAATTTTTATTACTTAAAAAAAAAAAAATTATAAATTATTGGGTAAGTTTTTAAATTTCTTAATTAAACTTTTTTTTAATTTCTTTGTAAATTATTATAATTAAAGAGAATATTGTGAAAACGGGATAAAACATATGTTTAAATTTATTAACGCAGCGTTCTATAAATTTCAATTAAAAGTTTGTTATGCAACATATACAAACTTCTACAATAAAGAATAAAAGTTTAACAATTTGTGCAATGAGGAAGTAATTAAATGTAACTTTAGTTTTATTTAATTATTTTCGATTGTTATTTAATGTGATTACTTCTTATAAAGAATTTGAAGACAATAAAATGAGAAAGGTCCAATGAATATATGTAAAGTCAAGCAGACAAAGTGTTGCCAAGTTATTTAAATATAAAGAATAAAAACCGGCAATGTAAGTCACATAGTTAGATAGTAAATTAGTTTGTAAATGGGTTAGTTATTTAGTTAACTAACTAACTATTAGTTAGTTAGTTAGTTAGTTAGTTAGATAGTTAGTTAGTAGTTAGTTATTAGTTACTTAGTTAGTTAGTTAGTTAGTTGTTAGTTAGTTCGTTAGTTAGTTAGTTAGTTAGTTAGTTAGTTTAGTTAGTTAGTTCGTTAGTTTTAGTTAGTTGTTAGTTAGTTAGTTAGTAGTTAGTTAGTGTTAGTTAGTTAGTTAGTTAGTTTTAGTTAGTTCGTTAGTTGTTAGTTAGTTCGTTAGTTAGTTAGTTAGTTATTTTAGTTTTAGTTAGTTTGTTAGTTCGTTCGTTAGTTAGTTTGTTAGTTAGTTCGTTAGTTGTTAGTTATTTAGTTAGTTAGTTCGTTTAGTTCGTTAGTTCGTTGTTTAGTTCGTTCGTTCTTTTTAGTTCGTTAGTTCGTTTCGTTCGTTCGTTCGTTCGTTCGTTTCGTTCGTTCGTTCGTTCGTTCGCGTTCGTTCGTTTTCGTTCGTTCGTTCGTTCGTTCGTTCGTTCGTTTCGTTCGTTCGTTCGTTCGTTAGTTAGTTCGTTCGTTCGTTTCGTTCGTTCGTTCGTTCGTTCGTTCGTTCGTTCGTTCGTTCGTTCGTTCGTTCGTTTCGTTCGTTTCGTTCGTTCGTTCGTTCGTTCGTTCGTTCGTTCGTTCGTTCGTTCGTTCGTTCGTTCGTTCGTTCGTTCGTTTCGTTCGTTCGTTCGTTCGTTCGTTCGTTCGTTCGTTCTTGTTCGTTCGTTCGTTCGTTTCTTTCGTTCGGATGTATCTACCTATTTCAAATCCGAAAAAATACACAAGGCCTCCATCGGACCTGTTGTGCGCTTCGTAACCAGTGCCTCAGGTGCGAGTCGAACGCAATATCTCCAGTCTACCAGACCACAACACTAAGCACTAACCTACCGGAGGCCATAAACCGACAATAGTTTTGCTTTAGATTTTTTAATGACTTGCGGGTGTAAATCGAAATACGTTTGAGTTAGTAATTGTAGTTTTTATGAACTAAGTTGATATTCTTATCCAGCACATCCCGAGAAGGTAATAAAAATCCCTGTACATATATATCATTACAATAACTTATACCCGCCACTGTACCCACTGCATAAACATTAACGAATGTGCACTTTATGCTTTATAAATAGATTTAAATTGTTAATAATTAAATTGTCATTATATGTGTCACATTTGCGATAAAGCACTTAATATTTACATTTCGAAATTGAAAATAAAACAGTATCTACGATTTTCCTGGTAATAATCATCCACTGCCGCCACATAATGTGATATGCAATACGCATTGATATGAGAGGCAATACTACAATATGAATGCGATTGTTATTAATGCCAAAATGAAGTCATTTATCAGTAATTGGTTATAAAACGATAAATGGTAAATTGATAAATAAAACATTCAATCATATAGATTATAATTGTTAATATTGACTTTTTGTATTTTGTATACGTGGAGAAGGTATTGTACGTTTGGTCGGATATTTGTATTGAGATATAATTATTAAGTTGTGGATAAATGAAGTTGTGTTTAAAATTATATTATTTATATCCTGGAAATAGAAACAATCGGTTAAGTAATCCTCAGGATTCGTATACCTATATCTTTCATTAAAAAGGGATCCTTGCAAATCTAATTACTTCGAATTATTTAGCGTTATATTAATCTTTGCCATTATATATTAGTTGTTTTTAACAAAATATTTTATAAACATTCGAATTTCTTAAACACAACATGCATTCCATTTATTCATGCATGTCTGCCCAATGTATTGATACACACTTCCGTATAATATTTTGGGTAGAAATGTTCAAGTATTAGTTCTTCTAAACTCTTGGGTAGAAAACTCAACACACATTTATACATGTTATTCTATGCACTTTTGAGAATCAATACATTCATATACAGTGAACGAAAATAATAATAAAAATAAAGTTTCAAAATTTGTTGTAGATCAATTTAAATATTTTAATAGTGTTTCTTTTTTTATACCCTCCACCACCATCAGTGGTGATAGAGGGTATATATAACTTTGTCATTCCGTGTGTAACACCAAGAAATATTCATCTGAGACCCAACAAAGTATATATATATTCTGGGTCCTTATCAAATTCTGAGTCGATTTAGCTATGTCCGTCTGTCTGTGTAAAACACGCTCACGATAAAACGAAGCAATAGAGCTTAACCAAATTCACCCAAAATGTTCTCCATTTTCCTAAGTTGTTTGGTATTGCAAATGGGCAAAATCGGTTCACACCGGGAAAAGTTATGAATCAAAATTTAAAACAACCTCGGAAAAAAATAAGCATTTTTTACACATTCTGATGTAATTTTCTCGAAAACTATGCAAGATAATTCCATGGAAATCACCATACATTAGTTTCTGCACAAGATCTTGATCCCTGCTGAGAATGGCTAGAATCGGTTTACAATTTCATATACCTCCCATACAAAAGTATATATTCCCGGAAAATGGTTTTTTTGTTAATAACTTCCGCCACAATGTCGATATCTTCACAAAATTTTACAAATTAAAATCCTATGTCAATAGAATTCTTTCAGAGGAAAAATTTTATGGATCGGTCCATAATTGGACATAGCTCCCATACAAGGTCCCCTCCCGAAAATCACTTAAACGCGCATAACTCATTACTAAATTAAGATATCCAAATAAAATTTGGTATAAGTATTGCCCATATGCATAGAAATATTACTGTGAAATTTTTTTCCGATCGGTCCATAATTGGTCATCGCTCCCATACAAGGACCCCTCCCGAAAATCACTTTAACGCGCTTAACTCATAACTAAATTCAGATATCCATATAAAATTTGGTACCAATATTACTCATATGTACAGAAATATTGTTGTGAAATTTTTTTCCGATCGGTCCATAATTGGTCATAGCTCCCATACAAGGTCCCCTCTCGAAAATCACTTAAACGCGCATAACTCATTACTAAATTAAGATATCCATATAAAATTTGGTATAAGTATTGCCCATATGCATAGAAATGTTACTGTGAAATTTTTTTCCGATCGGTCCATAATTGATCATAGCTCCCATAAAAGGTCTCCTCCCGAAAATCACTTAAACACGCATAACTCATTACTAAATTAAGATATCAATATAAAATTTGGCACAAGTATTACTCATATGCACAGAAATATTACTGTGAAAATTTTTTTCGATCGGTCCATAATTGGTCATAGCTCCCATACGAGGTCCCCTCCCGAAAGTCACTTAAACACGCATAACTCATCATTTAATTAAGATACCCATATGGTAAAAATATTACTCATATGCACAGAAATATTACAGATAATTTTTATTCCGATCGTTCCATAACTGGTCATAGCTCCCATACAAGGTCCCCTCCCGAAAATCACTTAAACGCACATAACTCATTACTAAATTAAGATATCCATATAAAGTTTGGCAGAAATATTGCTCATATACAGAGAAATATTACTGTGAAATTGTTTTTCTATCGATCCATAATTGATCATAGCTCCCATACAAGGTCCCTTTCAGAAAAACACTTAAAGGCACATAACTCATTACATAATAATGATATGTATTTTTAAAATCCTTAAATCTTTTACACACATGCATACATGCAAATACTAAATATCGCTAAAGCATATATTAGGGCGCTATAAAAATTTAAAAGAAAGTGGCGTTTCTAATGTTCAATAAATCTTGGAATTGTAGTAGATTTAAGCTGTTTAAATCTTGGGATTTTTCTATTTAAGACATGAGAAAACTTATTTCTACAAATATTTTATTAATTAGAAATGTATTAATACAAAAGTTGCTGGTGGAGGGTATTTAAGATTCGGCTCAGCCGAATATAGCACTCTAACTTGTTTTAATAAAAGTTCGGTGTATATTTCGAAAAAGGTGGAAAACAACTGATTTTTTATTGATAATTTTTAATAGACCGTAGAAAGGAAATTTTGCTTAGTTAATGTTTGTTAATAAGTAGAGTCCGACCGAATGCAAAATTTCGGCCAGTCTTACTTACTTACTTTGTCTAGGTTGTAAAGAGTATTGCTGACGACTTCTCAACATTGTGGATTTTCGCCATACAGTCGTCCGCATATGAAATCATGTTCACGACTTGTGGAGATGCAGGGAGTTTAAAGAGGTAGAAGTTAAATAATAGCGGCGAAAGTAAGTAAGTCTACATCTAAACTCTTCGAAAGACTGACTGCCACTTAGATAATTTACGATTCATCTCTTCGTGTTGTTGGTTATTGTGAATTGCAGGATAGTCTCGAAGACTGTGGTATGACTGAAAGTGTCGAAGGCTTTTGGCAGATCAAGTGCCGCTGACAGGACCTCTGCTGATTTTAGCCTTGTGAGATCTGAGTAGAGGTGGCTGTTAATGCTGTGATGGTGCTGTGCATTTTTGCGGAACCCATGATGGTGATAGATGGCAGAACAGCTAGGGGAGGAAAAAAGTCTTCGCCACGGGTGATATGAGGGATATCGGCCTGTATGACTGTCCCTCCGTCGCGTCTTTCCCCGGTTTTAAGACTAGAATGACTCTACCCTTTTTCCAGTGACATGTTGAAAACCATAGTCAGGTACTCAACTCCTCGCTCGCCATAGTGTTTTAACATCAGCATGGATATTCCGTTGGGCGCCAATCATCTTAAATGGTTTGGCGTTGTTGATGACATTTGAAATTTAAGCTGGGGTAAAGGGTTGTGGTATGTCAGTGACTAGAAGGTTATGAAGTTTGCGAAAAAAAACACTTCGTTTCGCCTTATCTCACTTTGAGTGCTCAATAAATTGCAGGCGAAATGCGCGCGATCACCATTAAGGCTCGGAAATGGGGATGTCGGCAGACTTAACTGTAGACCACAGCTTACGGAAACTAGAAATCAAGACTTAACTGTAGACCACAGCTTACCGAAACTAGAAATCAAGTTGCAGTTCTTCAAGTGATCTAGCCATCTTTTTCGCTTATCCTCATTTACCAACCTGCTGATTTCTTGGCTCAGCTGAGTAAGTCTTGCATCACCTGAGTTGGTATTTCGGATGTCATGTCTTTCATCTGCAAGTCTGACTGCTTCTGCTGGGAAGTGCGGCCGCACTACGGATATTCGACCAGCAGGTATAAAGCGAGCAGTTGCTGATATGACAGTTTCACGGAATTTCATCACTGATTGGTGGACTTTGGAGGGAAATATCCCAATAGCCCAATCAGTTCTTCTATTTGGTGTATTCGTGACATACCTAGACTTTCCGCTACTGAACCAAATCTGATCCATAAATTATGTTTCTTCATCCTTTAGAATTGGAATTTGATAATCTTGAATGATTTATATATTTTCTTTGAATCGGAGTTCCTCAAATTCTCAGATGTAGACTTTAAGAGATACTGGATCTCCGGTCCATCAATGACCCAAATCATCATATAATTCTAGAGAATTTCAAAGAGTGATTAATATGTTAAAATGTTCATCATAATCGAATGTATTAGTCTTACTTGTTTTTAACTAGAAAATAAATATGAGATACTTGTTGTCCCACTGTCCATAAACATGACCATATTCGAATATGTCACAAGGTTCTGGCCATATTTTTCCAGTAAATAATTTTAGTTTGTTAGTACGTACATTGTTGTTGTACGCTTTGTTAGCATGTTGTTAGACATACCAAAAACTGCTGCAATAAAAACAATAGCAGGCTACGAAATCGAGAAAAAAGGTGAAGTAGTGACAATATTGTTTTGAGTACTTTTAACAAAGTTTATATTTTTTTGCGAGATTGTTGGCAATAAATTCATGTTCTGGTCACATGCACTACAATCACGGGACAACGAAAATTCGTACAAACTGACCACATAATCTTTTCGTTGTTCGTCTTTAGACTCAAAGGGGTGCCTTACAGCAATTGGATTTTTCCTTTTGTTTGTTTTAAAATCTAAAACAAAGTTGTTTTCCTTAATACAATTGCTACTTTGCTGTTTTCGTTGTTGTTATATTTTTAAGTTTTTATTACTCTGATTTTTTTTGCCATAATTTAGAGCTGGTCAATCGCATGAAGGGATGTTCAAATTTATGTTCTTTACAGTTTTCAGAAGTAATTGGCATAAGTCACGTATTGTTAAATTTAATCGAAGTGTATAAAGGTGGTAAGTGAGAATAAATGTTTGGGTTAAGTTGAAGGGAATTTTATATACTCTACTATCTGTGGTTTTGTTTCTGGTTATAGAAAACATACATATGTATATTATAAATTGAATGATTGTATATAGTTTGGTATAGTAGGTGGATACTGAACTAGTGTTTCTAACAAGACAGTGTTTATAAACATTATATATAACTAAATAAAACTACTTCTCTAAACTGTAGTGAAATCTCATTTAAAACTTACGTGTGGCCATGTCACCCTAAGTGAAGGCTGTAAAAGAAAACAATACAAAAATGTAATAGCTCCTGGCGTTATTTTCTTTTGTATTGCAACTTGTTACAGAAACCACATCAAAAACTCATTTTCTGTCCCTCCAATCGAAGTAAAAACAAAAACTTCAATATCTGATAAATGTTTGTGGCTTTTAGTTATTTTTTTTTTCATAACAAAATTTGGAATTTAAAATATTTCTCTTATTTATATTTTTTTTGGAAATTTTAAATAAGTATTAAATCGTGTTGAGAGGATTAAAATTTAGTTTTTGTGCTCTTGTCATTTTAATTTGTTGTTTTTTTTTGCATTTTTCATATTCCTGAAATAAAACTAAAACATTATTTGTGTATGTACAATTTCCAGACAATTTATTTTATATGTTAGTTTTTTATTTAAATCCTATATTTTTATATGTATGTATTTATTTTTAAAAGCTGATAAATTGTTTGAAATTTATTTGATTTAATTTTACTTTTTTTTACAGATTTTTTTTATTTTAACAATGCGAAAACATTTCTATTTATTTCAACATAAATGTTTTTCTTGATTTATATCGTTTTTTATTTTTTTCCTTTATTTATATTTTGCCATTTTATTTATTTCTTTTATAAAGTGAGCTGTAAATGTTCTTTTATTTTCTTTTTCTTTGCTTGTAGTTAAAGAAAAATATATTTATTTATTAGAAATTGAATCAAATAAATTTCATGTAATTTATTTTGCATTATTGCAAAAAAAAAAAAAGTCAAAGAAAATAAATTTATTTATTTTTTATGATTTATTAGATTTTAAACATGTATTTGATAGACAATGTTTAATTTTTTTCTTGCCCTCAAAACAAATAATATTTATAATCTCCACCATCTTCAAAGGGGGAGTGTGTTTGTACGTATACGTGATATTTGAACACTATATATAACTCATACTCATACATACATACATACATACATAATACATACAGACATACATACATACATACATACATACATACATACATACAACATACATCATACATACATACAATACATCATACATACATACATACATACATACATACACATACATACATACATACATACATACATACATACATACATACATACATAGGCGGCGGGTGACATACATACAAATACATCAACATACATAACATACATACATACATACATACATACATACATACATCATACATACATATCATACATACACTACATACAGACATACATACATACATACATACATACATACATACATACATACATCATACATACATACATACAATACATACCATACATACATACATAACATACATACTAATAACATACATACATAACATACATACATACATACATACATACATACATACATACATACATACATACATACATACATACATACATACATACATACATACATACATACATACATACATACATACATACATACATACATACATACATACATACATACATACATACATACATACATACATACATACATACATACATACATACATACATACATACATACATACATCATACATACATACATACATACATACATACATACATACATACATACATACATACATACATACATACATACATACTACATACATACATACATACATACATACATACATACATACATACATACATACATACATACATACATACATACATACATACATACATACATACATACATACATACATACATACATACATACATACATACATACATACATACATACATACATACATACATACATACATACATACATACATACATACATACATACATACATACATACATACATACATACATACATACATACATACATACATACATACATACATACATACATACATACATACATACATACATACATACATACCTACATACATACATACTACTACCTACATACTCATTACATAGGGACATAAATACATCAGACATAACATAACATACAAACAGTACATACATACATACATACATACATACATAGAATACATACATACATAACATACATACATACATACAATACATACATCAGCATACCATACATCATACATACATACATACATACATAAATACATACATACATACATACAATACAGACATACATACATACAGACATACATACATACATACAAATACATCATCAGACATACATACAGAACATACTACTACATACATACATACATACAGACATACATATACATACAACATACATACAGACATACATACATACATACATACATACATACATACAATACATACATACATACATACATACATACATACAGACATACATACTACATACATACATACATACATACATACATACATACATACCATACATACAATACATACATACATGCAAAAATTTCGTAAATTTGATCTTATCCCGGGAAAAATAATTAAAATTTTTGTAAGTGTATTTCTTCAAAGAATGTGGTTTAAGTCAATTATGGGCGGAGCTCTTTTGATTTAACGAAATATTTATTTTTAAAAACAAAATATTTTTGTTAAATTTTGAAACCGTAAACATACATTCATATATGGGCAGTATGGTAAATTATGAACCGAGTATCGTTAAATTTGATAGAAAGATTTCGCTTCGTATAATTTTTATTTGTTTTCTAATTTCATCACTGTACTCCTATTTTCGATTCAGTCATGAGCGTAAGAGTAATTTTTCTGAAGGGGACCTTATATGCGGATAGGGTCAGTAATGAACCGATACTCATAAAATTTTTTACATAGATTTTTTATTGTATAGAACCTTTTTATTTCGAATTCCATCGCTATACTCGTATTTTTAAATAAGAAATAAGCATAACCCTTTCCTGAAGGGAACCTTATATAACGGCTATGTCAGTTATAGATCAATCCACAGTAAATTCGAAATGAAAAATTATGTTTCTATGTATAAACATTTTTAAGTCGATTTTTATCGCTGTGCTTGTAATTATTTGAATCCTATTATTCAAATTAACAGAAGAGGACCTTACGTATATAAGGTGTAGGGTCAAAAATTGACCGATTTTTATAACATTTTGTAGACCTATGTTGGTTCATATAAAATTTGTTTACATCGAATATCATCGCTGTACTCGCATTTTATTCCAGTAATTACCGTTAAAGTTTTTTCTGAAGGGACGTTATATGGGAGGTAGGGTCAATTATGGGTCGCTCCTTATTAAATTTGGTAGAGAGATTTTGACTCGTATAAAACTTAAGCGTATCGAATTTCATCGTTTACTCATATTTTTTTAGTTAGTAATGAGAGTTAAAGTAATTTTCTGAAGGGTACCTTATATGGGGTAAGGTCAATCATATGTCGATTCTCATAAAAGAGAGAGAAATTTTGACTCTTCAGAAACATACTTATGTCGAATTTCATCGCTATACTCGTACTTTTAAGCCAGTAATAAGCGTTAAAGTAATATTATGAAGATTACCTTATATGGGGGGGTAGTGTCAATTATGGACTGATTCACATAAAATTAGGTGGAGAGATTTTTGGTAGGTAAGAAGAATCCTATCGTTTCCATAGAAGTTTCTTATGTCGAGTTTCATAGCTATACTCCAGTAATGAGCGTTGAAGTAATTTTCTGAAGGGGACCTTATATGGGGGTAACGTCAATTCTTGATCGATCCACATCAAATCTGGTAGAGATTTTTGGTTGCAAGAAACTTACTTGTTTCGAATTTCATCGCTGTACTCGTATTTTTAAGCCAGTAATGAGCGTTAAAGTAATTTTCTGAAGGGTACCTTATATGAGAAGTAGGGTCAATTATTAGCCGATTCTCAAAAAAAAAAAAAAAATGGTGGAGAGATTTTCATCGCAACATTCGTAATTTCATTTCCAGTAATGTGAGCTATAGACATTTTCTGAAGGGGGATATTATATGAGGGGTGGGGTCAGTTATGGACCGATCGTCATAAAATTTAGTAAAGAGGTTTTGGCTCATACAAAACTTACTAATGTAGAATTTCATTGGTGTACTCGTATTTTTAAAGCATTTATGCCCGTTAAACTGTTTCTCGGGGGTTCACTTGTATGGGGGCTATCCGAAAACGTGGACTGATATTGCCCATTTTCAATATCTTCTACCTCTTTCCGTTCCGACTCAATCGTGTTTTCAACAGACAGACGGGCAGAAGGACGAACATGGCTAGATCGTCTTAGAATTTCATATATTTTCTATGACCAATATTTTGATGTGTTACATGTCAACCAATAATATCGGTAATATCGGTCGTGACAATTAATTATCTACTGAACATAAAATTGTACTTAAATCTCATAAAAGTGGAAATTACGTGAAAAGATGCACAAAGAATCCAAGCTCTTCCGGAGAGCCAATATCTGATAATGATGTAAGGTATCACACAATACTTCATTTTCAACTACACTTTCTTACTTTATCACAATAATTTAGACGGAAACAGAACTGTGTGTTCTGTGTAAAAAGTTTATCTCTGCAACAATATTTTGTTACTTAAAAGTGACAAGCAGAACGAAGAAGAAAAGCCAACAAATGAAATAAAAAGGTAAAAAAAAACAAACAACAACTATAATATGACATAATGTTTACAAATTGTAGGTATGACTATTACACCTGATTCCCTTTTCATAAAATAATAGTATTCATTTCATTTCTTTTGTTTAGTTTTGAGTTTTCTTTTTTTTTTTTTCAAGTTGTTGTTTTCTAGTTTTCATTTTTCTTTCATTATCCCATCATAGTTATATGATTTTATTTCTGGAGAAAATTTTAAATCCTCTACTAAACATAAACTTTAGGAGGGAGAGCAGATTGCAAACTACTCGAGCAAAAGTGACCAGGTGGTATGTTTGTTAAATGAAAACAAACAAAACAAAATATGGAAAGGAAAAACAAATGAATATTATTAGGTTTTAATAGTGTGGAATGAGTTTTTGTGTCACGATATAAAGGGACTCTAAAAGAGCGCTAAAAGCATTCCACAAGGACTTGTGGAACACTAATTACTTGTAATCTGTATACTCAATGAAAAAATTAGGTTTTGATTATTTCTCTAAGTGTAGCAGATGTCTTAAACAAAGTCATTTAGTGTATTTTACTCTGTGTAGGGTATTTTCAAAACTCTACGAAAATCTTGATAAATTATACAACAATGTAAAATAGAACTTACAAATATAAAAGCTTAAGGTTACATGTCCAACAACAACAATAATAATAATAAAGTTTATAACAACAATCAGAACTAGTAAAGATTTCGAAACTTTTCAAGTACAAAAACTAACAATAAATTGAAAAATTTCTTAAACACCCAGAAGAAAGCAAGAAACTAGAAAAAAAGTAAAAATTTGCAAACGACAGTCTCAAAATGAAATGTAACAATGTTTAAATGTACAATTGTAAAAA